>NW_005842377.1:52280-80603 GCF_000455745.1 Alligator sinensis
GTTTGAAGAATGGAAGCAGAACCCAGGGAAAAATGGAGCATGCTGGGGCAGCACACATAGAGAGCTAGTTAAACGCTGTGTAGCAAAACCAGCCTGGAGAGGGAAAACCGTATTTGAGATTGCCTGAAATAGGCAGAAAAGTAGAAAGCCTAGGGTCTGTGTGTAGCAGGAACATAGTGTTACACCCATTGCAGCTGTGTCATTTACAATTAATTGCAAGCTGCATAACTTTCATGTGCATTTTGTTCAGGCTATTAGTCTGCGTATTGTGCTGCATTGTGACTTTGCTGACTGTCTGCAAATGTATTTAGATGCAAAGCTTTTTATGGTCCATTTCAAAACTTTGTGCTGCTGAAATTGTAATTGCTTTTTGGAGCCGGTTTGTACTAAATAAGTTAACACTTCCTTGAGTTGTTGCCAGCTATAAGCGCCACAACTACAACAAAGTTTCCTTATGTAGAATGTTATCTGTTTTATGTCTGCTTACCAGTTTGGCCATGTCTCTCCCGTTTCACTAATTTAGCTGGATCTTTTTTTGTGGCTGCAGAATTTGGATTAAAATGACAGTGAATGGATTAGCCACTCTGGTGATATGTCAAGCACTTCGGGATTCTAGTCATAATAATAATAATGTGTGTACATTTCCATTCTCTAGTGTAATCCTCAGTTCCACATCACGAATAGGACACCCTGTATCATACCAAAGTCTCCTCATTATATTACAAACTCAAAGCCCCAGGCCATGATTCATCCAATGGTAGTCCCTCCCAAACCAGAGGTATTGGCTCCAGGGTAGAGCAGGCAAATCCCAAGTCCTGCAGGGCTGCCGCAAGTGTAAAAGACCAAGCTTTGTCCTCTCCAGGTCTCCCTTACTTGTTTTCCAAGGCAATGGATTTTCCCACTAACAGGTATCCCTAAACCTCCTTAAGTGAGATGTCCTGGAAGGGTTTCCATTCACTTTTGAGAGTATTTATTATTATTTAATATTTGCCTGGTGCAGTTAAGACATTGGTGCTAGAGCACAAAGAGTCTCCACCATCTGATTGTGAGGCCTGGTGTGCTACCACATTAAAAGTAGCAATACATAAAATATAAATGGAAATATAGTTCCCTAAGGAATACATCTAGGTAGTAGAGAAGCATGCTGTTCAAACTTGTTCCTGCCTCTTCCAGACAAGTAGATCCTTATCCTTGTCTTTTGTGGAGTCAAGGATGGAATGAAGAGGAAATGGGGAGATCTGCCCATGTAGTGTTTTTTGTATGCCTAGCCTTAAAGTGTTATCACCAACACAGCAAATAAAGTCCCTGTAGAATGGAACTTCACTTCCTCTGTCCTATGAAAAAAATGTATTATTCTACACCTTCACTAGACTTTTGGTATCCTCATTTTGTAAGTTATAGATACAACGCTGGACCTGTTGTACATGGTGCATATGGGTTAGTGTTCTGGCCAGCAGCGCCTTCAGCAGTCCTACAGGCTTTGTCAGTGAAGGGGAGAATCTTCACAGTCATATCCAGCAACTTCTGGAGTTAGATTTCAGCCATGATTGCTTTTTCAATAAAACCATTTGGCTGAATTCCTCCTGTTCTTAGGTGAGATTTGTTGGCGTTGAGACATTCCAGCCTGCTTTATGAATTTGCCTGGCTGCTCTTGAAGTTGTGCTGGATCCTAGATACCCATGCAGTGTCAGGATGGGAACTGTTTTGTAATTTGATTGAGAAAGCATTCGGCTATTTTGCCAGACCCTGTAATTTCACTTCCTTTTCTAGCCCACAATGTTCTGATTGTCTGACCTTGTGTTAAGCGGATCTTATTTTTCCTTTCCTAGCTCTGATATCACTACTTGGTTGAATACTTCCCCCTATCGTTTCTCTCTTCTCTTTTACTTTAGAATGTTTGCCTAATATTAAACAGAGTCCATTTAACTGCTTGAGAGATTATTTTGATTGGACTTGCATTGTTTTGGAAGTCAGTTGCTTCTTGCGGCTTCACTAAATTAGCAGAAAGATCAAAGCCCTGCCTTGCTAGGAAGCAAACATAAACCAGTGCACATCCAGTCTGAGAGGGGATTACTCAGGGAAACTAGCTTGCTTTTCTTACCAGTGCAGCTGCTTTGGTTTTTTCTATCTTTTGCTTTTAATACTAGAACAAGAAGGAAAGAACCCATAAAGAAAAGATAGGCCCAGTAAAAATGCATCCAAAACAACAAGCTTGACTTTAAACAGTGCCTTGTGGCCTTTTAGTTTCAATAAACAATGCTCCACCTGGATAGCAGAGCCACATGCCAAGATTTCACTCTGTTTTAATTCGTAACAATGAGACAAGGTATGCCATAGAAATTCCAGCCCAAACTTGACTAAAAGGCTAGTTCAGATTATCAAGTAAACACAACTGATGTTAGCAGGCAGCAGCTGCTGTTATTCACTTCACATTTTAAACTCATTCAGTTTGCATTCAGCTGAAGTATTTTTAGACTAGGTACAGAAATTATACACAAACCAGGATAAGTGATTGAAAACCAGTTCAAATCTGTAACACAACAGAAGTTAAGTGCATGTAAACTGCTTTCAAAATGTTTGAAACTGGTTTAAGATACACCTGGATGGATATAGTATCAGACTTAACTGACTTAGGTGAAATCGATTTACTGAACTGCTGTCCCAGATCCCCTCCAGATTCAAGTTAATTCAGTCCTCCAGCATCCCAAGATGCTGTGTACCTCTCCTGCAAAGCCCCCTCGCGGGCTGGGCAGGCTAGCCTTGCCTAAGCTGTCTGCTCCAACTGAGCAGGGAGGCGTGCTTTAGCGCCCCTTGGCTTCTGACTTGAGCCACTGCAAACGTGTGGTTGTATTTATGAATCAAAAGTGAAGGTCTGTTCACTTGCTTATTGGTTCAATATACACAGTTTAGACTAATCTCCAAAGACTGAATTGATTCAACCTTGGGCTTTTTGACTGTCCATACTTAGGCTTAGTGTTGTACAACCAGAAGTTAACAAGGGACTCCCTGAAAAAATTTCTTCTGCAGTTAGCAACCATGCAACAGTCACTGGCTAGAAGGCTCCTCTTCTATAAAAATATCCCTTTATTTGATTTTTATTCTTCCCCCCCACAAAATCCATCAGCCCTCCTACCCTCCTAGTCCACCAATCCCTGTTCTCTTCCTGAAACATTCTGCCCCACTTAGACTCTAGTCCTGTCTGACAAGTTTCTCATAACAGTATCAGTTGCTGGGTGGATCATTCTGAAGTCCCCTGCTTTGGGATGGTTGGTCAGACATATGAGCTACATGTATGCCAGTGTGGTCAGTTGGGGAATAGATTCCCCAAGGTGGTGCAGCTGGCACACGTGTGCTTATACCACCTATGCCAGTAAGGAACCAGGCTACCTTGCTGTGAGAGGGAACAGGTATTAGATACCATTTATCTGGGTTCTGGGCTGAATTTAGAGCCAAGCTTCATCTGGAGGAGAGGCTCCTGCAGATGAAGGGACTCCCATTCAGTGTAGCAGCATCTCATTCTATATCCTCCTCTACTTTGTAGGCTGTTAGAATAATCCACCTGATGAATACATTGTGGATCCTTCATTCCTGTCCAGAGGCAGAGGTCAGGAGCGGAAACATGGTCTACTTGCAGCAGCTGGCACTCAGAGTGGCCTGAAAAAGGTTAACTAACAGAGATGATCCACTTCTGGGTCAGTAACAAAACAGAGTTTTACTGGCTGTGCTCTGTTACAAGCAGTTCCCTGCTGGTGATTATCACATCATGAATGATTATGCATGCATAAAGTCAGCCAAATGGGCCTGGGGAGGGCCAGCAAGATGGTCCCCCTCAAGGAGTAACTCTGATGCTGAGGTGGACCATTAAATCTCTTCCTTCTGCATTTTTCTTTTAAATCTTAGCAGCTTTTCACTGCTTCTTTTATAAGGAGAAGTGTTAAATGCATATATAAATATGGAGAAGGAGAAGCTAAGGTTCTCCAGAGGGTCAAAAAGAATAATTCTGTTAGCAAGGGCTTGTTAGGTTAGTCAGAATTTCAGGCTTTCTGAAATGATCTATGAGATATTTTAATGGGACAGGAAACATAACACTAGTATAACTCAGACTGTTATGGTGTGTATTAATTCTTGGGGAACAAAACTCCTTGTCCCTCACGAATCACCTTTTGTTCCTATTATTATATCACACTCACTTTTCCATTTGCAGGCTGTGACCAGCAGTTTCAGCTGAAGACCATATGGGTTCTCTTCCTTTCCCTCTGCAAGCTCTGCTTCTTAATGGTCAGCTTAGGTGTTGTTGAGCAATTGGAGACACTTCCACCACCTGGGGGTTAATTACTCCACTGCTCTAGTACTTTCTTTCCAGCTGCTGCTGGCTTGGGGAGTGAGCTTGGGTGTCACATTTGAATCAGTTTCATAGAGCCAGCACAAATCAAGTTTTGGATTCAATGCAATTGCTAGGTAAGGCCTTATTTTATCTTGTTTGTGTGGGAGCATGCTTCTTGACCTAGAAATCTCTTTCTGGTTATATAGAAGCATTTAAAAAAAATGCTGTTTGTAGTTGTAGGCCTAATATATACCCTGGGGACTTACCAGTGGCTTTCAGTCCTTTTAAGCCGTATTCAATAATTACTGTCTGTGTGCGCATAGGAAGAAAGAGATGATTTTAAACAGTGTAATAAAAAAAATCTAAATTCTATACAAAAACCAAACCTGCCCAATGATCAGCCGTACCCTTTACTTAACTCTACACCCTTGCACAATACCCACATTTGGCAACATTTAAATGTGTGAAGTTTACATGTAAAACTGCTACTTTTCATAATCTGATTTTGATCATTTAATTCTTAATCCATGACAATATTGCCAGACTGCTGCTCTAAGTTCATATGTATTTACATACATTTATGCAAATGTATTAAAAATGGAATGATCTGCTTATTTTTGGACTGCAGCTCTACACATAATATATCCATTCATGGAATAATAAACTTGTGTTTTGCAGCTAGATTATTTAATTCCCATAGTGCATGATATGTAATTATATTGTAATTGAGTTTCCATTGAATCTGTTTTTTTTCTTAATGCTGATGACTGCAACTTGTAAGACTGTAATTTTGCAAGGCTTATTTGTGTTGGTAAGAATTTATCAGAGGAATTCCATTGATTTAAATGGAATTCATGAGTAAGGAGAATGAAGTTTCTTTTCTGGCTGCATTTGACCTGGGAGTCATGGATATTGCAGTTATCACGTTCTTTGCTTAAACCTCATGGTTTTTGACATTTGGGCACTTTTTGCATGTGGGTGGATGATTGTGATGGTAAGAGACAAAACAATTTTGCTGAGAACCTTGGAAGTTGCCAAGGCTGCAGGGGAGACTGACTGAAGACTCAGTAACAACTCTTTGATACAGATTCTTTTAATGAGAACTTTAGTTTTCATGAGATTTGAGTAGCCTTCTAGGTTTTTTAAAAAACAATATTTAAAATACGGACACGTTGTATTGCTAAGGCTAGCCACTGCTGTATTCAAGGTTGTAATTAATTTACATATCAAGCATGGCTCTGATTATCATCAAGAATGGGAACAAGAAAGATTATTTGGTGTACAGAACTAGGCACAATACACTTGTCTATAGGGTCAGGTACAGACATTACACTTTTACCCGTATAAGTGATTGTAAATCGGTCTATACCCATAAGGGAACAGAAATTCAGCACGCGCAACCAGTCTATGCCTGTAACAGAAGTTTGGAGCACATAGACTGGTTTAAAAATGGTGGAACCCAGTCTAAGATTTGTCCCCTCCTTCCCCTGCCCCCGCCAAAGGCAAATGTGTGTTCTGTTTGCTACTCATCTAAACTACACCCCTTACAGAAAACTGCATAACTTAGATTGATTCTACCTCAGGTTTTTTGAATGTCTGTACCTAGCCTAGAGAAGGCAATGAATGACTTTTGTCAAAGGAGCATTAGAAACCAAACTGCATTCCTAATCAGTATAGCATCTATTCATAAATCCACTTGTCAGCCCTTTTGGGTCTGGGGCTGCATTGTTGATCCTAGAGATCATCATTATTTATTAGTTACCTGTGGGTTCTGTGCCTATAATGAAATTATACATACCCCTTTCCTTCCCAAAACAAGCAGCAGCTCAACTGAATGCAGGCTTGTCTGCTTTAATAAGCTGTTAAAAACAAAAAAACAAAAACGTGGCCTGAAGTTTTTCACTAGATAAGAAAAAAGATTGCATTATAAAATGTAGTCATGTAGTCAGTGAAACAACAACCCATGCGGCATAATCTTTTCAACTGTGGCTCAGTCTGTTATCTGTAAGGGGAAATGTAACTTATGTCTGTGTTCCATGACAGTGTGTCCTTCGTTAGTTATCGCTGAAAGATTAAACAGGTGGAAATCAGCACCTGTGTACAAGATACCTTGTCTCTGCTTTGCCTAAGGAAGAGATTGACAAGTGATGGGAACAGACATGTGAATGCTGACTTCACCAATAACATGCCATATGAAAGATCAAAGTACGATCTGTGATGAGTAGGTACTGAAACATTAACCAGACCTTTGGAAATGATCAGTAGTTGCCAGTTCATGTCCACAACTGTACTATTGCAAACGAGGAGCAAGAATTGTCACCTTATTGTGTGGAAAAGGGCATAGCTGTATTTGCACAATGGCTCTGGCTCTCCTCATGGTGGTGCATAACTCTGCACTGTCATAACAGCAGTAATAAAAGGGTTTGATCTTTCCTGCAAAGGGCAGCATCAGATCTGTGAGAAGCTGAGAGTCTAAGTGAGAATGTCTTGCTCTTGGATTTTAGAAAGCTTAGGCACAGATTGTACCTAGAAAAATATTGTGGGTTCCTTTTTTCCTGCTGTTGCCTTACTTTAATAAACAGAAATATCTTCCGTTTGGAAAACCTTCCCTTTTAATCCTATTTTAAAAGCAAAGAATAGTTCCCCAGATCAGGCACAAAGCTATGACAAATCACCAACCAATCTTGAATGTGAAGGTGTTGTAATCATATTACTACTCCCTGAGCTTGAATTACACGGAGTGTCGGTAAACATCTTTTGTTGCCAGTCGAGATGATGGAATATAGAACTTGGGAGTGCTCTGGGGAGCAGCAAGATTTCCGTAACTTTGCTTTTGAGCACTGAAGCAGTTGTATTTATATGCTCCCAGATCTAAGGCAATGTGGCTCCCAGATACCAGTCCAAAGGTGGTATCTGTAGCTGGGGGAAATCCAGCTCGCGCATAAAGCCAGACATGTATGGCTGCAGAAACTGTCATCTCCTCTGCAAACTACAATACCTTCAGTGACTCTTTCACTGTGCCAATACACAGTTTGTCCTACAGTTGGCATTGGGCCAATAAAAAAAAATCCTTTGTGGGGTTCCTATGGTGCTTGCACACACAGCACAGATAAGATCATGGATTCCTCTGATTCCCACAGTGGATTTCTCTACAGCTACCCATGCTTGCTTCACCCCCAGGACTGTTTAGAGCAGGGGCGGGCAATTATTTTGGACGGAGTGCCGCTTACTGAGTTTTGGCAAGCCATCAAGGGCTTCATGACAGGCAGTTAGGGGCAGATAAATATGAATATTCAAAAAATTTTAGGGGCCCTGCGGGCCAGATAGAGCAGCTTGACAGGCTGCATGCAGCCTGCGGGCTGCATTTTGCCCGCCCCTGGCTTAGGGGGCTTAGGGGTTTCATCAATTATTATACTAATTGCAGTTTCCTCAAATGGCATAAATAAAGTCCTTACTGAGGAACAGCAGAGCAATATCTTATCCCTGCATGTGCGAATTATTGCTACTGGGCAGTGGCCTCACATGTGCTCGTGTTTTATTTTTGTTTTTTAAATTTGCATGACTAGATGCTCTGTGGAAGTATTGGATTTAATTGTATAGCAAAATGTTAGAATTGTATCTAGATTATGACTTCTGCTTAGGGCAAAGTAGGTCTTCATATGCTCCATAAAATGCTTAGTGCTCTGGGGAGCAGCAGCCCATTAGTTATATGGGTAAGAAAATGACAATCAAATCCTATGGCTTGTTTATAAAGATCAAATCATAACACTCTAACTAGGTACAGAAATATTTCTTAGACCATAAACACTTGAAGGACTGGGACCATCAATACTGGGTATGTCTACAAGAGACACTACTGCGCAGTGGTTACTGTGAGTTTATTTAGTACTTGTATAATCAAGTACTAAATAAATATGCAGTACTGGAGTTACAGCGTAGTAGTGTTGGTGAACACCTTGTAAGGGACGCGACTGCACAGTAGCCTAATAATACAGTGCAGTAGCGTTTTAGCACTGTTGGTGCTGTGATGTGCTACTGCACAGTACTATTTGGCTATGTGCAGTTAGCATCTCATGTAGACATGCCCACTGATAGCATAATCCTTAGTGGGGATTTTGGGGAGCTATGGTAACATAAATATTAACATTTAATACCTATGACTTGCCATTTTTACAAGTTCTCATTTAATTCTACATATACTTATACATAATACTATGGAACATGAAGTACCACAACAGTGGAAAGAGATCTCGGAGTCCTGGTTGATGCAAAAATGAACAGGAGTCACCAGTGTGACGAGGTAATAAGGAAGGCTAACCACACTCTCTTGCATCGGCGGGAGGATCACAAGCAGGTCTAGGGAAATTATAATTCTCCTCTATGCGGCTCCAGCTGGTGAGGCTGCAGCTGGAGTACTGCATCCAGTTCTGTGCACCGCACTTCAAGAGGAATGTGGATAACCTTGAGAGGGTTCAGAGAAGGGCTACTCGTATGGTTGAGGGCCTGCAGGTAAGACTCTATGAAGACAGACTGAGGGACCTGAATCTCTTCAGCCTCCGCAAGAGAAGGCCGAGAGGTGATCTTGTGGCTGTCTACAAAGTCATCATGGGGCGGGGGGGGTCAGCAGGGAATAGGGGACACTCTGTTTACCAGGGCACCTCTTGGGGTTACCAGAAATAATGGCCACAAACTAAAGGAGAACAGCTTTAGATTGGACATAAGGAAGAAATTCTTTATGGTGAGTGCTGCCAAAATATGGAATGGGCTTCCAAGGGAGCTGGTGCTCTCCCCTACCCTGGAGGTGTTCAAGAGGAGATTAGATAGGAATCTGGCTGGGGTTACTTAACCCCAGCACTCTTTCCTTCCTGGAGTAGGGGGTCGGACCCAATGATTTACCAGGTCCCTTCTGACTCTAGAAATCTATGAACTATGTACTAGGGGTGTACCAAAGAAATTTTTGTGGCTGATACCAATAGCCAATTTTTAAGGAGGCATATCAACCAGTACCAATCCAATTTCCAATACCACGCCCCCAGATGAGCCACGGTTCCGTCCCATGCCTGCCCTGCCTTGGCTGGGCAGCCCCTGCCCCAGCCCCATGCCTCCCTCACCATGGGGGCCTTAATCTGTCCCCTCCCCCCCACGTCCCCTCTCTCCCCCCTCCCCTTCCACCACACCAGACTTACCAGCTGGAGGTAGTTCTCCAAGCTGCTGGGCTGTGCTGTGCTGCAGCTGCACACATACACGGGCCATTTATTGGCCAAAGTATTGGTCTGATATGGCTGATTTCCAATATAGTACATTTTCTTTATATCGGTGCCGATCTGATACTGGACTAATGTATCAGTGCACCTCTGCTATGTACCATAAGAAACGATGTTTGGAGGATTCATTGCATTTTTGACAAAACAAAACATTGTGTGAGTTCCTCATGTGACGGTCCACTCATCATCTTATCGCATTTCTATTGTTTTGCTTGGATTTCTAAAGTTTTTCAGGCATTGTAAGTAAATTTTACTAGGAATAAACTCAAAGACTGCTACAAAGAGAGGGGAGAAAATACAGAACTTAGCTGTCTGAGGGAACATCAAAGTATTCTGCATCCAAAAGAGGAAACATGTTAAAAAAGCCAGTTGCTATGTTGCTGTTTAGGTTTAGACAGGCATAATCGAGAGATTTTTTTTTTTGTGTTTGGAATTTTCATGATATCCTGATTTTGGTCTTTCCTTATATTGCTGTAAATCCAGAGTAAATGGAAAAAGTCTGTTCAGCGGTGTAACAGACCAAGCTTCCAAGGTGCCTAGTGCAAACTTCTGGTGAGGCAGAAAGATGCTTGAGTAGGAATTGGATCAAGAGTTAGAGCCAGACTGTTGTCAGTGGTGGCAGAAAACTGAACAAGGAGCAATGGTCTCAAGTTGCAGCAAGTGAAGTTTAGGTTAGATATTAGAAAAACTTTCTCACTAGGAGGGTAATAAAACCCCAGAACAGGCTGTCAGAGAGGTTGTGGAATCTCTGTCCTTGGAGGTTTTTAAGACCTGGCTAGACAAAGCCTTGGCTGGGATGATCTAGTTGGGGGTGGTCCTTCTCTGAGCAAGGGATTGCACTAGATGACATCCTAAGGTACCTTCCAACCCTAATTTGCTATAATTCTATATTATTATTCTGAAACGCTGAATAATTTTCAAATACACTTGGGTGGAATTATTGTTGTTACCTGGAAGTGGGTCACTTGAACTTTTACATTTTTTAAATTGGTATAACTAAAGGAAAAACTAGAAAACATGTCGGTCTTCTGTGACTTAATGTGCTGCAATGCCACCCTAGTATGTTGACAGGGAAGGGGAAAGGGTGGTTGGTAACAAAAAAGTGGTGTCTTGGTTATTTCTCCTTTTATTGGTGTTTGGATTGCCCTCTAAATGGTTTGACTATAGGAGGGATGTCAAATGTATGAAGCTGTTTCATCAAGCCTGCAGGGCTCCTAGGACCAGGAACACAGGAGTAAGATGCACTGCTAAAATCCCAGGTGTAGAGTCCAGTCTGCCCTGTGAAGACTGTGGTTTTGTTTAGAAAACCCAGTATCTAGCACCATGGGTGGATCCAGGATTGCAATGATGGGGGTGTGGCCTCAGCCCCTTGCTGTAGCTCTGGATGCCAGTGGGCTCTTGGAGTTTACCAGCATGTCACTTGAGCTCCTGCCAGAGCTTCATACCTGCTTTCAGGTCTGGAGCCTGCTGCTATTTGATCTTCCCCTTCCTTGTCCTCCTCCCCTTCCCCCTGCAAGTCAGCACCAGAGGAAAGGAAGGGATGAGTGGTGGCAGTAGCCCCTGGGTTTCATGGAAGTAGGGGCTGAGCGTTGCTGCCACTTCCATGCATCCCTTCCTTTCCCTGAATTTGCTAGAGCTTCTTGGGAGAAGCTGCTTGGCAGGCATAACAATAAAACCAACAAAAACCTAGTAATAATGTCACTTTGCATTTACATGGTGGTTTTCCATTGCTAGACAGGCATCCTGCTATTAAACAGAAGAGAAATTACGAGTATTGGACACAGCAGTTTGCAAATGTATGGCTGGGTTCCACATATATGTATGTTCCTGCAGCTACGCTGTTGTCATTGTGAGGCTGTTCCTAGGAAAGGGGAAGTTGCTTTGTCAATTAAAGGATTAGATTAGATGAGGTATTTTCTGCTTTAATATATACAGCAGAATTGACACACACTACCCGTGTGTATATTCTTTATTATAAAAGTGTTTTGAGTGGAGAATCAAGATGGTGAACTTGTTCCACTGTATATGACCTCGAGTTGAAATACAAACACTTTAGATACAGATCTTTATGTTCAGTTGGAAGTTGATGAATACTCATTTTCAGCTGGAAGAACTAATATGCTGCTTCATTGTGATGGCTACCTTCCAAGATGGTTCATTACACTACAAGGAATTTTTTTTATGGTATTGTATGTTAAAAGTAACTTCACTGAACTATAGCACTGGGGTTTCACTAGCAAGAAACTGCTCTATGTGGGATGATTGTGGGACAAACTTTTCTACCTACATTCTCCTTCCACGCTGTTTCAGTTGAAGATAACTGTACTCTTCACCAGTGGCATAACTAGATTAGGGTGAATGAGGCAACTGGGCACTAACTTGGAGAGAGAGAAGAAAAACACATGATCATGATTGTGATGTGGTAGCAACCAGAAATTGCCACTGCCCTTGTGCCTTAGGTGCCTGGCTGTGTACATACACTGCTTTTCTTCACTTACTGTCTTCAAACTGAATAATATTAGATATGCTATCCCCTTCCTGCTCCTTCCCACCAGCAGTGGTTGTATTTTAGTTGTGTATGAAGAAGTCTCCGTGTGAACATGCCCTGGTTTTCAAATGTATGGAGCACTTAGATCTCCCATTGACTTACCAAGGTGATTTATTTATTTTGAGTTCTCAGCACTCCTAATGAACTTTGCTTACAAAAGGCATGCTATGAACCCATAAATAATATAATTTGCACTAGGCTGGCACTGATGTTTTTGATGGTGGGATTTTCTTCAGGAGAGCAGGATATTTATTAACTATTTTTTTGTGGCAAATAAACAAGTGCTTAGGAAATGAGTGAAACAGGATATTGCATCTCTGGTACATGGTTCAAGAATGTGAAGGGCTACTCGGCCTTCAGCTGCAATTGCAGACCTGTGGAGACTAATAATTGGGTCAAAAATGAAACTACTACAAGAACCCTGTGTTAGCCTTTAATGGCATTACTATTCTTTGCTTCCTGCCTTTCAATCTGTCTCTTCACTTCCTCTCTCGCTTTCTGTTTCAATGGCACTCCCTTCTCAAGCCAGTCATTGGAAACTGTCTGCTTCAGCTGCTCACACTAATGCCATCACTTCATTTCAGTGTCAGGTGTGCTCTTTTGGCATCAGCTAGGGAGGCTCTATCATAGCCTTTACATACATTATCTATGATCTGCCTCTGTTCTTACACCAGTTTTCCTATCCAATGTCCATTATTTCATGGAAGGATGAGGCATCATGGGGATATTGACTTGCTTCACTTCCCCTTAGGACTTGGGTACACACAAGAATGGTTCTACTTGCACTTACCCTTAGTGATTATCCAAAAAATAAAAACCAAATGGTATACCATGTTTATGAATTGTATAAACTCTCAACCATGCATTGTTTCTTAAGATCTTTATTTCAAATATTTGCCCATATTGTGTATTTTTAATGTGATGGCAGTTGAATTCAGAATACTTCAGAAATCCATGCTTGTGTAGGAGGAGCCTGATAACATGTGCTTTAAGAAAACACGGCCTGCCTTTTACAATTTTGAGTATGAGGCTAAGTACAGACATTCAAAAAGCCCGAGCCTGAATTGATTCAATCTTTGCAGGTTAGTCTAACCTTTGTAGATTGAACTGGCAAGCAAGTGAAGAGCATTCACTTCTGATTCTGGAAATGCAGCCACATCCCTGCAGTGGCTCAGGCTAGAAGCTGGGGGGTGCTAGAGTGAGCCCTCCCTTCTGCAGTGGCGGGAAGGCTGAAGGGAAGCTGAACTGAGGGGTGGGAGGTGTGACCAGACCCCAGCAGGCCTGAATATGATTGGGGAGGGGTTTAAACCTCCACCGTGGCCTGCAGGGACCCCAGCCAGGGTGTGCCTGGAGGGGGAGTGGGGAAGTAGCTCCTGCTAGACTTTGGGAGGTGTGAGGGAGCGTGGCCAGACCCCAGCTGCCACCAAATGGTCAAGGCCTGCCCCCCCTGCCAGGTAGCAGGGGAGGAGAATGAGAAGGGGAGAGCCCTGCCTGCTGCAGCAGCTCCATGACAACTCAGCCCAGCCCAGCAGTGCCCACAGGCTGTCCTGGCTCAGATCCGCAACCCCAGCCCCAGTCTCAGACCTGGGTGAGGCAGGCAGATAGTGGGGCTATGCTGGCTGGTGTTTGGCCATGCCCCCACCCCTGCTGCTGGAACAGCAAGGGGAGATGGACCCAGAAAGTGGGAGGGCTACACTCGGGGCAGGAGTGCAGTGGGCAGAGCTGCCGCAGCCTGCGCAAGGTGAGCAGCAGTTGCTATGGAGGCTAAGGCAAATTTTGGGGTGGCCAAAGCCCGCTAGCCCCCTGCTAGCACCACTGACGCTTAACCCACCATAGCCACCCCTCCCAGCCCTGCTGCTGCCACTTGTCATGCACATGCTGGGGCAGCTCTGTCCTCCCTGCTCCCACCCACAGCGCAACCCCCCCACCGGGAAGAAGCTTGCACTGTCTGGGGCACCATGACTGGGGCTTCTGCCCCTGTCAGGTTTCCCCTTCACTTCACCGCTTCAGCGGCAGGAGCAGGGGCATGACCAGATGCTAGCCAGCATGGCCCCCTGAGATGAAGGGGGTGGGGAAGGGGTTTGCCTGGTTGGGGTGCAGCGAGAGGCAGAGGTGGTGGCCAGGGCTGGCAGACCCTGGCTAAGGTCCCTTGTTGAGAGTGAGGAATAAACTCCCTCTCTGCCCCTTTCACCTTAAGGAGCAATGCCAGCTGGTGTCTGGCCATGCCCCTGCCGCTGCAGCAGGGGGAAGGGATGCTGACAGGCTACTACACCTTGCCCAGGCAGACCCCAGCTGGAAACCTGTGTGGGTGGGAGACAGGAGGGGGATTAATCTACTCCTCCCTCACCCCTTTGCCTCAGACAGCTGCTCCAGGCCAGCATCTGGCCATGCCCCCCCACTGCTTGAGCAGCACAGGTGCAGGGGGAAATGCCTCATGGGCTGATTGGCCCTGGCCAGGCAGACCCTGGCTGGGGTGACCTGGTAGGAGAGGGTGGGGAGGAGGATCCCAGCCAGGGTCTGCCTGGCCAGGGCAGATCAGCATCCCTGCCCCCTTCACCTCAGGGGGCTACACCCGGCTGGCGTTTGGCCACACCCCTGCCCTTGCTTCAGCTGGAGAACAGAGGAGCAGACAGCACAGCACAGCCCAGGGCTGCAAAGGATGCTGGGGGACTCTGATTTAACTTAAACCAGGAAGGGGTCTAGGACAGAAGTTGCATTAACTAGTTTTACCTCAATCAGTTAACGCTAATACTGTATTCAACCATGCTTATCATAAACCTGTTTCAGCCATTTTGAAACTGGTTTATATGCACTGAACTTCTGTGTTCTGTTACAGGTTTAAACTAGTTTTTGATCACTGAAACTGGTTTATGTGTAACTTCTGGCTCTACAAATTCAATTGCAAAGGGAACTAGGTAAGGGTAAATTAATCTTTGCCTGGTTAGAATATTATTTATCCTATAGCAATAAATAGGACATAAAGGCAATCCATAGGAAGAGTTTCTCCCTTATGCATCAGTGTTTATCATTAAATTTACCCTTGTTGGAGTATTTTGATATCACTATTGGTTGGTTTGTTCTTAAGCAGATAGTTGTTTATCCAAATGTCTTTTCTTGATGTATGGTTTTACAGCCGATACACTCAGAATAACCTTCACATTCTGTTCTGTTCCTGTTTCTCTCTCCAAATGAGGTCTATCCATTGCCCTGAATATTTGACAGCTGTTAAACGTAGTTTTTGTGAAGAATGGAAGCACTATAAGAAACCTGGAAATGCTGTGTTGTTTGTATCCTCCAAAAAATCTAAAATCCTTGAACATACCTCTCACACAGGATCTTGCAAAGTCCATAATTGCTTCCATTTTTCTTGGATAAAAAAGGCAAGGCAGCTATGGGGATTGTTATAGCTCGGGGATGTTGGGTGGAGTCATGCAAAACAGTTTCTACTTGTGTCACAGCTCAGTTTCCCACTTGCTATTGCTGGGTGGAACTAAGTCACTGAAGTGAGAAGTTACCTGACAACACAGTAGATAGCAATCTTACATTGGCAGAGGGATCAACACAATGACCTAAAGCTTTTCTGTGATTATATCATTGCTGGATCAGTGAAGAGAACCATGAAAAACACAATTACCAGGAAGCCTGGTTTCTTTCCTTGTCATTTAGCTATTCTGCATGTGATTCCCAGAGAAATAGAAATAGATGATCTGCTGTATTAATCTGTGGTAGTGAGAGGCTGCTGCATGAAGATCAGTCCTAAGCGTGGAAAAGTCTGAGCATTTGCTGAAAAGGCCAACCGCGTCATGCTTTGCAGTTGCAATTCAAATAGATCCTACTGAATTAAATGATAGAGACTACCTTTCTGCTACAAATAGCGGCATCACAAGAACACAGAAGGACACTGTGAAACATCTTTCTTCTCTGCACAAAAGTCTCTTAAAGAGGGCGAGCACACGTGGAAGGACAGTAGTGTTTTAACTTTTGCATAGCGCAACAATGCAGGGAAATTTTTTTTAGGATGGATACTCATCGTTGGGGATATACTTGTTCACTGTAACAGCATTTTCATGAGAAACTGGTGAGTCTAGATCTGTGTATTATGTGAAGCAAGGAATGTCCTAGCCCAGGTGCATTTGTATTGACTGGCTGAACAGCTGCATTAACCCTGACTTAATGTGCTAAGTAAAGGTAATTTGATCACTGCCATTTTGCCAGGGATCCTGTTACCCAGTCATTTTCCTTTGAAGTATCTTGAAGAGCAAGGAAAACAGACTGCACCATTGCTTGAACACCCTCAAGCTTAGTTACAGCTGCCAAAGAAGTTACTGAGGTGCCTGTTTTCACCCAACTTTGTTAATTTTTTTACAGTGCCAAATGATTCAAAAATACAAACTCATCAGTACCTCTTGTTCAAGGAGCTGTCCCTTTTTTGTATGCGTGTGTGTGGTGTGTCCACTGAGAACAAGTCCACACCAAAGAGTTTAGTACGTGCTGCCAGTACCAGTGTTGCCAGGGTGGATCCTCAGAAACGATGGATGAGGGTGTGGGAATCTCTTATTTTATTATTTTCTGATTTAGCATAAACAAAATTGCATTTCCAGAACCACGGACAAAGAGGGAGATAAGAATGGTGAGTAAACAAACCGACACTGAACTGAGCTTGTAGAAAATGGTCAGAACTTTAACTGACCATTACAACACAGCTACTTGAAACTGAGGCTCAGGTAGTGGACAATGATTTTGCACAAGAGATGTGAATGAATTCTCCATCTAGAAAATGGTTTGGAAATACAAGCTATTTAGTGTACTCTGGTCCAGTTTAAACATCATGTCTTGCTGAGACAGCATAGCACTACCCAGAGAAGGAATGACCTCTGAGGCAGAGAAATTGTCCCCAACCCATTTGGTAGTAAAATTTTCTTCCATTTAGCACATCATTGATACAAATCTCTGCTCAGTTCTTCCTGGTCCTGAGACTCCATATGCACATCAAGTGGTTAGCATGGTTGTATGCTGCAAATTCAGATGTCATTGACCCAATTAACATAAGGTCCTTAGTGTCAAATAGGTGTATAGGTAAAACAATTATTGTCAACACCCCAAATTCCCAGTCTTATTTAAACTGTTGGTATTGGTTTGTACCGCTACAGCAGAAATAGGTGGGTTTAGAATTCAGACAAGCATTGTTGTAAGAGTAACTTATAGATAAATCATTGGTTTATACACAGTTTATACTACAGGGCAAAATTCAGTCTGGAATAAACTAGTCAGTCTCCACTGAAGGGAATACAGCTTCCCCTGGTGATACTAAGGATCAATTTGACCCATCTATCTTGATTTAACCACAACTGAAGATAATTAAGATGATGTGAGAAACTATGATGAAAAATAAACAAACATAAGGCTTTTGTTTCCTTTGAAGCCTGATTTCTGTTGTCTTCAGCAGAGGGTGGTCTGGTACCAGGTGAATTTGTCTTTGAAAGTATTTCTAAGGATTAAGACCCTGCTCCTGGTAACCATTACATCTAGGGTGACCACCTGTCCCTAACTGGGTGGGACAGTCCCAAAATGGGAACATCAGGTCCTGGTCCTGGGCTGCATGACTCTGGGACATCATTTGTCCCAGGATTTGGGTTTTTCATTCATCACAGAAAAACACAGGAAACAGCAGGTTTCCTCTTGCAAGGTGGCAGAGTTCCAGCCTGCAAGAAGCTGCAGGGGGCATGGGGTGCCACGTGCAGGATGCAGGGACACCACCCAGGCAGCGGTGAAGATCAGCTCCCCTAGCTGCCTGCAGGTAATGGAGGGGGGGGGGGGGGGGGGGGAGGGCAGATTGATGCCCCCACAGTCAGGGAGGGAGTGGGGCAGTGGCAGGAGCGTGTCCTGGGGACACTGCCCAGGCAGGGAAGTGCATGGGGTCCAGGGCTGGGGTGGGGAGTGGGACAGAGCCATGGGTGGCTTATCCAGGGTTTAGTGGGGGGAAGAGGGCCAGTTCCCTGCTGCTGTGTGCACCCCCAGATAGGCGGACATGGGAGGGGGCACATGCCCCCCAAAGTTGTGTGCAGGGCAGGGGCAGATGCACGCTTCCTGCTGCGGGTCTGGGGCTCCCTGCTCTGCTGCCTTCCCTCCAGGAGCCTCGCACTGGCTGCGTAGCCATGGTGAAGTGAAAAACCCTTACCCCTGCCCGCTCAGCAGCAGCAGCAGTGGAGGTGTGGAGTTGTGCCCCTTGCTGCTGCTGGGCAGGCAGGGGGTACCTCACCATGGCAGTATAGCCACCACCGCAGGGCTTCTGGCGGGGGCAGCAGGGCAGGGAGCCCTGAGCCTGCAGCGGGCAGTCTGTATCCGCCTCCACCCGCCCATGGGTTCTGCTTGGCTTTGCTCTGGCCATGCCACTGGAGGAGTGGGGTATGGTGGGCATGTCCTGCCTTTCCATTTTGAAAAGGTGGTTACCCTACTTACGCCTGAGAATAACTTCCAACCTTTGACCAATTCCAGTGAGTTCAGGTGAACTCTTCATATGATGAAAGTTGCTCAAGCAAAATCTTTGCGAAGTCTAACGCTCTGAAAACTTAAGAGAAGCTTTTTCTTGGTTTGGCTTTTATTCTTGACCACATCAAATGAAACATTTTTACTGTGCTGGGATTGTGAATTTGCATTGAAAACCCACAGCTCTTACAAGCAGTGCATTAATTATTTTATTAATTTGCTTTTTTTATTTTATTTATTTTTTTACATTATGGGAAACATTCATCTATTTACATTTTTCTGTCCACACACAAACTAGATAGATAATCCTATGAACCCAATTCATAAAGCCATAAAAATGTGCTCTATCCCTCCGTCTAAAGGCGTTCAAATTTGTACCTTATTTCCCTTCCCCCCACCCCAACCGAAAACATTTAAAAAATCTCATTTGGGAATATAGGTAGGCCGGTGATGTACATTCCAGTTATTTAAAATGTGTTTAATTTTTTTTTAAAAAGAAACTGTCAAGTCACAAAGATAAATTGTAAATTAAAGTGATAGTGCACACCAAAACATTAAGGGAAACACCAATAAATAAACGGAGATATATTACAAATAAATTATTTCTATTTACCTTTTCAATTATTAAAAATCTTTAATCCATTTCTTCATCTTTCTTTACAAAAAGATTATGATAATTTTATGGAAACATCTGCAAAAAATATAATAAATACTTTTCTTTTAACTTTTGAAGCCGGAAACAAAAACAACTTTTTTTTGTCAATTTTCCCAAAGAGGGAAAAAGCAACGGTTTTTGTACCAAAGATCAACAGAAAATAATACTTTTTTAGATTACATTGGGCAGATTAGACCAAGAACAAATAGTTACAAATTACACTAAAATAAATTATAGAAAAAGTATATTCATAGTGGTAAGTAAGGAGTCAAGTGGTTAACCAGTGGCAGTCTGGGGGTGGAAGTATAGTCATATATTAACCAGTTTCAAGGCTGAACATACTCTTCAGTGCTGGAAAGCTAGGAAAATGTTATAATGCCCTGTCCACAGTCAATATGAACTAACAGGCATTTCACTAAGAATAGATTCATTTAAAATACTTACAAAAAATATCCTATGTTATACAAATACAATGATTTATCATGTGCAAGACTAACAAGTCTTCAGTTTTCTGCCTTTTTTTGTTTTTTTTGTTTTTTTGGAACTAACTACAGCATAATCTTTAAATAAATTTCTCTTGCCACTTGTCAACCAAAGTCTTAACTCTTCTTTCATAAATCAACCAAAACATATATGTGACTGTGGACCCTCACTGGGATGCTGCTTTGTATCTCTTAATACAAATGAGTTCCAAATAATATTTAATTCTTAACATGATTACATGGTCAAAAGTGGCAGTTGGCACCATACGTACTGCAAACACTGATCTTTCGCTGCTGCTAAAAGTTAAATGAAGTGTGTTCTTTCAAAACTATCAAATATACTGGTCTTCAAATGCTTCTAGGGTCAAACCTTTTAAAGCCCCCTTCACATGAAGCATTCTTGGGTTACATTGGATTTCTGATTATTCTAGTTAAAAGTCTTTTAAATACTAAATGATTAGCCCTTATTTTATAAACCACAGCAGTAAATATTTGTGCCCTGTTTATAAAGACATAGCTCAGATATCAATGGCTTTGAGAGGTAGCAATTCTAAAGTGGTTTTAGAATGTTTTCATGAAAACAGATTTGGTGCTAGAACCTATTACCTCTCCTAATTTCTTGAATAAAATTAAACTAGCACCTGGCCATGATGTTATATTCAAAGTTCTGGCGTGATCTTTGATGTACTAATTGGAAACAGCTTAACTTTCTGATGGTATCTTTTAAATGTGAGCTACACAATTATGTTGACCGTGCAGTGGGATTGTCACAGTTGGAATGTTCAAACTGTTTAAAGAATTAGGGCATTTAAGACCAACTCTGGTGTGGTACAAAGTACACATCGTCCCTCAATCAGTGGACTTCGCCACCAGACCATTTCTAGTTTCCTTCCTTATGTACATGTGTCTCATAGTAAGGGCCACGTTCTGCCCATGCTACATGGGTGCCCCAGTGGAAGAAGAGATTGTAAGAGGAACTGGCAAGGGAGGATTCATCCTTCATCCTGCAGACAACACTTATGTAGGGAAAATGCTGTTACCTTCTGACACGCATCAGTTCCCGGAGTGCATGGTGTGCTAATTATAGGGCATGGTCAGATTGCTGCAGCCAACTAATGTTGCCTTCTAGTGCATGTGCCAAGCAAGGAGCCGCATTGCTTTTTTTTTTTCCAGTGCTATGCCTGAGACATCTTGCCCTATAATGGCACAATGGCTATTGTCACTTATACATGGCAGACACCTCCTAGCAGCATGGGCAAGATTTTACCCTAAGTAGTAAATGAACTGCTGAAAATTTGGGAATGTATAGTAGTCATGATTTCAAAATGACAGGAAAAGCTAGTGTAGGAAGTTAGCCTTTTAGCCCTGTAGTGAAAAAACATAGATGTGTTATGGTCCCACAACTTGTGAAAAATCCTTGCTTTTAAAAAACAGGGTAGTATTAAGAGACTGAAGTAGAAACTTACTCCTAGGTATGAACCGTTTGATGGTAAGCAGTCTAACCTGTAGCGTACAACCAGCTGCATATAAAACAAACAAAACTTTGCTTTGAAAAGTATTATGGGTTCCATTTACAATGTTTCAGTAACAGGTGTCTGTGTGCGTCTGTGTGAAATTGGATAGTCTCACCAAGGTTAAGACGGTAACAAAACCAAGCTTTTTTTCTTTTTCCTGTTTTTTAAACCAATATAATCCATTCAATGCAATACAATAGGAATTGACAATATGGTACAGGTGTGTGTGTGTGTGTGTGTGTATATTTAATTCTTAATTCTTGGACCAAAAAAAAATCCTTCATCTTTTTTATGTTCTCTTTGACCATTTCTTTTCACCTTTTTATTGCCTTTCAAAATAGATTTATTTCCCTGGAAGATTGAATTTACTATCTTCTGCTGATCAAATGTGTAAGTAGTGATTGAGGAAATAAAAATGAGGCAGTTTCTGCAGCTGTGAGCGTGCAGTTGTGAGTTCAGTTTTCTTTCCATAAGGTCTTTCCTATCCCTACTATCTTACCCCCCCCTTCCTTTCACCTCAACACAGCTGTTTCCCCACCCCCTTGCGACCATTACAGGTGAGAAGGTCAGGTGAGAAGCTGTGATACGGAGGTTCAGAATAAAGTGCGCCATCTGCTTTAAAAAAGAATACTAATAAAAAGAAGGGAATCTAAGTCATAGCTCCTTTCCATCTTTTATGAGGAAGACGGCAGAGTCCAAAAGGATCACTCTGCATTACTGGATTTCCAAAATACCCTATAGTTTTATATTGCTGTACACTAGGTAACAGACTAGCTTTAGATAAACTAAAGATCGTGAATGAGTTAAATGGAACATCTACTGTACAGTTGTGTGTATGTGTGTGAATGTGGTGTTTTTATTTTATTAAACAGAAAAAAGGATTGTACCTTTTACGTGAGGCAAGATGGTAGCGTCAGTACATGTGACCAAGCATTATGATGATATGGGCAAACCTTTAAAAAGCAAGGGTTATTAGAGGACATCTCTTGGAAGATTGACAACTACACCACAAAAGTGGAATTCATTGGGATTGTGTACAGAGGAGTGTGGGGGAGAAGGGGGGAAGAGAGAGAGAGGAAAATACAAATACTTAATGGTGGCTTTGAGCGGGGACCTAGAGGGGCAGATTATACAGGAGATTTGTCTTGCCAGTGAGAGTCCTCCTGGAAGGATCCCTTCATAGCCTGGTCTGGGCTTCAGGGATGTAAATCTCAATGCTTTCGGCGCTCTCAGTGGCTGAGTTCTGACGGACAGATGCAGCTCGCTTGGCAGCCATCAGCCGTTTCCGGGCCTCTTGACGCTGTGAGCTCTCCAGAGAGCGTTCCCGTATAAGTGGCACCTGGCCTTTCGTTGGCTTCTTTGGCACTGGAGGAGGGACCCTTCTCTCCTGATCAAAGCAGAAGGTTAATGACATTATACAAATTCTCAGGGAAAGGTTGGAAAAACTAGGATGTGTCAGTAGTTAGAACACACATTTTACCTAAAGTTTGTTAGTTCTTATCTGCATTTTTTTCTTCATTGAACTGGCTTTTGTATTCAAAGGTTCATAAAAATAATGTAAGCTTAAAGAAAAAGATAGTATTGACAGCAGTGCTAGTTCTCCTCAGGTACGATGCTTATTAAACGCCTGGCGCTGAAAGGGCTGAAGCTCCCATAGCTAACGACTTAATGTGGTTCCCATTTGGGAATCCAGATTCCTCCTCCTGGTGCCAGGGATTAGAAAGGAGAGCATCTTAAACAGAACTTTTTACCACTATTTAAGCTAATACAGTTTCATAATCCTCATGTATAAATTTCACTATATAATTGAAATGCCCAACTCCTATAAGACTCTTAGGATTCATTAATAAAATTAACTTACTGTAGCAGCAGTTGGTGTTATAGAGCTGAAATACACAAATGACCTTGTCCTTTACATACAGTACACACATAGCACTAGATGGGCTTACGACACCGAGACTTCATGGATATAGTTCACAATGTAAATGTAATGTAAACTACCTGCCTGGAGTTAGTGTACCAGAGTAAGAATAAAAAAATTGCATTTAGCGATGGTTGATCTTGGTAATATCTCACAGAATCCACGTTTGGTATCTCAGTATAAAAATTCTTTAGATTTAGCAGTGTGCTGGGTGGGCATAAGGAGCAACAATCAGCTACAAACTGAAAAAAATATTTAAAAATCATTGAGATAACACACACTAATCATCACTTTGGCAGCCAAAGATATATGTTTAACAAGGAGAGAGAGTGTGTGTGTGTGTGTGTGTGTGTGTGTGTAAAAATACACAAAGTGGTATCTTGGGGGGTGGGAATGAATTAGTTCTGAATTTCAGGCAGCCACAAGTCTCTGTCAAGTTAATTAGACTGTCTTTCTCTCTTCCAACTGCGAGCATGGCTTCTGAGACAAGGGATTTTATTACACTACAAAGGTTACATTCTAGTCTTTAGTTTTGTCTCATGTTGGTCACAACAGCTTCCATTGCATGAAATATAAAGGTGCCTCATTACACTTATGTATAGTTTCCCTCTTTTTCCAAAGATTAAACCATATTGTTTAAAGAAGGCTCCAAGGTTAAGGATGGAGGCAAATGCAACAGTGATTCCATATGAAGTTTCTTTTTCTTTCTTTTGTAAGAATTAATGTCCCCTTCATTTTTCCCTGCAGCCAGCAGTCCAAAGAGCCGTCTGACCGTGATTAAAGGCTACTCCGATAAACTCATGACATGTGCTTTGTGTGTTTGTACTTATGGCCATGAAGTTGTGCAGGCCACAGCACTCCTGTCTTAAAAGGCATACAGGCTGCACAACCTCCTCAACAGTTTAATTTAAAATCCCAGACAAATGTTTATTTAAATGAGGAACAAAGTCAATCTAATTCTTTAAAACACCTAAGCTCTGCTTTCCTACTATAGGCTGTATGATGCGTATGATCCTTTTTCAATACTGCTTAACTTATTTTAATCCTGTTAGAGTCTTCCTTTTGTTGGGAACGCTTTGAAATGTTCTCAAATGCAAATAAGAGGGAAGTTTTTTGGTGAGCTTTCTTTTCTTTGTAGTGGAAAGTGAAAACACTTTTCCTAAGGTTTTATTCTAGAAGCTAATGAAAGTGTGCCTTAGCATACATGTGTTCAGGTTTTGAGCCCTTGTTTTTTTCAATTAATGCCAGGACAAATGATTACCTGACTTTTGTGTTTTGGCCAAAAAACCACATCTCTGGAATCAGCCTGTGTCAAAAAAAAATCCCCTGCTTTGTACACAAGTGGCATTCTCCTGATGGTTTGTGATTTAACCTGGAACCTGCCATTCCCAATTTGGGAATAACAGAGGTGAATTTTTTTTTTTTTAGTTTGCAAAACACATGGCAGCAGTGTGTTTTGGTTTTTTTTCAAACCTTCCTACTGGAAGATCTGTAGGATGTATTTTCTCATGTACAATACACCCCCTCTCCCCCTGCCAAGAAGCAGCTGCTGGAAACTGGAGTGTGCATTATATGCAACAAATATATGGTAAGAACAGTTTCTGCTGTTTTCCAAGCAAAAGGAAAAATCATCTACATTAATCCACAGGGAGCAGAACGATGAACAGGCTTGGCTTTCTAGCTGCTGCTATGCAGTTGCTTACTACAAGGAATGATTTCCCCCCCTTTATTCTGCCTTTCAATAGCAAGGTGCACCTCTTATTCAGGGGTGTAATTTATGTGAGGAAATATGGTTTTTATCCAGGACAAAATGCTGCTTTACCAACAAGATGGATCGCAGCTCAGGTTAAACTGGAAGGCCATGTACGTGCCTGAGCCACCATATATTAACAGATCAAGGTGTGATTCTTGTCCCACCCTCCATTCTGTTGTTTGTTGTATCCCTGTCTAGATGTCACATTTATCAGGCAGAGACCATTCTTGCTTCTAACGAGGCTAATGGAAACACAGCCATTAGTTTGAAAGATCCTCCAGATTTGGACCGGTCTTTTTAAGCATTTACTGCAAAGCATGTAGCATACACCCTTGGGCACTATAAAACTATAAATGCTGATAATGGCAGTTTTTCAGTTCTGCATTGTGTTCACCCAAGGTGCAGTTTGTCCAGCTGATCTGCTGTCCTGAGGCAGATGGTAAGGAGAAAAAATACATACATGGTACCATACCAGAATGAAAAGAGGAACACAGTTCACATTTGGAAACTAGTTTTCTCTTATGGGAACAACAAAAGACTACATTAAAAAAAAAAAAAAAGTTACCAGTGCTGCAGATGAGTTTTGATTATCATGGGTAAATGACACTGCCAGCATAGTGAACGCAAGAACAAGACTTCTCATTAAAAAAAATCAAAAAGAAAACAAACAAACAAAAAATGACACGTAATTTCTAAGAAGTGTTTTTCAGGTCTGTAAAACAGCAGCTTCTCGCTCTATTTATGAGCTGGTTACCCATGATTACAATACTTCCCTACTCCTCTAAGTCACACAGCCTAGAGTGTGCAATTAAACTGAACTCTTGGTCTATGCAGTAATATGCACCGTATGTGATTTATTTAAATTTTGAGAGTCAATATATAAGGCAGTTCCTTCCAACGATTGATCATCTAATATGATTAAATGTAAAGTTTAACAAAGTACCACATTCCCATTATCTGATTCACAAAGACAGATTTGGTTAAAAAATATGCCTGAAACATCTTACAGATAATATCCCAGATGATTATTATGTAAACATTGTTATTACAATGAAATTTATCTGATATGAGCTTCATTTCACATTTTAACATCAGTGCTGTAAGCAGAGGCCTATTTAATTTGTCCAGTATTTGTGCAGGGTTTTAAATGAAGCATACAAAATCTACATTGTTCTACCTTCTTGTCATGAGGATCCATCTGTTTCCAATTATTGGCCTTTAACTGATGAAGTTCATCAAATTTCATACTAATATTTTCTATGGACAACTGCAGCATATCCCAAAACCCTGCTAAATCCTGGGAGGTTGGCCTTGGATGTGCATTAGGATTCTGTACAACAGAAGAAAAAAGAATTTTGGCTTCAGTACCGATTAATGTAAAGCATTTGTACAAACAGCTACAAAACTCAGCAGCATAGAAATTTAATCAGACTTCTCTGATCTAGTAGCTGCATAAGGAAAGTTAACACAACATTATTTATCAGGTTTTTACTTGTAAAGAATTGGGGCCAAATTCTGGTATGTATAGGGACTTCAAGGCAAAAGTTTTACTTCTGACTATATGCCAAAATGCGGAGAAAGTTTGCCTTGCTGTTGGCCCTCTGTAAAAAGAGCTATGTAGGAGTATTCTTGGGCATGATCACTGTGGTATGCTTGGGTGCAACCTTGACCTCGCTGAAGTCAATGGCAAAACTCTGTTTAACTGCATGGATGCTAGGATATTACCGAACATAACTGCATGTGCATCTATTCATTTAGCAATGCATTAATTAACTTTTCTACGCACTTTGATAAAGGCTATGGAAAGACTACAATTCCAGAAAAAAAAATAGTGTGCCATGTGTCCTTGGCAGATTATTGGCAAGAAGAATCTTTGAAGAGTGAAAGTCTGGGAGGAAAGGATGCTTGTTAATCCTGCTTTTTGCAGTATATCCTTTTAGGAAGGATAATTGGCTAAACCAGAATGTAGCCCTTGAAATTCTGCATATGCCATTGGCTTGCAAGTTTGTTTGTTTTTTTGCCTTAATGCTGAGCACTGCTCTGGTAGAATGCATTTCAGGGATAACTTCCCATGGGATAAGCAATTTTTATTTGGAATTTAGTTTCTAATTGAAATGAGCTGTTGGGTATCTGCTTTTCCAGAAGCACTGAACACTCGCAGTTCCAGTAGGAATCAGTAGGATTTGTGAATGCTCAGTGCCTCTTAAAAGCAGATCCATAAAGGCTTTGTATAATTTACTCCCACAGTTCTGTGCAGTAGTTGGCTTGGTTGAGGTTATGGTTTTATTTTTACATTCGTGTAAAGTTATTTTTTTTTTCCTCCCATTAGCAAAAGTAAACCCTTAAGAGACAGGTATGAATCTGTTTCCCTCAACAACTGTCTCCTGACATGTATTTCACAGCATCGCTGGCAAGTGATTTTTAAAAGGATGTGTATACCACCAAAGCAGTGGCTGTAGGAAAAACAAACCAAAAATGACTTTCTTACATAGAAAGGATATCAACTATAAAGAGATTCTTAATCCTTAATTGCAGACATTATTAGATTAGCAAAATGCTTTTTCATTCTTCACAGCAACGCAGAGGGGTTTTTTTCCTATTGCATTTTGAAATAGATGGATTGTCTACATTATGGGCGGCTCACTGCTGCTACAGCAGCATAGCTATAGGGGCAAAGCCCCCTAGTGGAGATACAGGGTGTGCTTTTCTTCAACAGAAGAAAGGCTGTTTTGTTGGTATGGCATGTCTTCCCCAAGAAAACATCAGCTAAACTGGCAGGAGCCCTCTTCTGTTGGCAGAGCTGTGTTCAGTCTAGGGGTCTTGCCAGCATAGGTAGGAGGTAGGCTTTTTTCACAGCCCTTAGCCATTAGGCCTGATTTTGTGATGTGCTGAATACTTCCATCTCTCTTTAACAAGAGCAGGACTTGAAAATTTTAGCATGTTGCTAAAAGATTGCGCCTTTGATTACAAAGTAGAGTTAAATATGGAGTTTTTACAGGGATATGGTCATTTTTAATGTCTTTTACCCAGCTACTTTTAAACTTCACAGAGATTCTCCTAATGCTTTAATGAAAGCGCATGTCACATTCAAATTCACGCTATCCCTTAAAGTGAAACCAGCACTTTAAAAAAAGCATTTTCTTAACAACAGAAAATAAAATCCATTCAATTGTAATGTGGTATCACCAGTAATGCCAACTCTCACAACAAAAAAATATCGAGAGACTTCCGATTTCCAAGTTAAATTAACTCTGACTAATGATCTCCGGATAGAACCCTCAAATCTTGGGATTTTTGCTTCTGGTGCACGTAGAGAGCACTGAGCCAGTAAGTCTGTGGAGGGGAGGGGGCAGGGGGAGAGGGAAAAGGTGGGGGT
>NW_005842377.1:80624-81831 GCF_000455745.1 Alligator sinensis
ACAGGCTGGGGCTCTGTGCCCTGCTGCCTCTGCCCTGGGAGCCACGCATCCCCTGCCCACCCAGTAGGCAGCAATATTGCTGCGCAGCTCCCGGGGCAAAGAGCAGAGCCCCAGACTGCAGTGGGCAGCCTGCCTTTGCCTTGTGCACAAATCTGGGGAGCATGTGTCCCCCATGCCTCCCCTGGGGGTGTGCGCAGCTGTAGGGAGCTGCGCCTTTCCGCTGCTCCTGGATGAGCGGCGTGCAGCTCTGTCGCATGACCCACCCTGGCCCATCTGTGTGTCTGTGTCCCAAGCTACAGCCCCCCCCAGCCCTGTTGCTGCCCCTCGCTCCTGACCCACAGTACCCTATATCTTGTCAGGGTGTGCAGGGACCCCCCATACCTTCACAAATAACCCCACTGCCACACTTCAAAAAGAGAATCTCATGATTTAAATGCCAAATCTCTTGATTTTTAAGAGTTTGTCTCAATTCTTGATGTGGTGGGGGTTGGCAATACTGTACCACAGTTTCCCTACCTCAGCTTGCCTGGAGGTTTTAATAATACAGTGGTTAAAGCACAGGACAGAGAGTGAGTTTTGTGCTCCATTCCCTGTTCTGTTGTCCACCTTTCTCTGCTTGTTTCCTCATGAGTAAACTGGGAGTGCTGGTGCTTACCTACTTTTACAGGGTCAATCTTAGTTAAAAGCATGGTCTGAGATACTTGATAAGTGTTGACTAACACAACAAACTATTTTTCCTTTTTGAGGTTTGGAAAAAATGTCTTGTTGTTTTTTATTTTAACACAGCTTCCTAGTACTAGAAGCAAAAGAGCCAAAATAATACTATAAGTACTACTAGTCTCCTTGCACTTCTGTTCACAAGAAGGCAGGTAGCCCTGGAAATCCCATATGAGAGTCTCATTTCATGAGATTTTCAGTCCAACTTTAAAGACTCAAGGTTCAGTCAATATGGAAAAGTATCCAAACCATGAGTGTTTATCTGAACAGTCTCCAGTTTTGAAGGTAAAATCCAGGCTCCATTGAAATCAGTGGCAAAACATCCACTGGCTTTAATCCAAAGCCTTTTGAGAGTCTCTCTTTTTTTTCTATCCCAGGCATCACAAAGTTTCTACACTGGTGTGACTACATTAACTGCAATTGTATTAGTCCCAGTTTGCATTGGCAGGAAGCCAAAATCAAGTCCTTCATAAAAACAAGTTGTAGGGAA
>NW_005842377.1:81882-116038 GCF_000455745.1 Alligator sinensis
AAAAAAAATCTCGTCTAATTTAGGATGTAGTAACTCAGAGTCAGTTCCCTAGCAGTGATAGATGCACAGTCATAACTATAATACATGCTACATACCAGGTTTTCTTCACACAGTTCTCTGAACTGGTAAAATTTCTGGGCCATGAGAAGTTGGGCACTGCCCACTGCAGTTCGAATCTTCCCTAGAACTGAAAGGAAAGCAAATGTTGGTCAGCCACTGTGTTAGAGTCCCCTTTACTGCAGAGATTGAAACATATAAGCGAATGAAAAGCTATGTAGTAGTTGGCATTATAGATAACATTACAGCACTACTACAAACCCTATTAGTGTGCACATATGCAACTTTTATAGGCTAAACCACAGTTTTGCTGGTATAGCTTATACTGGTTTCCCCAAATGAAATGAATCAGAATTGGAAAATATGCTGGTGTAACTGCAATCATACTAAGGGGTTTGCTCATAGAGAAATGTTGCAGAAAATTGCATCTCTAGGCAACAGGCAATAGAGGCAAAACTTTTTATGGTAGACTGGCCCACTTGCAGATTAGCAAAGAGCTTGAAGAAATTGTTACAAACTTGCAAGACAACATATTCGGTACTTGGGAAACCCTACTTCTACCAATACCTCTGCTATTTCACTTAGAAATATAAGGCTTAATTCTAGGGACTGGCCAAGTGCTGCTAGGTTATGCTGGTCCCCAAAAGAGACAGTAGGCTTTTAGGTCAGAGCCCAAAGGCAACCCAGAAGCTTTTTTTTCAGCCACCAGCACAACTTGTAGAAGTCTCAGGGTTGCTTTTAGTTTTATCCAGCTGCCATAGACATTTGAGCAGCAGATAATGACCCAGCCAGGTCCTAAAGGAAGATATCAAGGAGCTTCTGTATTGGTTCTTTACCTCTTGAAGACTCAGGCCCACTGAGAGAGTCTTCATCTGGCCAGCTAAGCTAAGCTTCCATGGACCATCAGAACAGTATATAAAGATCTGTGCAGCACATCAGAGATCTTGGCATATGGTTCTATAACAGGTTGGCTGAACTTGAGATGGACACATGAAGGAGGGGAAACGGAGGCACAGAGCAATGTGACCTCGGCTATGACGCTTCGCAGCAGACCACTGGCACAATCTAGAATAGATTCCAGGTCTTCTGTGCCATGTCTATGGACCATGCTGCCTCTCTCCTCCACTGTAACACAACGTTTGGAGACCTCTTTGGGGGAAAATACCATGAACTTATTTGACTTGTAAAACAAGCCAAGAACTCTGGTGACCCAGCAGGGCCCATATTATCCATTTGCTACCAGAGTGCTGCCACAAAATAACTATAAGCCAATTTTTTTTTTTTCTGGATAGCCAAGAACACTTACATAAATGGACCAAGTAGGTATAAAGCTATCATTCGATGCTGAAGTGTGCTTAATTGAAAGCACGTATACAATCACAGACCCATATTTTGCTTTCTAATTTGTACTGCTACGCTTATGGGCCTTATGGTTGCAAAGTTGTATGTAGAGTAGGAAGGAGGAATAAAAAGCTGGCTGGGGAAAAATGTTCCAGTTTTATCTGGAAAAGAGTCATATACACCCTCTCTCCACCCCAAGCCTTTTACTTTGTTCCCATAGCTCAGATGACCACTACCAAGAAATAGCTGTGAACTGGAAGATTCACTAAGTGGGATATTTTCAACACACTGTGCAGGGAATTCTACACACCAGTCTCATTATTGTTAGTAAGACTTGCGTGTCTAATTCCCTGCGCACAGTGCTGAAAATGGACCCCTTGGTGTGTCTAGTCATTTATGCAACCCAATGTGCAAACCACTCAACTGAAAGGAGGCTTCAATAGTAGGGAGGAGGTACTCCGAGAGCTTTCATGTGGTTTCCATTGTTATGAAAACTCTTCCCACTGAGTACATTTCAGCACAGCTGCCTCATCTGGAGCGTGGCCATCCGACACTTTGCAACAGAGCCCAAGAGTAGAGACGGGGAGAGAATGGGCTCTAAACTTCTTATTAAAAATGAAGAAAGTGTTGTTTGTAGGATGGACAGTGACTGTGGGAAATCATGTTGGGAGCATATTCCCAAATGAAGTAAAAATAACTTTTGCCATGAGGGTAGGGAATCATTCCTCTTTCTTTTTTTTTCAAGCTATAAAAGTTTTTAATATTTCAAAATTATCATGAGGTAGAATTAGGGAAGAAAGGAAGGCCTGGCTGCCTAGCGACTGGCTGTTTCTCTGAAAATCACCATCCTAGCTGACTGTGAGGTGCATGCTGATGCTGTTCTCCATTGTTACTGTTTCTGTTATAGCTGCTGATGTATCTAGTCAAGTGTCGCTGATTTCTTGCCCCTCAAAACAAGCAGTGTATTAATGTTCTACCAGCTAGCACAACCAACCCTGGCGCAGAAGATTTTTTTAAGCTGTTGACAAAGAACATGACAGACTGAAAGGGATCTTCCCAGAAAGCAAAGTCTTTCCAGTTCTGCCTCAAAAATATATGTTGCTTTTAATTTTGAAGGCAGAATGCTCTTCTCTCTAATTCAGACAAAACTTCCGCTGCCAGAAAGAAAGGAACTAAGAAACAATAAAAAAAAAAAAAAAAAGAAACGTGCTGCCGTACTCTTTCTCTGGATAAAATCCTGAGAGGCTCTACACTTGCAAAAAAACCACAACAGTTTGGGGCCAAACACAGGAAAGTGAAAATATAAGAGTCAAAATATATTAATCAGAGATGAAGCCCTTTGCAACAGGGGAGGGGGATCCAGAAGACAAAAAATACTTAAACTGACACCTTCAATTCATAGAACACCGACATTTACAAAGCAAATGGCAAACTACCAGAATCCAAGACGCAGTCATAACAGTTGGAAACGGGTACAGAAGTTGACTCATGTTACCTTCTAATCTGTAGTTTCTCATACTACACTCATTACTGTCAGACGTGAATGACTTTACAGAAGTGTATTAAGTAATGTGACTAACATCTGTCACGTGTTGCCTTCATACCTCCCTCTGGGGAAAAGTGTGTGCAGTGAGGTATCTTGTTTCAGAAGGGTGGTGATACTGGTAGTTGTCATCTGTTTTGCTGTGATCCACTTTTCCTTCTAAATCTACTTCCTGAACTGGTCTACTGGGGGGGGAATCTATTGTCATAGCTGTTAGTGAATAACTATTCTGCTATAGCTATTTTCCAATAATTATTCTAAAATAACTCCACCATGTGGGCATTATTTCAAAATGTGAAACACTTACTGTTGTGTTTTTTATTATTCTTCCAGAAAAACATCCACATGGGACACTTATTTTGTATCAGTTATACCAATCAATCTCCTTGTGGAGAGAAGCCTTTAAGTTACTGATTTTTTTCTCATCATTTGTATGCCTAAGCTTAATTGTAGGTCCTTTGGGCAGGGACCATCAATTCTATTAGGTCTATAAATTGCTCAGTCCTCTCTTTGGAATGATATAGAAATAAATGCAAGGCTAAAGAAGGCAAAAAGCCCAAACAGAATAACACAGAAAAGAATGATTGACTCAGTCACTGGGACCAAGACTAACAACTTCAACACAAATGTCAGAAGCATCTTGTGCATATGAAGTGATCCTGCCATAGGAGTTGTCACAATCTATTTCTAAACTAGGATAGACCAATATTCTAGCCTATTTATGTTGACAGGCCAGCATTTAAATAACTCAAGGCATGACAAAAGGCAGGAAATACCCCTAGGTCAGCTATTAAAGAGAATAAAGGCTCAATGGAGCAAGTTAAGAAGACCTGATTCTACAATCCTTGCTTTGAATAACATTTAATTATATAAATAATCTTGATGAAGTTATTGGGTTTATGTTGATAGGTGACTACTACTTAATCTAAGTAAGGGATGCAGAATCAATTCCTAAATGTATATCTGTTTTTTAATAGTACAATTGACATTTCCTAACTATAGTATCTTGTAGCTTGTAGATTTTTTTTTTTTTTTTTGCTATTGTATTTCGTTCTTCAAATACTGGTGGAGAGAATATATGGGACCTGTGTCTTCTGAGACTTTGAAAAACAGACAATGCAGAGAGCGCTGGTCAGGGGAGAATATTTATAGGAAACCAGAGTAAACAGAAGTACGGGAGGATAGTGGGAGTAAAATTAGTCAGAACTTTGACTACTTCTAGTTTCCATTTCTCATATATAGCCAGTTAAGATGGGAGAAGTATTTTTACCTTTGCCCAAACATTATGCTCTTGTTCCTAGGCTGCACTGCTTATATTTTACTTTAAACAGTAAATTTTCATGAAAATGTGTAAACCCAACATAACTGCAAGCAGAGACTCTTGACTTAAATAATAGGGATAGTGAAGATTTGACTTCACCTTTTGTGTATGCACAAGCCCAGAGGGATAAAGTATTCGGGCTAAGTGATCAGGATGATGGTGGGCATTTGTCTTCTGACCTCCTTTGTTTTCTATTGCAGTTTTAACTATTTGGGTTCTGACTAATTTCTCCATTTACATCTACCAATGCACTTGCAAACTACCCATGACCTGTGGTGAATCAGAACTATTTGCAGTTTTTTAGGATGAATGAAATCAAGTTGAAATATTGAAGCTGTACATGAATATGGAATGTAGACCAAGGATTGTAAGAATACTACTTTTTCCTGTACCTCAGCTGGCTACAAATGTACCCTGAGATCATATTCTACTGATTTAATGCCAATATGAGGAAAGGATTTTAGGATAGTCAGTTTGTTATGGATAGGATTCCTTAATGGCCTACTGTGTGATATCTTGCTTTTGGGGGCAGGGGAGAGGGGGAGAATAGCAAGCATGTAATAGATAAATCCAAACTATTCTGAAATCAATTGACAAAAACCTAGTAACTTCAATAAACATTAGATCAAGTCCTTAATTGCATACTTAAGCTTGCATCTTTAACTCTTTCCTTTCATAAAGAGAGAGCACTAGAATTCCTAGAAACAATACTTGGGTATACACAAAAAAATAAACTATAGTGGAGGCATATTGGGTGTCCTGGCTTAAAGAATGAGTATACATTCTTTAAGGAGTATCAGTCTGCTTACTACACATGCTACAGTTTTATCAGACAATGTTGTCAAGTAAAACCAGTATATTCGTACAATTATTTCTCAAGATGAGAGAGAGGACCAAAGACATTTCTCTGTATATTTGTATTTCCCCCTGGAACAGCTGAACCTTAACCTGTTTTTATACACAGCAGTAGACTGCATTCCTAGCTAGAAACATTCAGTCCCATCTGGTAGATTCATTCCTAGTTAGATAATACTGAACGTATCTATGTAACATACAAGCTACTGTCAAATAGCAGTGAGCCGTCTCCCCAAGACAGCTGTTTCACACAAGGGCTGCATTGTCTGAAAGAAGCTTGTATCGTTTTACTTCAAGTGCTGAGGGAACAAGCATTATTCTGTCAGCTGCCATGGCACTGAGGAAAATTTGCTCGTTGCAGATTGTCATTATTTTGTTATCAGGTCAAACATGCACTGTGCACTGTCAGAGTTGAAGGCTGAAAACAAAAGATGCATTCCTTATTCTGCTTATGTTTTATCAGTTAAAAAAGAAATCCTCCGACTCTGCTGAGTTTATAAAAGACATGATTTGGTTCTGAGTTTACAACAACAAGCTTTTGTTCCCAACATTAGTGAGCTGGCTACTGTGACTTTCACCATATGCTTTTATTTGGCAGCAGGTAGAATAGGAAACTGCTGTCCAGCAGTGGAATGTCAAACAATGTCCTCAGGAAACAGCTGTCACATTCAAGAATCTCGGATGACATCACAAAGCAACCGATAACTCACTAAGGGCTGTTAAGGTCGACCCCTTTCCTCCTCCTGCTGCCACCAAGCACAGTTAAAAAAAAGATTTAAAAAGCAGATAAATAATCTGCAGGTTATATATACCATGTGATTTTTGTGCTTCACATGGAGGCACTGATAATAGCCTACATAACTCCTACTTTCTATGGCCAGAACAATTTATTTTTAATGGGCGGTTCAATTTAAAAGCTTTTGTAAGTATAAATACTGTGAAATACTTCAAGGAAATTCTAGTACAGAAATGTAACAGCTTTGTATATATCAGCCCCATGAATTTTCTATTTGCCCACTTTCCCTAGATGACTAGTTGTTTTGATGGCCATGTAAAACGTTATTAGGTTTTCCCCTGCCATCTGTCATTACCATATATGGCAGGCACACAGATTGAACGGTTGTATGTTTTTAAATATTTTCGTGTGTGCTTGTGCATGCATTCCACTTTCACCATTAAACTCCTTAATTCATGACATTCATTATTTGCATTCCTTGAAGAGAAAAATATTGTACTGACATGTGCTCTAATATATATTTATTAATAACATATATTGTTGATATACATTGGAAAGGTAAGGCTCAAACAAAACACTATCTAAGTACAGCTCCAAGTCTGGGATATGTGAATCTGCACTTGAAGGTCCTGGGCTTCATTTTTTATGGTAGGCAGAATAAGTATTGACACCTGTCTGATTATTGAACTTGTAAAGTGGCCTGATCCAAAGTCAGTGGAAAGATACCTATTAACTTCTATGGACTGGTTGGATCTGGTATTAAAAGAATATTTTTTACCAGCAATATTTTTATATTCAATTACTTACTGTCCTCAGGCAAGTTGTTTTCCCGTTCTTCTCTTTCCATCTGTTGGCACCAGCCTTCCATGCGATCTCTCTCTGCCTGAAGAAGCTTCAGAAACCAGTGTCCATCTCTGTGACACACTGACCTTTGAACAGCCTCCAGAGGATCTTCAGTTATAGAATCAATCCAAGGGTCAGGAGGAGGTAAAATTGAAGGGTCAAAATCTGTATCAAAGTCATCATCCACCGCACATGCGTGATAATGGTTCCCTGACCCCTGTATGCTAACGGTGGAGGTGCTTGCATCTCGGGAAAACTGTCTTGATATTTGCCCAGTGTACAAAGTGTCCTCTTGAGGATCCAATGATATTTCAAAGTTCTCATGGAAATCCAGGTCTGCTTGCACAGCTGCTGTTACACTATTAGATCGCGTAAACCTGCGGAAGCTTTGAAGAACACAAAAACAACATACTCAGACACACTGTGATAAACTAGTAATTCAAGAAACGAGGATATTCTAAGGTTCTACTTCTTGGAAGCTTTGCAGGAATGGCAGTCATGGCTGTCAATTTTTATCAGAGACTGGTTTCATTGGGGTTTTTTTGATAAATCACCAAAATTGGCTTGCTTTAAGGAAAGAAAACAACTTTACTCAACTTTTTACTTTGAGTTAGTGCTTGTGATGACCTGGAGAATAGACCAGATGATAAATATTGGCTTCAAGTGCCTCGGATTTTTGGGTGCCCAGTTTGAGGCACCTAAGAGGAATGGACTTTCTGAAGTGATTAAGCTTCCACACTCTGAAACGCAGACTATGTTAAGGTTGGATACCCAGAAATTGAAGCACCTGAAATCACTTATGACTTTTGAAAAATCTTGTTTTTAAGTTATGTATGCACTGAGCAGGTACAGCAAGGTAAGTAACATACTGTATGTCTCCACTGAAACCTTTAGGGATACTTTGATTCTGACCTTTTGAAAGTCACCTGCAGATGGCTGTAAGGGGAGTTTGATGTTCATGCCCATTCACTCTTTGCCTCTTGCTAATTCTGCCAATAAGCTACAAATTCATTATATATGGAATTTTTATGAAGGGGTGGAGGGGGAGAAGGGAAAAGTATTCTCAGTTTATTTTAATTTCTCATAAATAATTTGCTTCTGCTCCAAACATATTATTGCCATCTTGGATGATTTTATTGTGAGCATCACAATATTTCTAAGTGGTTCTGCAATTTTTATAATGCCTGTCATCAGTCATGCAACAATCTATCCGTATCCATATGAGTTATCTCCTGCTATTGTGAATAGGATTAAGTGAAGGCTACCCTCACTAAGGTGGCTACCCTGTAGCTGAAAATGAGGCTTCCCTCCACATATATGGTCTTCATTTTGCATTGTTTCCAATATGGCAGAGGCCTAAGAGAGGAGACATTGATCCTTTTGTCACCATTTAAGGGATTGTGCAGATGCCAGGAATGGCATCGATTGGGGAGGAGGCCAGCAAACTGCATTAAGGAAACAGAGCAAAAAACCCGTGCGGTCAGCGCAGGAGGCAGACTCAGAAGGGCTGCAGGGATTGCAAATGGTAGAAGGCCGACTTAGGAGGTGCAGAAGCAACTAATGGTTGTTGCAATGGAATGTGATATGGCAGCAAGGGTGAATGCAGAAGTTGGAAGTGTGTGGAAAGAAAGGAGTAGAGAAGTACAGAGGCCAGTAGGTATGTGTGGATCTGATAACTCTTAGAGGAACTCGGGCTACAAACAGACATTACCCTTGTGCCAGAAAATGTTTTATGGAACATAACGCAAATGAACAAAATGCCCAAAATGCAAGCCTGATAATTCCTAGTAGTAGCTTGTGCCACATGATTGTGGTGAATCTTTGCTTAGGAGGAGCTCAGCTGGGCACGTCCAGGTGGGGTGGTGCCTGCTCCAGTCTTTCTGCCTTGCTCCTGCACAGTAGCAGTGGTGCCTGCCCACATGTCTGTCTGGTGCACCATACCGCCTATGGAATAGTCCCTGCAAGTGGGGGCTGCCTGCACTCTCCAGGTACATAGGCGCCGACTTTGTTTTTTTGCTGGTGGGTGATTACAAAAGTAAAAAAAGAAAAAAAAACCAAAACCAACCCCCAAAATGGCACTTTACTTTTAATTCGGTGTATTTCTGTGCTGAGATCTGCGTATGCCCACCCCTGCCAGTTACTTCTACCCATCTCTGCAGCATCTGAATAGATCAGGGACTTTAGTGGGGCTTTCTTGGCATTTTTATATAACAGCTGATTGACTCAGTTTTAGCTAAAAGAGCCAAAAAGCCCTGCTGAAGTGCCCAATCTTTACAGATACTGCAGAGTCAGACTGAAGTAATGTGGTGCTTCTTCCAGTAAAGTGCTTTTTTTTTTTTTTTTTTTTTTTTAAACATCTACAAGCGTGGCTCCATGGATGCTGAGTTTCGGTGGTTGCTTGAGCCCTAGAGCACACATGGAGTCAGTGCCTGTGCCCCAGGCAGATTATTTCAGAGTGTGTGTTCTGCGCTGCAGAGAAAGGGAATCCCATGGGCTAGCCTGCCCCATGCTTGCAGACACGCACCTTGGGATTTGGCCAAGCAGCTAGGGCTGTTGCTCTGCAGAATCAGGGCCCTGAAGTGTTGGGAATAGCAGGTTCCCAATCTTGTGGGACAATGGCCCTGGACATTGTCTTCAGAGCCGGCCATAGGGAAAATAGTGCTCTGGGCAAACTTGTATTTTGTCTTCTTCCCCACCCCTGCCAGTAAGTAGCACTGCTGCAGGCAGACAGGGGCCCAGGGCAGCCTGGTACAGAGGCAGAGCAGCATGGTGTGCCTGGCAGGCAGGTGGGCAGGCATCACTGCTGCTGTGCAGGAGCAAGGCGGCAGACTGCAGCAGGCACCATCCCACCTGCACGTGCCTGGCTCGGCTCCTCCTGCAGTGGCTGAAGGCAGACTGGGATGGGCACCACTCTTCCTGCTTGGGTTGGGGATCAGCTGGCATGGGGACAGTGCTGCTGTGAGTGCAGGCTGCTCACCCTTATGTTGTTTGGCCCCCCGACCATGGCGCCCTGTGGAGTCACCCATGTAGAGTGACAGAGGCATCCCTAGAATACAGGGCATCCCATTGGTTTTGGTGGGAAACCACTGCCCCCCTAGGCCGATCAGCAGTGAGGGGCAGGGCAACCGCCTTGTTGGCCAATCAGCAGTGAGGGTGGAGCAACTGGACCACTTGGCCAATTGGCAGCAGGGGGCAGGGTCACCACAAAAAGCCACCTCCCTGCTTGGCTGTCTTAGAACCATGCTGCTCCCCTGGCTGTGCACTGCCCAACATCTAGGCACAGCCAATAGAATCATGAGGATAAATGATTGACATGTATTGCCACCAATGAACTGAGAAACAGGCCGTTTTGCCATTGGTTCCTCATTTCAAAATAGATAGGGGACAAAGGGTTTAAAAACAGGATGGTCCAGTATAAAACAGGACCAATGGCTAAGCTACACCCACTCCTAAGGCTGGCTCTGAGCGTCTGCAACTGGATCAGCTGTGCCTGGACACATCCCAGCACTGCTGATTATGCAACAAAAACGACATCTGTTTGTAGCCTCAGAGGAAGAATGGGAGCTGTCTATCTTCCTTCTTTAGAGGAGGGAAGGGAGAGAGAGAGGTAGAATAATAAAACAGTTCACTAGGCTGACATTTCATGGCTGCTGATGTGGCCGCTCAGTGAGTCAAAGCATGGTAAAATGGAAGTTTAGAAGGGGATACCCCTACAGTGAGGGGGGATGGAGAGGTTGCGGGGAGGAAAAGAGCTGGCAGTATTTTAGTTGTTATCTTCTCAGTAGTTTTCCTATCTGTATTTGTGCACCTTATTCTAAATGTAGATTCTTCTTCTTCTTCTCTCTCTCACTTTTTTTTAACAACAGCATAAGACAGTATTTTTATTGTAACAGCTGTTGCTCTGGACTTATTTTGAAACAGGTGGTTAAGTGATGTAAGTCACGGCGATACCATTATAGTTTTTTCACAATAGGCTCCAGTTGCATTGACAAGCTACAAAATACGAGATAACCCAATATCTGAAGTTTTTCAACTGAGTGAAACATTTCACTTCACACTGATCTGGTTTTGTTTATCAATTCGGCCACCAAACTGAAAAACCCATTATTTAGACAATCCATGCATGCGTGTGCACTCTCTCTCACTCACACTCCTTTTATTCAGAAACCAAAGAAAGCATGGCAATCAATAAACAGTATACTCCTCTTAAGACAATAAACTTTGTGGGCAGAAGGGAAAAAGCACTGGCAGCTCTCTTTTCCATGGCTCTGAGGAAGTCTAACTGCAGCAGAGCCTGCCTTTGCTCTCTTGTGATTTACCCCAAGTTGTGAAACTTAACCAGATGGTTATATGCCTTTATTTTAGCATATCTGTGAATCAACTGACTGTTTGTACTGCAGGTAACTTCCTGGCTCTCCAGCACAAAGCAAATGCCAAACGTGAAAACATTAGGCTCTCCTAACCAAGATGATGTATTACCAGAAGCATTATATTTCAAAACTTTCAGAAGTATACCCTTACTATTTTCAATATGAACTTGTGTTTCCAATGACGGACTCTCTTCAACATATACAGCAGAATGACCTACTTTTTCTTGTTCTGTTTTTGATACCGGGCTCTGTAATGTATCTGCCCTTGGAAAAAAAAATCATTTGGTGATAGAAAACAGCATCAGCTTAGAATTAAGGAATTCAAAGAAATAGAAGTTAAATTAAATGAAATAAAATGCCTCTCAATGTACACTTATACAGAGTGCATCAGTTAATGGTATTTTGCTCCCCAAGGTAACTTCTCCACCCATTTCTAAGATAATCTATCCTAACAAAATGCTATCTGAATCCCAAAGATCTGTTTAGGTCAATTAAAGTTCCATGCCACATCTAGCAGGAGATCTACTAAATCTATACAACAAAGTTTACATTGCCTTTACATGTACAGAACATTTACAAGTAGGTAAATCTTTCTTGAGAAAGCTTTTATACAAAAGATTACTTTTAGGGGTAAAGAGCTAAAAACATGAACTCTCTGGCTTGCCTCTTCACCTGCTTTTAGATTCCTTGCTTTTGTACTCATTTGTGCCCTGTAGGCACAAGGTGTAATAATTACAACTTCAGAGAACTACAACAGATATCTGGCCCAAGGTGCAGAAAACCATGAAACCACAGACTGGATAAACCAGTATGGAGTACAATAAAATGTCTGTTCTGAAAAGCAACAGCAGGGTCACTCATCTCGCTGCTGCTGCTGCTTGTTCTTTCTGAGAAACATGTTTGTTTCTATTGTGGGGCTTTTTTTTTTTTTTTAAACAGCAAAGGAACCTACAGATGGCAAGTTGCAATGACACAGTAATTCCAGCCTGCTTCATTATCTCTCTGTTCTGTTGCTTCTTGTATTTGGTTTGTCTGCCAAGGTTATGATGCTTTTAGCAGAGTGAAACTAGTTGTACAAATGGCTAGCAGATTCAATATCACTGACATGCGAGTCTTGCAACAGTAGGACTCTTGACAATATATCTTCAAGAATTCATGTCAAATAGGCAGCAGACTAAGTGAGCTGTGAGGTTATAGAATGAGAATCTCATGTTCATGGTTCTTCTTTTTTCATTCATATATTTTTGCACCCTTATATAGTCTTAAAATAGAAACTATTTCCCTATTATTGTTCTATGTTAGTATAATCCTTTAGATATTTTTTTGAATGCACTGTAGAGAATGTGTGTGGACAAAAAATGCTGAATATCCAAGCAAAGTCAGCCAGCCCTAGCGCAAGGGTATAATTTAGGGGAAGTACACATTTCAAAAGTCTTACCTAGAATTCTGAAATTTGAGAAGGTCGATTGACAACAGATGAATAACTGCAAAGGTAAGATTGTAAAATCTTGTTTTGGCAGTTTAAATAGTAGCCCAAGCAGGAAGCCATGTGAAGTGTGTGTTATTGTTTAATGCAAGACCATCTAAACTAAAAGAAAGACTAATTGAAAAAGTTTGCACTCGGGAGCGGGGGTGGGAAATAGGTTGCAAAAGCTAGCAAGAAGCCTGAGAAGATGGACACTTGTACATTTGGAGCCTATATACTGCTCTATCCAGTATGGTATTAGTTTTGCTACATACATATCATTTCCCGCTTATAACATGTTACAATTGGAACATAACAGTTGCTGCCCTTTTGAAAGGGCTCCAAATGAACATGTGTTCATACCCAAAGTGGAAAGGGGCTTTCTTTTCTTCTAGTAACTTTTGAAGATACTTGTCTATTTTTCACATTTTCCCTCTAGAAATGCAATAATATAGGTGCTTTTACAATACACATGTGCATCTGCATTAAAAGGCCTTTTCTGATTATATGCCTTTTGTGTCCTGAGTGACCTCATTTGCTGACTATTTGGTGGTTGTCCTTTATCAGTCAGTTCACTTTTGGAAGTACATGATGGATTACTGTCTGCCACTGTAAAACAGCAGTAGCCTCAACTTTATTAGCAAGGAATCCCAAAATAGCTGTCATCAGGTAATGCAGAAATAATGTTTTCTCACTACAGAACTTGACAGGCAAATCTTACCTCTTGATTTTGTTCTCCTGACCAATAAAAAGTAATAGGAAAAAAGACTGTGTAAATAGGATATTCATCACCAGCAGTTGGCTTATTTTGGATATTTATTTCTTTTGTTATTAGGGAGAAGGTAAATGGGCCTTCATCACCTGTTTAAATGAGCTCATTTACTTAACATTAGAGAAGCTATGGGGTGTAGGGTGCTGAAGACCAATATGTAAAATAAGGTCTGCCAGATCCATGGTTTAACAGGTAATGAGGAACCTGCTCAGAAAAAAACATAAGCAAGGTCACTGCAGTTCATATTTTTTCTGAAGTCCCTTTTCTCTCATGGTTTTAAAGTTAGAGGAGGAGGATGTTCTGGTATATTTAGTAACAGCATACAATCTCTATTATTTAGTAATCTTCTTAGCACATACAAAATATAAAAAATTGGCACTAAATGGTCTTGTGATCTACTTCTAACTACTGTCAGTGAGAAAAATCCTGTAGACTTCAGGAAGCCCAGTAGAAGCAGCTCAGATTTGTTGTGTGTGGGGTTTCCTGTAAGGGAGAAGATGCACAAGATATTCAGACTCCTCACTGGTGCTTCTTTTAAAGCTGGACCATTGGGCAGCCAAATGTGTAGGACTAGAAGGAAGAAAGTAAGTTAGAGGATGTGTAGCTTGCTCGCTCTCTCTCTCTCTCTCTTTTATTGCCTGGCAAGAAGCAGTACTTCACCGTGTTCACTGTTGCACTATCTATCACACAGCACAGTGGGTGTCAGGCAGTGTTGTACTAAATTCACAATTAGACAGTTACACTAGCTAAAAATGCGCCCCCAACAAGGAAGAAGACTACTGCTGCAGTCATCAGAGTCCGCTTGGCAGATGCTCCACCTCTTTGGAGAGGGAGGAATTTTGTTTGCTCCAATCCATGCGAAAACCCCTGGAGTCAAATGCTGGGTGGAATTCTATCTTCGTATGTGTATTCAAGTGGCAATTTGCTGGCTGCACGAGTGCCATTTTAGGTATTTACACACGGGTTTAGATTCTATTATGCCTACACGTAGACTGAATGTGTGTAGTTGGTACGAGCTGGCTGGGCAGGTACAGCTATGCACATGCTCCCATTCTGGACATGTACCTGTGTCAAAGTTTAAAAAAAAAAAAAAATATATATATAAAACCAGCTGACAATCCATGGCTGGATGTTAGATTCCAGAGAAGAAGCTTTCCACATTTTAGTCTCAATAGGTTAGTGATTAGGACACCTGTCCAGGAAGCCAGAAGCCCAGGTTTCAAGTCCTTACTCATCTAGTAGAGACTTGAACCAGCATCTCTCTAACTTCCCAGCATAATATTCTAACCATAACACCACTGGTTAGGCCAGGGGTGGGCAAAATGCGGCCCAGGGGCTGGATGCGTCCTGTTAGGCCATTCTATCTGGCTCGTGGGGCCCCTAAAAATTTAGAAAATTAATATTAATCTGCTGAAACTCACTAAATGGCCCTCTGCCCAAAATAATTGCCCACCCCTGGGTCAGGCACTACTCAGACTCCTCATTAGTACTTCTTTTAAAGCTGGACCATTGGGCAGCCCAAACAATGATATATGTAGGACTAGAAGGAAGCAAGTGAGCTAGAGGATGTGTAGCTCAGTGGCTTAGAAGACATCAGGCCTTCTGTTCTAACCTGGACCTTGTTCCCCATGAGGCAGAAACAGCTGTTACTAAAACACTTTGTCCATTAACTATTAAATGCAGTGGGAAATGAGTCAGCCTTAAAAGAAGTGCTGGAGAAGAATCAGAAAGTGCCTAACCTGTGATGAGGTAATTCTGACTTTCTAGCACTGTACTTGAGAAAGCCAGATTCAAACATCTCTGGGCAAGGGCAGCTTAAAACCCAGGTCCTAAGTTAATACCTTAAGCTGTCAGCTAATGAGGATACAATAAGGGAGGCTGTCTCTTCCCCATTCCTGAGTGCTTTTTCTGGGATTTAACTCAGGTACCGCATGTAGGTAACCACATGCCTATCCAGGAAGTTTAAAATGCAAAAATACCTACAGTGTTTCTGTGTTCATTTGAGAGTATTTATTTCATAGATATACTTTTTACAATGCTGTATAGAGATACCCAAGCTAGCCCTGAAATTGGCTATTACCCCAAGCATCTGCCTGGCAGTACATACTTGAGAGCTGTGGTTTTTCAACCTGTGCTCCATGGACCCTTGGGGGTCTGCAGACTATGTCTAAGGGGTTCACAAAAGATGACTATGATCAATCAAAAATATGTGAATACCCACCTCGATAATTCAAAAGGATCTGCACCTCCATTCAAATTTTTTAGGGGTCCATCAATAAAAAAGATTGAAAACCACTGCTTTAGAGCCCTGTCTAGACTACAGACTTACTGTGCTTGGCTTGACTTACTCACCCCTGGTGATGCACAGATCACAGAAATCTGGTTTTGCTGCTATCAGGTGGGCTGGTAGCACAGAGCCACATGGTGTCTTTCTGAGAGTGCTGATGGTGGGCACAGTTAATTAGACAGCAATCAAAAAAGGAACCAGGTGCCTTAAAGTGCTTTATAAAGCAATGGGTTAATAAATCCCAGTCATGAATTATGTATTTAAAGCTTTATGGCTCTTTAAAACAGATATTCAACTGTTTTGTGAAGCCTGAAAAACCAGCTCCTGAATAAAGAGCCCAAACACTTTATCAAACCTAGCTTTTCACCTGGGTGACCCATCAACAGTTCATCTGTGAGGTAGATATTGGTTTGATTACAGATACAGCTCCATCATGCTGCATTTTGTGTCTTGTGAGCAGGTAGCAGGATGAAGTTGTCAAGACATCAGCTTACAGCCTACACTCATGTCCTCACAAAGCCAGTGGACTTAATTCTCGGCCTTCCAGCCTCAACTGTTACCCTGGAAGTGCTAACAGTGTATATTGTGACTCTGTTAGTGTAACAGCATAGCAACAATAATCTGTTTAAAGTGATTTATAAATAGTATTTTAAAATTAACCCTCTCCATGTCAGCAAGTAATTATCACTATGTCTCTTTTGAAGATGGGGAAACTCAAATAGGCAGGTTAATTGACTTGTCTTTATCCAGACATGGAGTCAAGATCAACTCCAGCCTGATACCCAGTGCTATGACCAATAGACCACAAATTTTATTTGAATTCAGCTAGAGTTCACATATGACTGTGGACAAGACAACCTGCTGAGAGACAACATTGGAAGAAATTATCTTCTATAGTAAAGTTTATATTTTAAGTATAATTATGCATTTTTTGTCTTTTTTCTCAAAGAGGTTTTTAAAATTGCTTTTATACAATTTTGTGGGTGGCCTCTCTTATTGAACTAACTGGGAAGGATATAAACAAGCTTTAAGGGTACCAAGTACCATTCCTCAGTTATAAGCTATGACACTCCACTTTAAATGTACTTGTAAAACAGGAACATAATGAATTGTGGAAGCACACATGCATTATCTTTATCTAGTTTCTGTTTTATCTAAAATTTTTAATCCTATGAAAAAAGTGATTTTTCGCATGCAGGCTCTTGGACACCTTGTCTAGGTGGTGTGATTTTTGCCTTAAAATATTGTGGTGGTGTTTTGCATCTGAAAAGAACATCATGCATAATAATTTAGGGTGCAGATAGAAGTGCAGCTCCCAACTCTAACTCCGAACCTGTTCTGCAAAGTGTTCCGAGTTGTAGCCTTACTCCAGACCAAACAGAAGCTCACTGTTGGTGCCAGGGGGGAGGGGAATCTAGCTGCAGAGCCTGTAGCCAAGTTCCCATAGCAAGGATCTGCACTCTCTGTCATCGCTCCCTGTTTTCAGAATGGGAGGGGAGGGGGAAAGGCAGTGGAGGGAGCTCATTCTTGGGGCTCCCCAGCTGGTGCTGAAGGGTGTGGTGGGTGAATTGGAGCCTTGGGGGGGATGGCTGCAATACAGCCGTCCCCCCCTCCAGGGGGGGGTTGAAACCCCCCCAAACTGAACTCTCTCCACTCCCTTTCCCCACTCCTATTCTGAAAACAGCAGCAGGCTGGGAGCTCAGCAGATACAAGTTATAAAAGATGCTACATTTTGTAACATTTTTATCTGATACCTCATGCCACGAGTGGTCAGATTTTCACCCAATCAGCCATTTTTTAAGCTGTTTGCAGCCATGCACTTGTTTGGTCGCAGCTATAAACTGCTTTTTGTGGCCAGATAGTTGAAAATTGTTACTTCTGTCTACACCTTTGCTTCAAGAAATCAATCAACTGTGTACTTACCACTTCTCCTCCTCTACTTGAACACCTATGGATTGGAACTTACTGGTTGCTTTATTTTCACCCAGTCTGGTGGATTCTTCAGCGCCATCCACCTAAAAAAAACAACAAAAAACTAAACAAACCAGATATACATGGCATGTGTTTTAATAAAGATATTTAATGCAGCTCATTTACTTAAATTGTTATTGTATCTTATTTACCAAGGGATATAAGGTCTATGCTTCTACCATAGCTGCCTTTATTCATTCAGATGCTTATTTATCTACAAAATACCATGCACATTTATGACTATATACACACCTGTGATTCTTGCTGATGTATAAAATGTTTGTATAGGCAAGGATGGACTTGCAATATGCAGATGGAGTTTCTCCAACATATGATAGATTCTGATTACTTGATTTATTTTTAACTAATGTGAATGTGCATGAGAAGTGAAGTGATGTTGAAAGTTATATATTTTAAAGGAATTACTTTTGTTTACATATTAGCATTCTGGAATGGAATATTACCAATACAAGATTCAAAACACATTATACGTGCTTTTTATCTGCACTATTAATCTTCAAATTTATTCATGTCAACATTCATCATAACATATTTGATACTTTTCCAGTTCAGCTGGGACCTGATTTTACAAACTAAGCTGAAGGTAAGTATGATTGGGTGTTTTGGGTAGCATCTGAATTCCTGGTTGTTTTGGCCCAGGCATTGCATGTATGATACCAGCCCAGCAGAACATTGGGGTGGGTGGGGGATCGATGGCTGTCCAGGATAAGGATATTAAGCTTAGTTATTTTGGACTGACATGGAACTATTAAAACAAAACAAACCAAAACAACTCTTTGGGGTAGAAATCATTTTCTTCTCTGAATCAGATTCAGTTAGGCACTACTCAAGCTCAAAAAAAAAATCTGGACCTTGGTGTTTGAAGGTGTAAATTTACAATATTATGAGTGGTTATTATAATAACAACTCAGCACCTAACAGCAAATGACATTTTCCTGTGGAAACTAGAGTAATGTGAAGAAGTGATCTAAAAATTCCTACTCTGAGCTGTGGAATATGAGCACCTAAATATTTAGACCGAGAGGGTTGGAAGTGGAAAACACAGTGCTAACACATACTATAATGAATGTCTCTCCCAATTGACTATACTACATAAGCATGTAATTCTATAAAGATTGAAACATAAAGAGGAGACTCAGGACCCAAATGATTTTCAGTAGGAGCCCTTTAGTTTGTGCCCTGAAGAACATTACAAACTAACCTAAACTATACCAACATAGGAAAATATAATAACAGAAAGGAAAGGTTCAGAGTTACACAGTCTTTCAATATAACTTCTGTTGCTATCTCTTAACATTTGGTGAAATTTTACATCTTAAGCCCTTCATTGGTTCAAGTCTATAGAGAAATCTGCCAACTGGCAGAAAGGAGGCAACATTTTTGTGTTGGGTTTTTTAAAGTTTTGTTTTGTTTTGTTTTAACCAAAGACAGCTCTGAAGCTAAGGTTTGAAATATCAGAAGTCTTGGTGAGGTGATAAAAGTTTAACGATAAGTGTACTTCAAACTACATCCATTAGAGTGAGAAAATACAATAAAACAAAAGCATGTGACAAATGTAACCTGCTTTGTTCTCTAAGGGAGCATCTTTACATGTTGCCTGAGACATAGGTTCCCTGGTCACTGACAGTCTTAACTTCTTATGGATATAAGTAATTAACATTCCTGTAACATTTTGCTTGGAATTGGAATAAGGAATAATATTACTTGCAATCAGGAAATGTAAAATATTGTAGGGGAGTATTTAGAGACACAAAAAATAGTTTGAATATCTTCATCTCTGTTGCCACAATAGACTACTAATTCCAAGCATATTTTATTTAAAGTTATATCCATTTTAAGAATGGACAAAAGTGAGACCCTACATTTCCCTTTAGGAATTATGGTTACAACAGTATCATTAATTCAATTTTCCTCACATGTAGTATTTCTACACTTTCTATTCTTATTCCAAGAACTTTACAACAACCTTTAGCTTTGTAATTTTCTCAGTTTTGTGCAAAAATTAATTCCTTTTTGTCTATTACACTGCAAATGGTCTTTGCCATTAGTAAAGATCCTCACTGAAACGAGTGACAGACTGATCTGAGATGGGCATTAACAATAGTAGAGGCTTCCCCACCTCGTTCAGCCTACTTGGATCAGGATTCCAGCTCTGAAGCTGAGCCCAGGCCCTCCTCTTTGAATATATCCTCTCTCAAACAGGTTGGGGAAGAGAAAGTGAGGGCACCAAGGAGGCAATAAGTTATGCTTTTTCAAGGCTTGCAGTAGTTCACGTTTACTCAGAGCAAGAGGGGAGCAGAGGTAGAATTGCAGGAGCTTCTCCTGAGGTGGCACAGTAGCATCCCACACATTACTGTACTCAGCCAGAAGCCTGTCTAGTCCGCAGTAGTTAGACCAGCCTTCCCGACCAATTCATTGAAAAGCTTTGTGATTAACGATCATCATCTGATCCATGATCATTCATATGAAATCAAGTGTACTTATCTTCAAAGAGAAGACTAACTGCATTTTCAGGAGGGATGATTAATTTATGGTTCTATGACCTGTTTTCTTGGGATTTATTTTTCTCCAGAAAATGAGTTGATTCTCAATTAACTCCAATTCTGGTTTTGAAAACATGGTCCAGCCAGCACGTTTTAAGTGTCTATGAGCATGTTCTAGTTTTACCAGTAATATTTTAAGAGAGTCATCAGAGAGATTTGTGTGTGCGCGCATGTCTCATACATATTTACAAATATAGTAGCAGTAGTAGTAGGCAGCCCTTGATTCTCTGGATCATGGTGTACACATAAGAGGTCTAGTCAGAGGTCTAGCCTGGTGAACCTGTTTGTGGCTGACAAACCCAATTGGAGAGCAACACAGCTTGTTAAAAGTTTCACAGATCCCTCTGTTGTCTGAGTTGGAGTCCACATTTACAGCATAAACATATAGCAAATCCACAATGAAATAGAGATTATTTACTCCTCCCCTTTCTGTAAGCTTCAACAGCTCTTGGTTGTGTTAGTTTCATCTTGTTTCATGCAACTAGAGGTAACAAAGTTTTAATTTAGTTTCAGCTAGGGTAAATCGGAAGGATCTTATCTTACACTCTTGGGGCAGAGATAACCGGCATATAGAACAATGCCACCTCATTCAAGTGACTAACAGTTGCTATGAAATGCATGAATAAGCAGTAACAATTCAGCTAAGCTGCTTGAAGATATTTTTCTGGTGATAGTGTAATGTAAATCATTGTTTTACACATTCTCTTTCAATGACTTCATTCAGGCTTTTCTGACCCCTGCTGTGTTATGACTCATGGGTTGGTGCTTATGTATAATTTAACACAACTGAATTGGTTTGGTAGCAAGCAGACTTAGCAAAGCCTTACATCTGATATAGTTAAGATTAATTAGTAAAATTTCATCAGCAGCACCCAGAATAAGTACTACTGAAATCTCTACATAGGTACCTGACTGAAATAGAAAAGGGGAGGTTTGAAAGAGAGATATATGGCTCATTCTTAAACTAATATAGAAAGCTGAATGAGCAACAGACATTTATTTGCTACTATAACCTTTTATCTTACCTGTATTCCAATGGATAAACATCTGTTTTTCTTGAAGTGGTCCTTCTTTCTGTCTTCTACAGCAACAGTGGCGATGGTGGTGGTTGTGGTGACAGTGGCAGTATTGTTACCTACATGTTGGCTAGCTGGGCCATGGATCTGTGCATTAGCTGCCTCAATAGCAGCAGTTAATGCCTTCATGCTGTCCAAGCTCTCTGTAGAGTTGCTAAGTCCAGACTGACTGATGATATCTCCCCTTTGTCCCTGTCCGTCCATATATGCATCTTGGGCAGACTCTGTGCTGCTTTGAGCAGTGATGGAAATAAAAGGTTTGGTGGTTGTTCTTGGTGGAACTGGAGGTGGTGTCTTCTTATAGGTAGTAATACAGGATGACACTGGAAAAAAACAAAAAGTCTTTGGTTTTTATTTTCGTTTTGCTATCGTTGCTGCAGAGCAGTGTGAGAAACTAATTCCTACAGATTCCAAACCTGCAGAATTGACTGTAAGGCATCAGCTGGCATTGGGGAAATGGGAGGTGAGAAGGAACTGTCTGACAACAAGCTACAGCAGGTTCCAATGAAAGAGCTAGGCTGTTACCTTGTTTATTGGCTACTTCTGTACATATCAATGCCAATGGCAAAATTACCCATACAGGGGATGGAAAATACACAGCCACCTAGTCCCTCTCCCACCTTGTCAGGATTGTTTTCAGTATATTTTCTACTCTGGACCAGTCTGGTTTTTATAAGTGTCACAAGTATTCTCCATGTATGTATCCCTTTGCCATAGTTTTTAAACAGCATTGACATAGGTTGATCTTAGGACAAACTCACATAGACAAAACTGTACCTTATGCTAAATTTTACTGTTGTCATGTATTTCATCTAGGCCAAAGGTGTCAGAACTCATGGCAGAGGTGGTATCTTTTATTAGACCAACTAGATATTTGCAAAAAAATATATTTATTTGCAAGCTTTCGGGCGCACGCACCCTTCTTCAAGCATAGGAGAGTGTAAAACAGAAGGTTGTAACATTTCTCCTAGCTCTACTGTGAAATATGAATTTTCATTTCCATCTAGGAGAAAAGTTACAATCTTCTCTTGTGCCTGAAGAAGGGCCCCAAAACTTGAAAATAAAGATTTTTTTTGCAAATATCCAGTTGATCTAATAAAAGATGTCACCTGTGCCACAAGTTCTGATTCCTTTGGCCTGTAGACCAATTCATTTACAACCTGGATACCATCTACACCAGTGATTCTCAGGTAGGGTGCCATGGTACCCTGGGGTGCCTTGAGATCCTTTCAAGGGTGCCCTGGGGTGCCATGCAATGCTAGCATTATTGGGTATGCAAACCTGATTCACAAGATAAACCCTGAGATTTCAAATAGGAATCCCTGCTGTTAAAAACATTCTGAGCGTTCTGGGCTTTCTGACTTCTTTGGAAGAGAAAAACTTCTCTATTATTGTTCCATAGTCAAAAAGGAAGTAAAAACTTTAACTAGCATATTTCAAGGGGTGTCTTAAGTCTATAAAGGTTCAGAACCACTGATCTAGGCATTACAACATCAATTACTGCATAAACCCAAATTTAAGCAGGATTTCTAAAGTCAGTTCTATGGCCAGTGAAGATGGTATTTGCTTTTACTGTGCTCATGAAATTCAGAGAGCATCTCATGTTAAAGTCTGTTTACCATGAATTATACTTAAACCTATGTATTTCTGAATGCCACAAGTGTCTTATAAATTGTAATGGGATGTCAGGTCACGCTAAAATATCCTGTAAAAATGAAAAATAACTATGTAAGCCATTTAAAGTAATAGCCAACAGTTATCATGGATACATCTTATACTAAATATATCATTTCAGTTCTGCATAAGTCAGGTCACAAACATGTCAGCAATGGTCTAACAATAATCATAAGTAAAGAGATGATTTATCAGGTCATTTTAACTGGCAAACATCTGTGCCACACACATAAAAGGTCACTACACTACAGCTGTTCTGCTGCCTGTTTTTGTACTGTATGTGCTTGCTGAGCCAGAAGCCATTATGGCATTAATTTGGCCACCTCAGGTCTACATTGCATTTCTTTTTACTGCTGAAGGAATGCATTTTACTTGGCTGTGGAATAAAGGCTGAACAAAGACATGAAATCACACGCGGATTATTTTTCTAAAGATCCCGGTATGAGTTTGTGATTAGATGTTAGTGAATGTGAAATTCTGCATTGGTTGATTCAAACATATTAAGCAATGATGAAAAAGAAAAGCTCACTAAAATAATTAGGGTTTTGAAAGTGCCATAAAATAAACTGAAAAATCAGCTTTGGGGGTGGGGTAGAAGGAATTGATTAAAAATGAACTCCTCACATAACCTTCAAAATCTGCAAAGTTTTTAAATGAGATGCAGACTAAGGTGCCGTTTTAACAAGCTCATGATAGGGAAAATATCTGGAGATAAGAAAATGTCCTTTCTGAACAGGATTCTGAATTTTGTCCAAGTCTCTTGACTGGGTGTGATGTAACAAAAAAGCATTTGTTACAAATGCTGATGTTCGGGAGAATGTGCTACTAGTGATACAGCAGAAGCTTTTATACCAGGACTTAAAAAAATTATCAAGAATGTAGTCGGCATGTTTCATCAGTACACAAGCACCACAAGTGACTGAGGAGATTAATGGTCTTGAGAGTATTCTTTGCATATTGGAAGTACAAGCCCTGAAAATTATTGGGATGATGAAATTGAACATGTGCTTGCTCAGATGACGTTAAAAATGTATTAGCGCAGAAAAGTTTTATGTACAATACTATAACAATATTGGACTATTTGATGAAGCATATTGTGTCTCCTTTTAGACCTACTATGCAGGGTTTCTGTGTTCTTGGAGGACACAGAAACAGCTCTCACCAAATAGACAGGTGATGGTACTTTGGATGATTCCCCTTGAGGCACAGCAATTTGTATTTCTGTGAATCAGTGGGTGTAAATTTAGCCCGTTAAATAATTAACTCTCAGAACATGCCATCAAAGCAAGGGTATCGTTATTCCTGTTTAACACATATGGAAGCCAGCATGAAGGGACCTGGAGGTCTTATGTGTGGTGGGGCCCTTTATAGTCGATCTCAGGTAGTAATAACATTGGTCACCTCATCCTACAAAGGAAGCCAATAAACAGTATCTGTTGAATATTGGTATCTAACAGCATTTTGGACAGTTTCTAATGCTAAATCACTCTAATGTACATGTTTTTTCGACCTTCTGGTAAATGCACCCAACAGAGAAAATAGTTCATATTGTGAACATGTTTCTACCCAGTTAATTAAGAATAACATTGTTATTAAGTGGAGAAAAAAACTGACAAGTCATATGGTGAAATGTGTAGAAAAGGAACAGTACAGTTGCTTTCACATGTCAAAACAAATACTCAGTTTCCTGGAGTCACACAGCACATACTGTGCAAATCCAGAGAGGCAGAGAGTGCAAGTCATAAAAGAGCCCCAGGCACTTCATTACTGGAAATGATGTAAGCGGCTGCCACTCCTTTGCAGAAACTACAACAAAACAATGAGAAAGCTGCAGTCTGTGGCAGCTGCTCTCTAAATGTCATAACTGACTGAGCCCTTCAGAAGCTGAAACATAACAACCAAATGGACTTCGTGCCACAGTTCTTTCCAAGCACTTTCAAGAACCTGGCAACTTGTGACGTGGTAACTGGTAGGGTCTTGAAAAGGCATTTGGCTTTTTATTATTCAAAATCTTGTAGCAAATTTAAAAGCGTTTAAAACTGCTAAAAAAAACAACAAACCCAGGCACTCTCCTTACCCAGGCCAATAGAGACAGCATGTTTCACCAGTGTTGCTGTCCTGGCTGTGCCAGGAGCTATGTCAGAGGGTGCCAAAGAATCCCAACCTGCTTTGGTCTGCCAGAAAGAGGCCACCATGAAGGTGTACTTTGAGATTACTGTCTGGGAGGGGAGAGTGAAAAGGACAGTAAATTCTTCCCTTGGACACAAAAATGTGCTGTGGATTTAACTCCATTTGAAAGGTAATTTGGATTAAGGGAGGTTGTTAATTGAAATATTAATTTCTGAATAACTACATGCAGACATCATAAACTAAACAGGGAATAAGCACTTTTATTCTGGATCAAGAAACGATAATCTACTTTCAAACTGAATATTCAGCTAAGCAGGGACAAGGCACTTTTTTCAGAGTATGTTTACACATGGAGTTATTCAGGAATAAAAGTGCTACATGAGATTAATATATTTCACTCTGAAATGTTGACATTTCAACGTCTTCTCACTTACACAATCCAGAGTAAGGCATAAGATTTCCTCACATAGATTGATGTTTTACCCATCACTGCTTATATAAAAGGCCTGTGACTGCACATTCATGTTTGTTCCCCACTAAACATGTTTAAACAGAAGCACTCTTATAATGAAACATTATAATTGAAGTCTTTAATATTAAGTAATGCTGTAGTATAGCTTTTTTTTATTGTTAGACATCCTTCTGAACTGGGAGGTTGATGCTCCTTGTTCCAGATTCTTTTGGGGTGAATTAGTTGTTTTGGAAACATTAGCTAATAGAAATGCTCTCTCACTTTTCCCCCCATAGGGACAAGCAGACAGAAGTGACAGTTTTTACCCAATTTGGCCCCAGAAAGCAGCCTATAGCTGTGACCAAACACAAGTGCACAGCTGCGGACAGCTTAAAAAATGGCTGACTGGGTGAAAATCTGACCCCTCATTGCATGAGGTATCAGATAAAGCCGTTTCAAAATGTAGCATCTTCAATAACTTGTGTCTGTGGAGCTCCCAGTCTGTCCCTGTTTTCAGAATGGGAGGGGAGAAAGGGAACAGAGGGAGTTCACTCTGAGGGTTTTTCAGCCCTCCTGCAAGGTGAGACAGTTGAATTGAAACCTCCCCCCTCCCCCCCGAGGTGGGGGAGCTCTAATTCCCCCATCTCATGATTCAGCACCAGCAGGGGAGCCCCAAAAACGAATTCCCTCTGCTGCCTGTCCCCCCTCCCATTCTGAAAACAGCAAGCACTGGCAGAGAGCTGTGGCTGCTGCTATGGGAACCTGGGTGCAGGCTCCCAACCCACAGTCAAATTCTCCGCCCCCCTCGGAACCACCAGTGAACTTCTGTTTGGTCTGGGGTAACGTTGTAACTCAAATCGCTTTGCAGAACAGGTTCTGAGTTACAGCTGGTAGCTGCACCTCTGTCTGCACCCAGTGCTATCCTACCATGCGTTTGGGATCAAAGTAAAAATAAGAGTTCAGAACTAACAGGAGTTTGTTAGTCCATTAATACAAATGGAAATGATGGGTCTGACTTGAAGCTCACTGGAATTAGCAGGTATCTTTCCACTGGCTTCACAGATTTTGGAAGGGACCTTATGTACACTCTTCAAAAAGAGAATATATTCCTGCTATAGAAGACTGTGTTCCATGTACAATAATGTGGAAAACAATTTTGCATCCACTTAGATATTCAGCAATAGCTATTTCAGAATAAGAATGTCTACATGTGGAGTTCTTCAGGAATTACTATATATTCTGGAGTGTAGGGATGTAAAGTGAGTGCTTACACCATGCTCTGAGGTTCTCAGTGGGTAGGTGACCTGCATTTGGGGGACTTTTCACTTTTTTTGCTTTCCCTTCTTTCCTAAACATGGAATTTAATAAAGCTCAGTAGCCTGCCCTTAAGCAACCTCTGCAGTGTGCTTGTGATTCATACCCAGGAAGGTGGGGATGCTTCAACACATGCTTTTGGATTCCCAGGTGCTTGGGGCTAGAGATAGATATTACACATAAACCAGTGTAAGTGATCAGAAACTGGTTTAAACCTGTAACAGAACAGACATTTAGTGCACATCAGCTAGTTTGAAAATGGCCAAAACCAGTTTGAGATAAACCTGGTTGAATGTAGTATCAGACTTAATAGAATTTGCATTGAGTAGAACATCCGGGATTGCCACCTCATCAATCTTAAAAAGGCTTTTACTTAAGAAGGACACTCCTCCAGAGAGAGAGATCGCACATCTGAAAGAGCCACCCGGATACCACATGAAGAATTCCTGCAGTACAGAAGAAAAAAACCCCATGACTCACACACAGCTGGTTATGACATACCACCCCTCCCTTGAACCCATACAGAAAATCCTCAAACAACTGCAAGCCATACTGGAAAGAGACCCCATTCTTAAAGAGATCTTCCCAGAGCCACCCATCCTAGCCTTCAAACAAGCACCGAACCTCTCTAATCTCATCACCAGAAGCAAACTTCCTCAGGCCCAAAACACACCGAAGGAATTCAGACCATGCCATGACAAGAAATGCAAAACCTGCCAACACCTCTCCACCACCCCCACAATTTACTACACCCCACAACAGAGCCATCAGTATTCCCAGATCTTACAGCTGCACCTCCAGAAATGTAATAGATCTCATCCAATGCACCAAATGCCCTGATGAAAAATATGGTGGAGAGACCAAATAACAACTGCGCACCAGAATGAATGCACACCAGAAATCTGTCAAAGACAAGAATACCCAATTACCTGTGGGGGCACATTTCTCACAAGAAAACCACTCTCTCTCCAGTCTCTCAGTTCTAATCCTCAAAGGAAACTTACAAAACACTTCTCAAAGATGAGCCCATGAACTCCACTTCATCAACCTTCTGGATACTAAAAATCATGGACTAAATATAGACACATCGATTATGACACATAGATTTATGACACATTATAACTTGCCTGACATCTGACTCCCCAGGTACCTCTCCACTATTCATCCCCCTTCTCCACCTCACCCAGCCTGTCTCTCACCCATTGATTTCTCAATTTACATCTTCACTGACTGCCTGTCTTGCATGCCTCCCAGCCTCTGGCTTCTTTACTTTTCATTCCATCCAGGAAGAGCACACACCAACTGCTGAAACTTCCTCAGCCTGACAGGGTTTTTAAATCTGAAAGCTTGCTTAAAATTTTTTTTCCAGCTATTTAAGTTGATTTATTAAAAGATATAAGATTCACTCAAAGAACGTTGTCTGCCTGTATCATCAGACTTAACTGATTTGGCTCAAACCAGTTTATGCAATGTCTGTCCCAGGCCCCTTGATAGTTTAAGATAATTTTGACACCCACCAGCATCCCAGCCTGTTCTCTGGGCTAGGCAGGGCTCTCTGCTCCAGCTGCAGGGCTGACCCTGCTCCTCCACTTTCTAGCCGGAGCAGGGACAGGCCCTAGCAGAGATGCCAGCCGGCATGGCCCTGTTAAGCAAAGTGTGCAGGAAGGGGGTTAATTCTTCCCTTGTTCCCCTCTTCCCCCACCACAGCCAGGGGTCAGTCTGTCTGCTGGGGAGCAGAGAGGAGGGGGCTGCAGTGGTGGCCCCTGGAGCTGGCAGACCCCTGCTGCAGGGAAGGGAGGGAGGAATTAACCTTTTCCTCTGTCCCCTTCACCTTAACAGGGCCATGCTGGGTTGGTTGTCCTGAAGGGTGGGGAGGGGGGCTCTGTTCCATGCTGGGGGGGACTCTTCCCCCTCCTCCTCCTCCCAGGGTGGGGAGGGGGACTCTGTGAGGTGCTGGGTGGGGACTCCTCCTCCTCCCCTCCCGTGCCAGCACTTGTGGGACTGGGAGGGGGGCTCCATGCGATGGTGCCTGACCCCAGAGCAGAGGCAGGGGGAGGCTCTGTTCCATGCTGGGGAGAACTCTTCCCCCTCCTCACCCCAGAGGGGCAATAGGAGTGTGGAGCTCAGCTGGGCAGGGTGTGGGTGTGTGGGGTGTGACTCTGCAGGGAAGCAGGGGGCAGGGCTCCCACCACTCCTGGCAGAGTGTGGGACCTGCACAGTGGGCAGTGAGGGAAGCAGCTGGCTCCAGTGTGGGGCTTCCCCTTCTGTAGGCTCGGGCTTAGGGAGCAGAGCTGAGGGGATAAGGAAGGCTCCACTCCCTCCCTCCATGCAGTGCTGGCTGGAGACACTCCTGCACTGGGCACGAGCATCCTGATGTCCCTACCTGCTGCTGCTGCCAGGCAGTGGGGGCTGCATGCCTTGGGGGGACTCTGTGGGTGTCCCTCACACCCATATACCTACAGCCTGCCCAGCTGAGCTCTGTGCTCCCACTGCCTCTCCTAGGGGAGGAGAAGGGGGAAGAGTTCCCTCCAGCATGGAACAGAGTCTCCTCCTGCCCTGGGGAGGGGAGGAGTGGGGGGAAGAATCCCCCTCTGAGGCTGGGCAGCATCCCATGCAGCTTCCCTCCCCACCCTGCAATGGGGAAAGCAGGGGAAGATTCACAGATTGTAAGGCCAGAAGGGACCTTGGAAGGTCATCGGGTCCAGCTCCCTGCATCAAGCGGGAAAGATAATGGGGTGACCCCAACAAGGTGACTGTCTAGTCTCCTCTTGAAGATCTCCAGGGTAGGTGACTGCACCACCTCTGGAGGGAGCTTTTTCCACAGTCTGGACACCTTGACTGTGAAGAAGGTTTTCCTAATGTTGAGCCTGAATCAATCTTCTAGGAGTTTGTGGCCATTACTCCTGGTTTTCCCCTCAGGTGCCCAGGTGAACAGTTGCTCACCGAGCCCTTGATGTACTCCCCTAGTGCAGCAGTAAACTCCTACCAGGTCCCAATGCAGCCTTTTTCTTCTTCAGGCTGAAGAGTCCCAGATTCCTCAATCTTTCCTTGTATGGCTTGCCTTTTCAGACTCTGATCATATGGGTGGCTCTTCTTTGGACTCTTTCAAGCTTGTCCATGTCCTTGTTAAAGTGTGGTGCCCAGAACTGGATGCAGTACTCCAGGTGCGGTCTCAGCAGTGCTGAGTAGAGTCTGAAGAGTCTCTCTCTGGGGCTAGGCAGCAGGGCTGTGTGAAACAGCAGCCTTCTGTTTCGACCAGCACTTCAACATTTCGATGGAACGGTGTTCCATTTCAAATTTTGTTTTGATTCGAAACAGCTGCTCCATTCTGTTCTGTTGAAACAGTTTCACCATTTCAACCCTGTTTCAATGTTTGCCCATAGGCTATAATGGAAAAGGTCAAAACAGCCTATAACTTTGTCATTTCTGGCCTGATTTGGATGAAACTTGCAGGAATGGTAGCCACGTCTGAGGGCATGAAGCCTGCCCTTCTTCAAGGAGATAGGTGCAGGGGTTTTAGGGAAACTGTACCTCAAGCTGTGGACAAGCAAAACTCATGACATGGGTGACACTGTGCATTCAGGCACAGTAGAGTGAAAGCTGCAGGCCTACTAACCCCTGCTGAGGCCACAAAGCCTGCCAGCTGTCAAGGAGATAGGTGCAGGGGTTCTGGGGTCCTAGAAGTCCTCAACCCATCTCCTTGACAGCTGGCAGGCTTTGTGGCCTCAGCAGGGGTTAGTAGGCCTGCAGCTTTCACTCTACTGTGCCTGAATGCACAGTGTCACCCATGTCATGAGTTTTGCTTGTCCGCAGCTTGAGGTACAGTTTCCCCCAAGCCCCTGCACCTATCTCCTTGAAACTTTGTGGCCTCAGCAGGGGCCACCACCCCTGCAGTTTTGACCCAGCTGTGGCATAACACATACACGTAACATGAGTTTTGTTTTCAAGGTTTTGGGGTTTAGTTTCCCTGAACCCCCTGCACGTATCTCCTTAAAGCATGGCAGGCTTCATGCCCTCAGAAGGGGCTACCATTCCTGCAGGTTTCATCCAAATCAGGCCAGAAATGACAAAGTTATAGGCTGTTTCAACCTTTCCCATTATAGCCTATGGGTGAAACATCAAAACAGCGTCAAAATGGCGAAACATTTTGACTTGCCTTGTTTTGCTTCGAGGCTGTTTCAACGATATCTGTTTCACTTCAATTTTGCTGTTTCAACCTTGAAACAGCATTGAAACAAAACTGGTGGCGAAATTTCACACAGCCCTACCAGGGAGCCTCACAGAGCTCTCCCCTCCTCCCCCCCTCCCCCACCACATGGGGTGGGGAAGAGGGAGAGAAGAACCCCCCAGCACCAAACAGGCCCCCCTCCCAGCCCCATGTCAGTGGGGGAGAGGGAAGAGGGGGAAGAGCTCCCCTCTGGGGCTGGGCAGTTCTGTGTGCCAGGATTGCTCCCGGCTGTCAGGGAGCCACTGAGGTGGGCCTGCCGGGGCCTGGCCAGACCCACTCCTCAGCTCATCTTCCCTGTGGAAGGGAGGGTAGCTAGCCAAACATCTATCCACTTGCAAACTGGTTCATGCTCTGAAGGTCGGACTAACCTGCAAAAACTGAATCAATTCAGGCCCAGGTTTTTTGAATGTCTGTCCCTAGCCCAGGGTTGGAGGGTAGGAGCATGATGAGGGGCTACACTTGGGTAGAGAGTGAGGACAGAGCTGGTTATTAGAAAGAGAGCTCATTGATGAAGAAGTGCAACAAAAGGAAAATGGGCATAACTGTTCCAGCCACATATGACAGCAGCCAGTTACAACAGGGTAGAGGTGAGGAGTGATGCGGTATGGAATACCTGGAGGACTGATGAGACTGAGTCTCCTCTTAGGGGACACTTGGTGTTCACAGGTAAGAATGACCTAATTCAGAGTGAGTCATCTTCCCTTTTATGCCTCAATGCAATAAATAAGATCAGCAAAGAACAAACTCCTGCAAGTACCATCAATGCACCAAGTTAACATGGTGAAAACACATGGGAGGTTGTTCCTAGTAGTCATCCCTCAGCCCTGGAACTCCCTCCTTCTTGAGGCCCTCCCAAGGCCAGACCTGGACATTTTCCGGAAGCACTCCTTTCAAGACTTTCATAATTGGGGAGGTGTTTAGCAGGCAAGTCTAAGCTGGGATATTGCTCAGGGTGTTTATTCTGTGGTATATTTTAATACTCTACTGGCTTTTATAATTTTTTTTTACTTCTTCTGTTTTATTCTCTTGTATTTTAAAGTTATTTAGCTATCTTCTATAAGTCACTCTGAGCCCCTGTTGGGAAGGGCAGTATATTAATCTAATAAATAAGAATAAAAGTGTCATCTTTACCATGAATCTAAGAGATACAGAATTGAGAATCAGACAAAACTGATTACTAATGAATTATAGAATGAACTGGTTTCCTTAAGCTTGATCTGAGATTTAGAGCTTATTATTGGGACTTCATTTTATATAGTCCATTTAGGTCTATATTGTATAAAATAAGTATTAAAATAAACTATAGCCCTAAATGGACCTTTATATAACATAGGTCCATAAACTGCTCATGGTGCTTTCACAGAAATCACTCCACTTGTTACTGAAATACACCATCTCTGTACACCTGCTTACAAAGAACATAGCAGCAGGTTACCACCGAATAGCATGAATCCTATGTAAAACTGAAACTATAAGGAGAATGTTAAATAGACTGAATGTAATTATCCAAATTAGAACTTGACCAGGACAGAGAGTAATACTTTAACCATGAGCAAAGTGCCTTGTGATCATTAACCATTTCAAATGGTTTGAACTTAAGATTTGGCTTATGGGAACGATGTACACAAACTTGTGCATTGTGCATTGTAGATCAGGGGTGGCTAATTTTCAGACTTTGCCACAAGGGGCGCGAGGAGCTGCTGTTTGGCACACAGCAGTTTGAGGAGGGAGCAGGGAGCAGACTGGAATGTGGAGGGAGGGGACAGACCTTCACCTGTGGCATACTTGCACTTAATTTGTGGCACACCTGCTAAAACATTGACCACCCCTGGTGCAGAAGGTAAAATAGAAAGTTTGTCTCATTGAATGAGTATGTGCCCAGGTCTTCTTATATACTGCCTAGTGAAGAAACAAAGAGCTCCAGAGTTGCATCATACATCTGCTTTGACATTCTTTAACTTGTACCTTTCTATGTAAGTTCAAGCTGTAAAATATATAAATATTGAAGTTTTACTTTACACAGGGTTCCATAGACAATATCAAATCAGTCAATAACTGGCATACATCAACAGACAACTGGACAGAAACTTGCTTAGGCTGAGGCTTAAGTCAGAAACAAAACATTATTTTTGACTTGTCTACTACATTATTTTTGACCTTTGGCTACTGGCAAACCACCTGGAAAAAGAGGTCTAATAACTAGAGTCCAAGATCAAAGATAATAAAAAGTCCTTTTTCAAATATATAGGGAGGATGAAGAAGGCACCGGGAAACGTGGGGCCCCTGCAAGATGCGCTGGGCAATCTGGTGGTTGTGCCAGAGGAGAAAGCAGACCTCTTTAACAAATTTTTCACCTCCGTTTTCTTGTGCAGGGACCGGGACTCCCCCACAGGGATTCAAGGTGGACTCGAGGGGAATGCCTCCAGACCCATGGTTGAGGAGGACTGGGTTGGAGTGCTTCTGGAGGGGCTGGACGTGTTCAAATCAGCAGGTCCAGATGCTCTCCACCCCAGCGTGTTGAGGGAGCTAGCAGGGGTTACTGCAGGGCCCTTGGCACAGCTTTACATGCACTTGTGGTGCTTGGGCTAGGTGCCAGATGATTGGAAGATAGTCAATGTGGTCCCCATTTTAAAAAAGGGAGGAGGGAGGATCCGGGCAACTATAGGCCCATCAGTCATACCTCAATCCTGGGGAAACTCTTTGAGAAGATCATCAAGGAGCACATCTGTGCTAAGTCGGCATCAGGGATGATGCTCAAGGGCAACCAGCATGGTTTCATTAGGGGCAGGTCATGTCAGACCAACCTGATTGCCTTTTACGATCAGGTCACAAAAGCATTGGATGCAGGTGTTGCCGTGGATGTAGTCTTTCTGGACTTCAGCAAGGCCTTTGACACTGTCTCCCACCCCATCCTCATTAAAAAACTAGGCGACTGTGGCATCGATGCCTACACGGTCAGATGAATTGCAAATTGGCTGAAGGGTTGTACTCAGAGGGTGGTGGTGGATGGGTCATATTCGACCTGGGGGGAAGTGGGCAGCGGAATCCCACAGGGCTCGGTCCTTGGGCCCACACTGTTCAATTTCTTTATCAGCAATTTGGACGAAGAGGTGAAAAGCAGCCTGTTTAAATTTGCTGATGATACCAAAATTTGGGGT
>NW_005842377.1:116470-136979 GCF_000455745.1 Alligator sinensis
GGGGACAGCAGGGCAGACCCTACCATGAGAGGCTACGGGACCTGAACCTGTTCAGCCTTCACAAGAAAAGGCTGAGGGGGGACCTGGTGACTGTCTATAAACTCACTAGGGGGGACCAGAAGGGTTTGGGGGAGACCCTGTTTCCCCTAGCGCCCCCCGGGATAACAAGGAATAACGGCCACAAGTTGTTGGAGAGTAGGTTTAGATTAGACATCCGTAAAAACTACTTCACAGTCAGGGCGGCTAGGATCTGGAAGCAACTTCCAAGGGAAGTGGTGCTGGCTCCTACCCTGGGGGTCTTTAAGAAGAGGCTTGATGCCTACCTGGCTGGGGTCATTTGAGCCCAGTTTTCCTCCTGCCCAGGCAGGGGGTAGACTTGAAGATCTACAAGGTCCCTTCTAACCCTACTTCTATGATTCTATGATTCTATAACAGCAGAAGTAACAATGTAATCCTATTTCAAACAGATCATCTCTAAAGAAAGCCAGTTTAAATCAGTTTAAAACTGATTTATGTCAGGTTATATCTACATCTGTATTACGCCTCTGCGAAGCAGCAAGTATTTGCTTCGGATTCAGATTTGTCCAATTTGGGGGGACAGCGATACAAATTGGAGATTTGAATCACTGTCCCAATTCAATTCGGCCGAATTGGATCTGAAGATTTCACACTGCTTTGGAGATTCGGCCATAGACTAAACAGGCTGCAGTCCTCACCATAAATGTAATTACTGCATAACTCAGCTTAAATGTAATTATTGCATAACTTAAATGTAATTAAAACAGTAGGAAATTCATAAACTTTTTTGACTACCATAAACATATTCTTTTAAACAGCTTTTACAGGGAAGAGAAGAAACGACATGAAAATGGCAGTTTTTACATTTAGACCATGGATTATTAATGGCGAATAAATTAAATAACATGCAATTTAGTGAGATCCTTTCCCCATATGATTTCTAGGAAACTGCACTTCACTTTACTGGACACTTTGGCATTGTATTTGTTGTTCTATTATGAAGCACTTAAGAACATTCTCAGTACTTTCTATTCAATATTATTGTGAATAAGATGGAATGGGCTAAAAAACTGTTGGCTTAGTTGAACTCACCAGTTATATATACACATGAGCAACCAAGCATACAAGTATAAAATACTGGTGCTTGTGCACATCAAAGACTGAGGACTGAACTTATTTTCAAAGTGCTCAGTGCCTAGAATTGGCAGTAAATAGGAGCTGAACTTGCATGGCTTTTTCAAGTTTTGTCCTCATTTGTGAATGAGATGCCACAAGAGGAAGAGCTTAGTTTCAAAGGGGGCCCCTTTGAAAACCTGACCCCAACTTTAGGGACTGAGAACTTTTGAAAGTCTGGAATACCCAAGTCTGGAAATTCCTGTTTCCACAGACACCTTTTGATGGTTGCAAGTACAGAGTTAGATTTCTGTGCAGGTGCAAACTTAGGTAGGTATCATTTTTAAAAACTCTGTCCAGTGTATACAGGAAAGGATAATGACAGCGGCCATAACATACACACACCTTCAAGCTTGTGAAATCTGGAGCTATACCAAGGTAAGCATGTGAGCTCAGCATCGGTTTTACTAAATTCGTCACAAAGAAAGCAAAGCAGGTCATGGCCTCCTTCACAGTTCAATTAAGGAGCAACATTTGTTCTTGCTGATCTTCTCCACCTTATGCTTGTGACAAAGGAATTGAATGCCAGTGAAACAGTCCAAGCAACCAGTCAATTTAGAAGTAACTTGTTCAATCAGAAGTTATAGTCTTTATGGAGGAACTGCTGGGTGAAATTCTATTGCCTGTGTTGTACAGGCCATCAGACCGTATGACTGTAATGATTCCTTCTGGCCTTGTAATCTAATGGTATTTATTACATCCATGAATCTATGGGTAGTATCTTTGCATACAAACATAGTGCCCTGTGTATCTTTCTGATGATCTGAGTTATCCAGTTATGAGTAATTTGGTCAGATGGTTACCAGTTAAGCTGGATGTCTAGTTAAACTGGATAGTGAGCTCCAGCTCATTAAAATGCGAGTTATATATAGTTCTTGTTTAGTTAGTCTATAAAGTGAAAATCTACCCTGCTTCCTATTAAGGGCCTTGTTACACATTACACTTAGCACATGCTAGTATCCGACCATTCAAGGAGCGAAGTATGTGGTAAGTGCCATCAATAATGTAGTAAATTTAGGCCTTTTCCAGTGAGGAGTATTAACAGATTGTATTACCTAACACATGCTGACCTAAACTGTCACAGAGGTAATGTGATCAGGGGACTCCGGTGTGGTGGTGGAGGGAAGCTGTTGCTGAGCTGTTTGTTGGGCTCCCAGCCCCACCCCCCCTTTTGCATTGCAACCTTGCCAGCTCAAGGCTCTGGTGCAGAGCAGCGGGCTGGGAGCAACAGCGATATGGTGTGGGAGCTAGTTGCAATGCCAACACTGCATAGGAGCTGGTCCAAGGCCATAGTGCACTGCAGGGTCTTGCAGCAACACTGGCATCAAGCCCTTGCACTGCAGGAGAGCCTTGAACTGGCTCCTGTACAGTGTGAGGGAGGGGGTGGGACGAGATCTCATGCTGGGCTGGTGCTGCTCCTAGCCCCTACACCATACCAGAGCTATGAACTGGCTCTCATGTGGTGAAGGGGCTGGGACCAGCTTTCCGGCCATGCTGCTGTAAGCTGATGTTCTGACTCAGACCTGGGACCACATTGGAGCTTGTAGGCTCCAATGCAGCACCACAGTCTACATTTAGATCATAGTAAGCATTAAAATATGAGTGTTCACAAAACTTACTAAATTGTATTAATACGTGCTATGATCTAAATATAACACGTGCCAAGTATAATGTATAACAAGGCACCTAACATCCCTGACCAACTTCATTTGAATCCCTTCAAGCTTTTGCTGCTTTTGCTATAACACTGTGACTAACCTTTAAGAAGCAATGTTCAGCTATTGACTATTGACCTACTAAAGTACAGTTCTTCTCTAAAAAAAACCTGTGAAAATTATACCTATGATCCTGCCATGAATTTGGAGAGAGTGCTGCTGATATTAGCAGCAAAATATAACATTATGCTTTTTTTTATTTTGTACTTTTATTAGCGTGTAGACTACATACGTTGAAACTACAATAAGCGAGATTTTACTTTACTGCGTGTGTCATCAACAGACCTGTTTTCATGGAGCTGATCTACACATACTTTGGTATGCTCTTTTAACTAAATGAGTTAAAAAATGATTGTGAAGGATTTTTAGGGTGATATCTTTAATTGGACCAATGATGTAGTTGGCATAATGTTAGATGAGCGTTCAAAATATGTTGACAACCCCTTGGTTAGTTCAAATTTATTTTGGATTAAGAGTGCACTAGACTGATTAGGATTAAGTGCTAAAAATAAGATAAATGAAAATAGGGCTAAAAAAAGTGTGTCTACCAAAAGGTTCACCCCAATTTAGCCCAAGTTTGGACATACTAGCAACTAACTGAGGAAATGAAAACAAGACAACTTACCCCTCTCTCACTGAAGGCTAATATAGGTATCTTCATTTCTGCTGAGAGCATGCACTTACACAGTTACCTCAAAGCAGATGGTACACAGTAAGGCCCATGTCCCCTTTGACTCCATGGCAAATTGAACACATCTATACTCTTGCATCAGTCTAGTGTTTTCTAAATAGACTTATTTCTATTTGTATAACTCATATGAGTAGGCAAGTCCTAAATACCAATAAATTATAACTGTGTAACGTTACTGAAGGCTATACAGGGATCAGGGAACCTTTATTATTGATGATGGACAACCCAGTTAATTTTCTAGGGGCCACCTAGAGTTTGCAAAGCTGGCATATTTTAACATTTGATCAAGAAATCTTTGAGCCATAATAAACATGGACTCCAGAGATGTCACTTCCACAAGTTTGCTTTCAGAGAAGAACCTAAAGGAAGCTTTCCTATAAGAGAGAGAGAGATTTATACTGAATCTATTTAGAAATGCTATGCTAAGTGTTATCCATAACCTTTGCATGTTAGTCAGTACTGAGGCTGTTCTGATGGTTTTAATGACAAAGAGAACAATAGATTTGAAATAAACTTACTAAAAGTTATTTAGTACAAAATATGAAAGCAGCAGCTTAATATTTTCAACAGTTGCCTCGATATTCTTAAAAACTACCCGTGTTAAAAGTAAGCTTCCCTAGGGTTCAGTCCTTCACAGTGCAGAGTACTTTGTTCTCTAATTCAGCAAAAGACTTAAGAATCTGAGTAATCCTTTGTATGTCAATGGGACTCCTTACATATTTGAAGATACACATTTCTGGACCAGGCTACAGTGCTCAGCAGCTTGGGAAGTTGAACCTTTAGTAAACTGAAAACTGTATAAAATATTTAATCTGTTTGATTTGCAAATTATATTCTTCCATTTGAAGTAATGCAAAATAAATGAAAGACTAGCATTTTTTCTTTGAGGCATTGCAGAAGTAAACTGTCTAAATGTAAAAGACAAGATAATAAAGCCAATGAAAATGAGGAAAATGATGATTGATCCTTAACTGTTAGAAAAGAAAATGATTTATATCATTTAAGAATCTGTCTCTGTTTTACCATAATAGGATCGAATCAAATAAATATGCTCTGCTTATTTTTTATGGGGCCAATAATTTGAAAATGTAGCAATAAAATATGTTAGAAAGCAAGTGTCAGGTGTGTATAGTATAATAAAGCCCATCATGCCGATGGTGATATCAAAGAAAAAATTCTACTCCAACCTTGACCATGTTCTAACTAATACTCCCAAGGAGAACAAGATCATTCTCCTTGGTGACTTTAGTGCCAGAGTTGGGTGTGACTTGGAACTCTGGGAAGCAAGGAGTAAGGGAAGCCAACTCCAAAGGCATCCTTCTCCTGTACAAATGAACAGAGCATGGTCTTGAATCCATTGTCTATTCTATACCACCTGTTGACACCAAGGCTGGTTTGATGAGAACAAAGCTGAGATTCAAGCCCTCCTTGACCAGAAGAGAGGGGCTTATTCTGCCTGGCAAGATGACACCTCATCTAAGCAGAAGAAGGAGACATGTCAGCTCCTCAAAGCTGAAGTTCAAAGTAGTGTCCAGGAAATCAAAAACCAGTGGAGGCCATAAAAGGAGATAAATCCCAAAGATAAAGCCAAGGAGATTCAGCTCTATACTGACAAACATGACATTCACATTTTCTTCCAGGAAATGAAAGCCATCTGTGTTCCAACCTCCCAAAATCCTACTTTCCTTTGACTGCAGGATGGTTTGATGCTCCTCAGAAACAATGAATCTATCCAAGCTGGATGGAAAGAACACTTTGAGGTACTTCTGAACCATGGGTCAACTTTGGAAGATGCCACCATATAGTCAGTTCCTCAACACCCCAAAAGGGGATCTCTTACCAACTATCCCATCCTAGAAGATGTCTGGCATGCCATCAAGGAAACCAAGACCCGCATGGCAGGACAGCTAAAATCTTTAATGCTGGTGGCAAGGAACTGGTACTGAGACACCATAAATTTATTTTTCAAATCTGGAACAACAAGAAGATCCCTGGGGACCTAAGGAACACCAGCACTGTAATCATTTTCAAGAAAGGAGACAAGTCTGTGTGTGGGAACTATTGAGGTATTGCCTTCCTTTCCACAGCATGGAAAATTTTGCTCGCATCCTCCTGAACTGCCTTCTATCTCTTGCTGAGGAAGTCCTGCCAGAATCTCATTGTGGTTTCACACCATCCTACAAGGCAGTTGACATGATCTTTGTTGCCCACCAAGTCCAAGAAAAGTGTCACGAACAACATCAGGACCTGTATATGGCTGTCTTTAACTCCATTAGTCGTGAAGCCTTGTGGAAAATACTGACCAGATTTGGATGTCCTGAAAAATACATCAAGGTCTTGAAGCTTCTCTACAACCAGATGACTATGACCATTCTTTGTAGCAGGTCAGAGATAGATCCATTTGTTATCTGAACTAGGGTCAAGCAAGTATCTGTCCCAATTCTGTTCTTCATTTTTGACTGTTATCTTGGTTCTTGTCAAGGACTGCCTCCTTTCCAGAATTAAAACTCTGAATACTGAAATGATGGATGACTTTTTCAATTGAAGGCCAAAGTATTCAAAACAACCATCCTTGACCTTCAAGACAAGATTGTAACAATCTACCTCCTCAAATTACCATCAAGGGAAAGACTCTAGAGGTAGTCGAGCACTTCCCTTACCTCAGTAGCCACCTGTTTCAGAGTGTGAACACTGATGAGACAATCCAGCACAGGATCTGGTGCACAACTGCCTCCTTTGGGAAATTGCTAGGGAGTGCTTTTATTGATTGCAATCTCTGGAAAGACACAAAGATCCAGGTCTAAAATGCGGTCGTCATCTCCCCTCTCCTCCACAGATGTGAAATGGGGGTGACCTACCTTTGTCATCTCAAGAGCCCAGAGAGGTATCACCAATGATGATCACCACCACTGGAAAATTCTCCACATTCTCACTGAAGCCAGTGTTTCCAGTATTGAATCAATGATCCTCAAGCACCAACATTTTTGGACCAGAGACTGTGTATGGATGCCTGACTTTTGACTCCCAAAACAAGTGCTCTATTTCCAGCTTAGTTGTGGCCTGAGATCTCATGGCAGTCTGCATACCTCCTGTCAGAACTGATTAGTTGAGTGCCTTGGTACAGTGGAACTTTCTAGCAGAAGGCACGGTGAGACAGGGGAATTCTTGGCACGATGGAGAGCCCCGGCGTGGAAAAGTTCCCGCCGCTCATATGCAAATGCGCATACTCTAATTGGCCAGTTTCAAATTATTCCTACATGGCGGCTGGCAATTGGCTCCCTGGCCCCATAAAGGTAAAGGGTTGGAGTCGTTTCTGCCCAGGTTGGAGAACTCCGTGCCCGTCTCGGAGTGGAACCTGGCAGTCTGGTCACCCGCCAACGACTCCCTGTCGCCGACCCTCCCGATGTACCCCCGTGTTCTGCAACAGAAGTTGGAGTTTGAAGTTAACTTTCTTCCTGCGCTGTACATCGTGACAGTGTAAGTAAAGCCATCTTTGTTTGAACCAGTATGCGTTTGTGCCTAATTCTACTCCAGCGGTCGCAAGTACCCATCTGTTCATTCTGGGTTTGTAGCTACAACCCAGCTGACCCTTCCTGGATCCCAAGCTTGGTCACCCACACCTCCAAAAATGGATGTCAACATCAAGAGCTGGGAGGAGTTGGCTGCTAACCAATAGTGCTGCAACCTCAACCAAGTGGCAGCCTGCTTCGAGGTAAAGTGTCTTCTTCTTGAAGCAGAGTGGAGGAAGGAAAAAGAAATTTAGGCTTATGCCCTACCCTCTCCTGCAGAAAGACCTGAAACTTCTGCAAATGGATCTGTGGCTCAAGGTTTGTACTTTTAAGTCATCTCCAGACCCATCAATGAGCCATATAAGATATCATCCTTGAATTGAGGAATTACTGATGCTCACTGAATTGGAGCAGTACTCATTTACCTAAGGTTCTTAGCACATCTATCACTTTTTGGGTGTTCCACATAGCGCTTGGGAACCTTCCCAGCATCTCATAGTTTCATATTTACCATCCACATGTGGAGTATAAAACAACTGACATTAGAAATAAAGGGAAGAAGGCAAATTAGAAGCAAGTTAGGCTTTGGGCAGAACAGTAAATTGTTACCTGAGAGAATTCTGACAGTTCATAAGTTCAATCATTTACAGTTACTGATAACATTATCAGACAGTAAAAACAACAGAGTTCACCATCCTCAGTTAACTAACAATGTCAGCTGAGAAGAGTAAATATGTCAAATTTCAAGTAAACGTTGTCTTTTAAAGAAAGGAAAAATAAACAATAGGTGCAAGGCAAGCAGTTGTATCCATCTAAATTAGACTGATTTCAAGACAAACTGCAAGATGGTATCAAGACTTAGAAAACTAGCTTTGTGAAAAACTAGGAGGACAGTATTGTTTTGCTGACAGGTCTGAATTCATGTACTAAATCACATGTATTCTCTAAAGATAAGAATCTGCCACCAAAAACTTATAAGTATGAATATTCAAGAAAAAAACAACTCCAAAAAAACCCCTTACACTGTTTATGAACTTTGTATTCCCAAAGCAAATTAATTAATTGTCACCTTGTTGCATGAGATAGTTAATTCACTATGAGTAACCTTACTATTCTTTAATGTGTGCAACAAATTTGACAAGACTTCTAGTTAACATGACAACAAATCAGTTGAAAATACTAGCCCAGCATGAAAAATTCCTAACCTTCAGCACCAAAGAGGTTCTATTGACATCTCATTTACAATCATTCCAGGACACAGATAAGACAATTTCAATAACTGAGAGCTCAGAAATCACCTATTGTTCAAAGTCCTAGGCTACCACCAGGACAGTAACCATTTCATAGTGTTTCAAAACCTAAAGGATTTAGACAAGGAAGCCCTAGCAAAAAGCAAAAGAGTAACTGAGTCTTTTGTTTAATACAAGTAGGTATCGAGAAAGAGAGATTCTCAATTTTCCTAACCCCACCTATTCCTTGACATAATGTAGAAATGTAGGTAAAACGGACAAGGAAGCCCTAGCAAAAAGCAAAAGAGTAACTGAATCTTTTGTTTAATACAAGTAGGTATCGAGTAAGAGAGATTCTCCATTTTCCTAACCCCACCTATTGCTAGACATAATGTAGAAATGTACATAAAATGGGTTATGTAATGTGGGGGCTATGATTCCTGAAAAAATTCCAAGCCACTGCATGTAAGGGATGCCAGGCACAAGCCCAAAAAACTTCCATGCAGGTTACTTGTTCAGTTTCAGCTGCATATTGATGACAGGATGCTAGCTACTTTAATCTACCTTCTTTATTCTGTTATTCTGATATATTTTTAAAAGACTTGTTAGTTTCACAACAAAATGATCTTAACTCTTGCCAAGATGATAAGCATGCTGCCCTCAAGGTTGAATCTCTCTCATCATTCCAGTGACAAAACCCAGTGGCTTAACAGTTTCCAGCATTACAAAGTAGCATTGTTATAGTAAAGAGACTGTCTCCGGTTTGATTATACGTTTCTTCTCTTCCCAGGATTTATAATTCAACTGCAACTTGCTCTGGGCAGAAGTTTAGGAATTAGCAGTCAAGGTCTCAGTCTGAGAAAACTAACGCTGTTCACTCTCACCTGCACTTAATATAAAAGTTGAATGTAAAGGTGCATTTGTGCTTGCATAATTAAAAGCTAATCTGGGCCATTAAACTAGACTGAATATTGGTAGTGCAGGAATGATACTGTAACCCTGATACTCCAGGAAATATAAAAAAGGAAAGGTTTTTTGTGGGTGATATCTTTAATTGGACCAACTGGATGGTTGTGATAGAGTTAGAAAGCTTTCAGTTTGCCATCCGTTCTTCTTTAGATCATCTTCAGGACCTGAAGAAAAATGCACTACATTTAAAACCTTGTCTCAGTCTATTCCAATCATGTAGTTGGTCCAATGAGAGATAACACCCACAAACATCCTTGGCCCATATAGGTTGAATTTGGACAGTTTGAGTTATTTTGACCATTCAACTTCAGGCTTATAAAAGCGTTCTTGGGAATCATAAAACATTTTCACAACTCCAACAGAAGTAGTCCAAGAAATTCAGAGACTCTCACAGATGCTTGAAACAAATCCATCTAGGCTCCAAACTGCCTGAAGTGGATGGAAGATTCGAATCAAGTAAGAAACACCTTTCCTGGCTCCCATATTTCTTTTCTTTCTCTAAAATATTCTACCTTGGCTCTTCCTAGATCTCACTATACCAATGATTCTCAACCAGAGTCCCACAGCACCCTGGGATGCCTTCAGATTCTTTCAGGGATGCTCTGGGGTGTCATACAATGTTAGCATTGTTAGTTATGCAAACAAGATAAACCCAGAGATTTCAAATAGTGTTATGACGTGTTGTGGTCTTTCTGAGTTCTTTGCAATGGAAAAATGCTCTATTATTTTTCTGTACTCAAAGGGCATTTTCTGAGAGGTGCCTCAGCTCTAACAAGGGGTGCCTTGACTCTAATGAGGGGTGTCTCAGCTCTAAAAAAGTTGAGAACCACTGATTTATATCTGCTCTGTCTGGCTCTGGGTTCTCTTTTGGATCAAAATTTCAGGTAGTTTGACTTCACTGTGCAGTGGTGCTCCAGAAGACAAGTTATACCTCTGATGGATGAAGTCCCAGAGTACACAGGATTAGAGAAAAAGTCTCTCTACCTTCATGTCTGAATCAGTTGTCCAAACCAGTTAACCACAATTAGTAACATAATTGAACATTTTTTTTTAAAGTCCCTACAGAAACAGAAATAATTGGCAGAATATTGACAAAGGTAGCAGAATACTGCCAAATATTAGTAAGGAACATTCATTCGGATTTTAAGTGGCTGTTTTATTTAACTTTGCTTAAACCCTTTTCATTTGCTATTTGCAAACATGTGTATGACCTGGATCTGTTTGCATTAGTGTTTAGGGAATGGCTGTTCTTCATACCAATACCTGTGCCTGCATGCCAACCCTTGCTTGCAGTACATAGATAAAAGCATGCATTCATTTCTTATTTGTTCTTTTCCTCCAGTTACACTCTTAAAGCAATACCATTGTCAGACAACAATCCCATAACACAAAGAACATATAGTCCAAGTGAATAGCTGATGACTGAACAACAGGTTTAATTTTGTTTTCTATAAACTATTGATAATTAAAAGCAAAAAAATAGGTTTTTAAAAGTCTGTCAGTTCAAGAAGGATTCATGAACTGGATAAAGGATAAATTTGCAATGGAAGTCAGTCGCCATGAATAATTCAGTCAGTTTTAGTTGGTAAAATGGTAATGCAATTTACATTGTCTAGCATGTTTTATCATAAAGATCTAAAAGGATATACTCCATGTACATATCAATGGGTCACATTAGTGTCATCTCCAGATAAAATGTACCTCGGGGCACCATGCTGAGACACTGATTCACTAGAGCTTGTCCATACTTGTATATTTTTCAAAATAGCTATTTTAGAGTAATTCACTACTTTGGAAGTAGATTAATTTTAAGATTAAATTTAAGATTAAACAAAACAAAATGCTCTTATAACAAATAAAGAGTGCCTACAAAAGGAATTATTCTGACATTTTGGGGAATTTCCAAGTATAGACCAGGCTTATCAATACAGCCTTCCTGCCATCAACCTTTGCCTTCTTTAGAAATCTCCCATTTTAGTGCTAATTAAAGCTAACTTTTTTAGCTTTTGAATTCTGATAAGAACAACTATTCAAGGTGGTTTGGTAGCATAGCTTGTGTCAAAAACCAGCCAAGGGTTTTTGAACACAGAAAAAAATTCAATGAAATGTCTATCCTAGAACTCTCAGCACAGAAAACTCCCCATCAACGGAGTTATTAAAAGCATAAATAATTAGATATTTACAAAATAAAAGGGAATATATAAAACAATATAGTCTATTGGCTAAAATTACTATTTAATGTAAACCAAGAATAAACATTACTAGTACAACCAATTACATCTTTTTGGTAGATTTTTATAACCATTACACATTTGGGACAGTATAAATAATTTTTCCCCTTTATCCCATTTAGTTGACTTTTCTGTATATGACATGAATATACTGTGTATGAACAGACAAATAGGCCATCACAGCAGCTTTCCCTGAGATTGGGAACCTGCTGATTTGACCTGTTTATTAGGAGAAAAGTGTCAACTCAACAGGACAAGATTGTTTTAAAATTTCCTTTCCTATTTTCCCATGTCTGGGTGATTTCTTTTTAACCCTGAACTATAGAGCCAGGATAAGAAACAAAGCATTGTAGGACAAGACATTTTTCCTTGTAGAGTGATACTGCTGAAGAAAAACTTATAGAAACAAGTCTTTCCATTTTATTTAAAAATGGACACTGTTAAGTCAGAAAAGCTGAACTGTAACCTTCATTATGTTCTCTGCAGAGTCCATCTTTTTTTCCCCCCTACCTGCTCCTTAAAACATTATGTTGGGTTTTGTCCCCTGTTAAGAATATATAAAATGTTAACAGGTTTATACTCATGAGCAACTCAATAATGATAAACCAACATGAAGCCACTACAATGACTAACTTCCAGATTGTTTAAATCTTTTGTATAGAAACAGTTTTTCCATTTTATTTAAAAATCAACACTGGGAAGTTAGAAAAGCTGACCTATTACATTGATTGCACTTCTCTGCAAAGCCCATCTATTTCTTTTTATATGCTTTTTAGGACCTATTAAGTGGGGTTTTTGTCCCCTAAAATAATAAATAAAAGTCAGCAGGTTTGTGATCACGAGCAACTGGACAATGATAAGCCAATGTTCAGACACTGCAATGACAAAGCCATTTCAATCTCCTGGGGCACTTCAACCTTTTTATTTTGCATAAATGACAGTGAAAACATTATATTGTATTATATGAGATTATATTATATGATATATCTATTCTGAAAGACATGCTTGCTGTAAGTGGGACATCCTCAAAGGCATCAGAACAGGTTCAAGTCTGAAAAGCCTAATGCAGTTTTAGAAGTTACTGTCAAGTAAACCTGTAAGTTAGTAACACACTCAGTGTTTTGCCTTTAAAATGGCTATAAGCTGCTATGGGTTGTTTTTCAGATTCCAGGGGCTTGATCTTGATTTTCCTAAAGTATATTGGGATTCATCAAGAATAGATCCATTGAAGTTGGTGTTGCCCCTGAGGAAAATTAGGTCTCATATTGCTTCGGGGGTTTTATTGTTGTTGCAAATTTCTCAATTGGGAAACAGTTTTTTAAAATGATGCTTCATGCATGGGATCTAGCTCTTCATGATGTTGCATGCTGCGTGCCTATGTCAACTCAGAATTGAGAGCTCAAGTGAATGTACACCTGCTATGCACAAAACCTGACCACTGTGACATTTTTGAGTCAGGTCATAATTAACACGCATGCCCGTCTATTCATCCTTTCCTGCAGCTTCCTAAACTAACTGAAAACTGGACTGTGTAACTATTGCTATTATGTAAATACAATTTTCTAATGAAGAACAATATAGGTAGCTGTCAGTATCATATTATTTTTGGGAATTTACTAGGAAAAACTTATTGTACAACATACAGGAGATGGGACTGGAAACAGGCTGGGTATTCAGGGCGCCTACACATGAGTGCAGAGGCTGCTCCAATGCACTGGAATTCCATTAATTAGATTGAACAAGTCTGCTGGAGTGAGGCAATTACCATGCCCCAGCAGCCTCTTGCATCTTGTGTGTGTCCCCTTCCTTAAAAATGGTGGCGGGGGCATTTGAACTAAAGCTCATTGAACCCTTGCTACAGGGATGTAGGTTGTAGCCATGTTGGTCTAAGGACATAGGCAGACAAGGTTCTTTGTGTGAATCTGATATAGGGTTTTTTAACCTGAAAGCTTGCTTAAAAATTGTTCTCCAACTATTTAAGTTGGTCTAATAAAATATATCAGATTCATCTAAAGAACCTTGTCTGCCCTTGAACCCTTGCTGCCATTTGTAAGCGTGGGGACATTGATACAGAAGAGGTGGTAGTGCTTTAATTAGAGTGGCATCCCCCATACCCTGAACATATGTAAAAGTGCCCTCAAGTTATACATGCAGTGAACAAGCAATGTCCACAGAACAATATTGTTAACTTCAGTACCTGTGTGAGCACATGAACCTAAACACATGTACACTCACACACACATACACGGAGCCAAAGCTCAAAATGAACCTTTTTTGGAGTTTTGTCTTTATGTTTAACTAACATGACAAGATGGCTTTCAATGTTTTCTTTCTTTTGAGAATGGCTTTATAGTTTCAGTTTTCCACTGCAAGGGCCTTCTGTGTTTGCCTCTAGCTCCAACTGTCCTTCTTTCAGAAATACATACTTTCATACTACAAATTGGAGCTAATGAGCTCTGTCTTCCCAGAATACAAAAGTATGAATCAGAATACAACTGCCTCTTACAGTTAGATGCTGAAGTTTCATGTTGTCTCAGAGTAAACTTCTGGAGAGGCCTTCAAAACTAATTTCCTCTTGTTCTGGCCTAATCAATACTATTATCCCACAAAACAAGTGTTAACGGGGACCACCACAAATTAAGAGAAAGTTATTGTGACTAACAGGTAAAATATCTCCAGCATTTTTAGGAATATTATGTGAGACTCAGTTTTGTATAGCTGTTTGTCTGAATCTGAGATTTGTGAGGGGAGGTAATATCTTTTATTGGACCAACTTTATAATGAGGTGAATGTTAGACAAGCTTTCAGGCAAAATTGTCCTTCCTTAGTAAGCCTGAGTGCATAAAGCTGAACCAAAAGAGGCTGTAAAGAGGTTGTTAAAGAACAAAGCAGGGAAGATGAAACATACAGATAAGACCTGTCTCAGGTCCATAGCTTCAAAGGGGAAGAGAATAGTTGGGTATTTTAGGATACATCTACACTGCATAAAGTGCTATGTAGAGATGCCCAAACAAGCTCGGATACCGGAAGTAGCACAGCTCCTTCTGTGCAGAACTTTATGCAGACTGAGCAGCTGGATAAATTAGCTTTCATGTAACGCTCATGTGCTTGTGTGCTTTTAAAGTGCGCTACATTGTGGGGTGTAGACACACCCTTATGAAAGTATGTCTATGCAGATGTGATGGCACAGCATAAGTGGATCAAGGATTTTAAAAGGGGGGTATGGGAGCAGAGACTAGGACTGCAGTGGTGGCTGTACCACCCTGCTCCCAGCATCTTCCCACATCCTTTGCTGCAAGAAGATCACACTGGTGGAGCAGGATTTAAGCCCTCAGATTAGGTAAGAATCTCTTCACCCCTGCTCTTGACACTCTCTATGCTGAGAAGTACCTCCTCTGCCCTCCTATTCCCCTTCCTTCTCTCTCTCTCTCCTTGTGCCTCTGGGCTCAGTAAGGGGAGACTTGCCTAATGCCACGGCTGTTTTGGTTGCTTCTGCCCTGCTCCAGCAGGGGCTACAGGGAGCAGCTATCTTGGGAACTGGGATCAGTTGAAGACAGCAGTGGCAGTGGGTGGTTTTCCCTCCCCTGTGCCTGCTCCTGGCATGGCAGGGAATACCCAGGGGGATTGGGCTGGGAAAGGGAACCCAGCTGTCTCTGTCACCGACACTGTCCCCAGCTGAGCCTGCCTCCCTGTGCAGTCCTGTTAGAGTAGAGTAGGAGCAGCTCTGGAGCTCCCCCTGCTCCTGGATTAGCTGGGGGCAGCGACAGTGGTGGGTGGGGAGGGGGAAATGTGAGGGGAGGGACAGCTGAGCATGGAGGGGAAAGGAGGGACTGCTAAGAGGGGTTGGATTTCTTAACTACTTTGGGGACTCAAAAAAGTTCCCAGCTGCTACTCCATCCACGTGGTCCAAAAAAGGGGATGGACTGCACCACCACACCTCCTCTGGGTCCACCCCTATAGCAGAGTAGTATAGCCGTGCAATGAGCCTAGCTGCGGGCAGCACAAAGCTCAGTGCAGGCTGCAAAAAACTTGCCTGAGAAGTTGAGCAAATTGGCCCATGCTAAGTCTTGTCTTATCTTGGCTGGACTGCTACAGGAACTTGAGTTTGCCAGCTTAAAGCTAATTTGGAGCTGCCAGCACTATGCTGCTCCACTGCAGATGCTAGCCTGCAGAAAAGGAAGGGGATTGAAAGAGTGGCCAGAGCCTACCTGAGCACTGTCAGTAGAAAAGCTGACAGACTAAGAAGACTATTGGGTGCAGACAAACTGACAGTTTATTGCAGGGTGAAAGGGAGTGGAATTGTACCCTGTGGATTTGCACCGTACAGACTAACTAAATAAGGTATATATAACATATATAGATATATCTAAGATGCGGGGAGGGAGAGGTCAGACAGACAGGGTAATCTATATGTGTAAGAATGAATGAATACCAGTCTAACATCAGTTGAAGAAAAAAAAAGGTCTGCAACAGAACACTTTAACCTCCCTGGATACTCCGCTGCTGACCTCAGGATTGCTCTTCTCGGGCAGCAACATTTTTAAAACAAGTCTAAATAGCAAATTTCAGAAAAAGAAATTCACAAATTGGAATAAATTTCCACAAATTGTATAAAGTATGGTTTAAATGTGCATTAGTTTTTGTGACCCCTCTGTTCTTATGGGTTCTTTCCTTGTCTACCTCTCCCCTTTCCTTGCCCTGCTTCTTCTCCCTCCTCCCTTACCTTTTGTATTCAAATCACTCACTCCACTTTATACACTGCTCTATGCTGTCCTTTCACAGCATCCCCTGAAATGAGCTTGAGTTCATGAAAGCTTACGCCCTCTCCTTTGTATGACATCAGATATCAGCTTCCAAATCTATGAGCCACTGTCTGGTATTATCACTCAATGCGCAGATTCCATTTACCCATCTACGCATTTGTAAAGGTTGCAGCTTTCCATCAAGTGCTGTGCTGTTTGTTAGATACCGCATTTACACAGGGAACTGTCCAAGATGTTCATCCTTTGAAGTGTTGTTCTGAAGCAACACTTCACAAGATAAACATCCGTACAGATCTCAGTCTGATCTGTATCCAGATCTCAGTCTGTTCAGCCTGATCTATGCTCCTCTGTCAAGGTCTTGCCCAATGGGGGACTTGTTTGGTGTTGGTATAAAACACTGTGGGAATAAGTCTAACCTTTCCCAGTGGTTGCCCCACTCCATTCCCCCTGGGTTTGGTTCAGCATCCCCAATCTCTTCCAGGAGTTTGTGCAAACAGTTTATGACTTTTAAGCCTCTTAAGCCTCCATCTATTCAGGTCTTCAGTTAACAGTTGATGGAACAAATGATTTCATTATCTCTTGCCTCTGCTGTCAGTAATGATGTTAGGGTCTGTCTTCTTATATCACTTGGTCTAATACCCAAGAGTACAGGGAGTTCAGTATCTCTGCGTGTGTAAGTTGTGCACCCTGTTATGAGTCTCAGTGCACTGTTAAGTATAGTGTCAAGGTTTTTAGTGTGACAATTTCTGGACCATATAGGAGCACAATATTCTGCTGGGGCATATATCATTGTGAGTACGGTGGTTCTGAGCACTTTGAAGTTGGCACCCCATATTGTGCTGGCTAAATATCTTAAGACAGCTACCCATGCAGGGACTTTCCTTCTGACCTTCTGAATGTAATATTTATAGGTGAAGGAACGGTCTAATGCGACTCCTAGGTAGGTTGGGTATGGTCATGAGGAAGGATGTGGTTGCCTAGTCTGATATTCAGTATGACCTTGGTTCAATGTTTGTCCAGGTTACACTCTAAATATAGCTTATTTAGTAAGTTTATAATGTGCATTTCTACCCTGCCTCCTGCCTGATCAGACTAACATGGCTAACTACTTATTGTACCCTGTATCAGCTCCTCTGTGGTAACTTTCTTTGTCCATGCCTTTATCCTCCGGTAAGTGGAATGTGAACCATTATAAATTTATTTCTCAGTGGAGAAGGACTAAGTTACAGGGATATGCAACTTAGCTTTCTATAGCCTGGTGTAAGAGTGTCCACACAAGCAGTTGTATCTTTTTAAATCACTGCAAACTTAAGAGAGAGGGAATGTGCAGAAAACAGGGTAGTCTGTGTCCCAACTCAGTAAACAGGACTCACTTGAGTTATGGACAGTGAGATTAGACTTGGGTAAAGGAACACACACATAAGATTTAGCCCTGTGTCCTCTGTATCTTTGGCTGACATTAAATAATGTTTTGTTTTGAAGCCGTTTCAAAGTCACTTTAATCAACCGTTCTTGTGGTCTCCCCAGAGAGACTGGGGGGTGGGGACCAGTAACCAAGGTCCTAGTCTAGGATCAGCCGAATTGCTGAATCTCTCCCGAGAAGAATTAAAGGCTCAAGACCTGAACTTTTGGGACTGTAACCTGGGTGAGGTTCCATGGAGGAAGGACAATATAGTAACTCAGTATCCTTGGCAGTTGTAAATGCCAGCTGAACTGAAAATGCAGAAGAAATACTTGCTGAATATGAGAAAGGTATGGAGAAATTGATTTTGTTTTTAAAACATTTGGAAGAGAATATTTCAGAAAGGGATGGAGAAAGGACTGGGCATGAGACTTGGAATACTTACCTACTCTGTGGCCACAGGGTCAGATCACAGCAGGATTCTCTTAGTTCTATGGGTCATTTGGTCTTAAAAACCAACATCCTCTCAGCACTGGGAAAGTACTAAATGGTCCCTGGCAGGTTTTCAAGAGAGGAGGGTTGCTCTGCTGGTATCAATGTTATTTTTTTGTTTGGCTGTGGCCTTTCAATTCAGAGGTGGCTATACTCAAAATAGATGTCCCAGCATATAGTTTAAAACTATTTTCAGAAAGGAAAGACACTACTATAAATATTTTGCTATCCTTGAAAGGAAAAGCAGCAGCAACACATTATGAAAAATATATGAAGCATTCTGTATAAAAAATGTTCTGCAATATTTCTGTTTCTCCATACAAGAAACTAAATGAGTTGTAGATGATGTAAGATAATACTAATGAACATAGAATCTCTTTCAGTTTTAAGATAAATGTATAAGTGGCGGTTAATTTTTGGGATGTGATTGGGGTTTGAGATGTGATGAGATCTGTGATAAATTTGACAAGTGGATTTTCACTTAACAATATTGAGGAATTAGTCCTTTTCTGTGATTCACTATCTTGTGCATGGGAAAAAAGCCAAAAGCTGCATCCTGGTTACAAACAGAACCTGCTTACTGTGAGTTAAAAAAAAAAGTCCTGCTTAAATGAAAAATAATATATGTTACTTCACTACTTATTTTAGCCCAATCCCATAACTAACAGTATTCACCCCTGGAGTGGTGGATTGCAAGCTTTATAGTTCACTGGACACTAGTATTGTAGCACCATCAGATTACCATTTTCATAGGATGCTAAATCAGTAGAATGACTCATCTAAATAGGAGAGTTCTTTCCTTAATGAGATTTTTTTCTTTAACTTTCAGATTAGTCATCTATGTATAACCTGAGGAAATGGAATCAGGAATTCTCTGCAATTTGGTTACTATCTCTGAGAGGCTGTAATTAAAGCCCCAGTGTTAATGTCTCCGACTTTACAGGTGTTCAGATTTGGAGGTTTTGTTTAAAAAGAGTGCTTTCACTTATATACTTCTGAGACAGAGCTGGGTTCTGGGCTGTACAGTGTGTACATAGATCAAAGATTCCAATAGCATCAGAACAACAGGTGGCCATTCCGCATTTGTTTCAGTAAAGAGAGTTAAAGAGGAGACAAACACCAAGTCCGCATCCAGATGAGTGAGCACGTGCCTGTTGCGGTGCCTCAGAGCAATATGAGATGCAGCAAGAGACACGCTGAAACTAAAAATATGTTCCCTGTCACATATTTGCAGCGCAGACTCTAATTTTGATACCAGGAAATTCTGGTATCAAAAAACCAAAAAAAACAAAACCATGTTGGAAAAAAGCAGCACAGGGCACTGCCACTCCTGGAGCATGCCCTGCAGCAACTAGGGGCTGAGTCCTCCAGAGAGACACTCTGGCACCCAGCCAGAGCATCTCTATGGCTGCCCTGTGCCCATGGTGCCCCAGCAAGTGCTGGGGCAAAAAGGAGCAGGGTAAGGCTGCAGCAGCAGATTGACCCAGGTAAGCAGGAATATGGGCATAGCCAGAGGGAGAAAAAATTATTTGGGAAGCTGAGGGTATGCATGCATGCATGTGGGCAGCCCCTCCCCCCCAGCAGGTAAGTCTGTGGGGGAAAAGGTGGGGGGAAGAATAAGGAATAAGGGCTGTTGGGGGGGGGTCTGGGGCCCAGGCAGGAGCAGGGGCTGGGGTGAGTGGGGCCCTGGTCAGGCCAGGTGGTAGGATAAGTGGAGGCCTGGGGGGCACATGCCCCACCAATTTGTGCATGGGGTGGAGGCAGCTGCTGCTGCATGCTGGGCTTCGAGCCCTGCTACCCCAAGAGCCACACAATGTCATGTGCATCCCACTGCTCCCTGGGCAGCTGCAGCAGGGAGCAAAGCATAGCGTGCAGTGGCAACCAATTCCATCCCACAAACAGATCAGGGACGCATGTGTCCCCCGGGCCTCCGCTAGTCCCACTATGCGGCCCAGCTGGGGCCCCAGTCACCCCAGTCCCTGCTCCTGCCTGTGCCCTGCTCCCTCCCACACCTCTGGGGCTTTGATCCGCCCTCTCCCCCATAGCAGTGAGGGAGGGAATGGGGTTGGGGCAGAGGCAGGCCCTAAACAGCCAGGGTGGGGCTGAGTGGCTTGTGTGAGGGGTGCCCGGCGTGGGGAGGGATTGGTAGCATCAGCCAATGGGAGTGGGAGGGCACGGGGGGCTGTGGGTGGAGGCTGGGGGGCTGTTCTGGGCTTTTCCCCGTGGGGGGGTTGGGCTGCACTGCACTCTGGGTGGGTGTTGGAAGTGCTGGGAGGGGGGGTTGGAGGGGCTACAGCAAATTTTGTGGTGGCTGCAG
>NW_005842377.1:136989-140010 GCF_000455745.1 Alligator sinensis
CCTCACAGTACTGCTGCTGCCCGCTGTGAGCAGAGCCTGGTTCAGCCCCCTGCCAGGAAGAGCCCAGCACTGCCCTGACCCCAACCTGCAGTGGCAGCCCACCCTCACCCTGTGCACCGATCCAGGGGCACATGCCCCCCATGCTCTCTCAGGGTGCATGTAGCAGCAGGAACCGTGCCCCCGGACAAGCCGCTTGTGGCTCCGACCCACCTCCCACTCCGTCTGTGCAGCACTTGGCTCCGCCCCAGCCCAGCCTCACTCCATCTCATTGCTGCATGCACACTCCTCCGCACCCTTGCTGCAGCCATCCAGAGCCCACAGCTGGGCTGCGTTGTGGCCCTACCCACTGCCCCCCAGTTAGGGTGGAGCTAAGCCCCATTAGCTCTGGCCTTCTGCCACCCATGGATATGGGGGTGGAGGGGACTAGGTTGGTGATATTATGTGGGAACCGTGGGTACCCTGTCTACCTCCCTGCATGGCACACGGCCCCACCTGCAGCAGCAGCAGTAGTGGCTGTTGGGGCGGTCCTGGCAGAGACCCCAGGCAGTGCTGGTGCATGCCCTCACACATAACTAGGCCACTCTTATTGTCACCCAGGGTTCTAGCACCGCACACTGGAGCTGTGCACCCTTGGGCTGGGCCAGGCTGGGGCCTGCCTCCATGGAACCAGGCTGGCCCAATGGCATGTGGGGCACATGGAGGCAGGACCTGGCCCGGCCCAAGGGTATACAGCTCTGGTGTGTGGTTCTGGGACCCTGGGTGAAAGCAAGAATGGCCTGGTTCTGTGTAAGAGTGTGCACCAGTGCTGCCGGGGTCTCTGCCAGGAGTGGGCCAGTAGCACCCAGATGGCTGCTATGGCTGCTGTGGTGCCATGGGAGAGCTGTGCGACGTGTGGGGGGGAGGGGTGGGCAGGGGACCCACCCCTCCCACATAGTCCCCCCCACCCACAGTCCCTCCAGCCCCACATAGCACCCCCACAGCCACAACCCCCCCAGAATCCACCCACAGACCCTACATTCACAGACCCCACACCCCCAAACTCCCGCACAAGCCCCACACTGCCCCCACAAACCTCACCCCCACAAATCCTACATCCACCAGAATGGGCTTGGAGCTCCCCTGCCCCGCTACAGCAGCCTGTGTAGGGTGAGGCCAACTAGCCTGGAAGGGAAGGGACTTGCCCAGCCTAGTCCCTGAGCTCCAGCTGAGAGCTTTCCAGGAATAGCATGGGGATTGCTGGGGCCTGGGCATAGGCGCAGGGAGCAGAGCAGAAAGGGCTGGCACTGCTCAGAGCTACAAAGCAGTAGGTGGTACAGCTGCAATTGGATTCATGTCCTTGTGCTGGGATGGAGCTGCTGCCAGGATGGAGCTGGTGGGCGCAGGCAGGGGCTGTGGGTCAGGAGTGAGGGGCACTGGTGAGGCTGTGGGTTGGAAATGACGGGCAAGGGCATGGGCAGGGCACTGGTATCCCAGTGCTGCTCAGCGCCCCACATCCTGGTGAATAAAGGGGGCAGGAGCAGCTCTGATTTTTCTATGAGAAAAAGACCAGAAGCAAATGCCAAAGTGTATAGGTAATTAGAATTCATTTTATGATGATGATAGAGGCACTGGTAGGCTTCCACATTGCTTAAGCATTGTAAATATATCAATAAAACATTGCTGAACTGATCTCTTTCTATATAGTGGCATTTCATTTTAATCGCAGAAGAACACAGATTTTTGGGTATTTTAAAGAGAGAATTTAGGGTTTTTTTTATCAAAGACCTTGCAATTTTTAAACAGGGAATGCTTGTGAAGCAAGTGGTGAAACCCAGTCAGAGAAGCCTGCCCAGGCCAGCAAGAAGGACCCAGCTGGAGGTGGGTTGACCTCTTGGCCATTTGGGGCCAGGAGACATGCTTCAACAGTTCCAAGTGGGCCACCACAACAAGCACATCTTCTGGGCAATAGCTGCCCAGATGGCAGAGCAGTGGCACCAGAAGACATGACCACAGTGCTGCCTGAAAGCCAACTGTGCAGCCATGGTCTACTGGCAGCTGGCCCAGATGTGCAGGAAGCTCTGCTGCAGTGCCCATACCACAGCCCAGGCAGCCGTCCAGTCTGGCCCCAGGACCGAGCCCTGGGGGACTCCACTACCCACCTCCCCCCAAGTCGAGTATGATCCATCCACCACCACCCTCTGAGTGCGACCCTTCAGCCAATCTGCAATCCATCTGACTGTGTAGGCATCTATGCCACAGTCGCCTAGTTTATTAATTAGGATGGGGTGAGAGACGGTGTCAAAGGCCTTGCTGAAGTCCAGAAAGACTACATCCACCGCGACACCTGCGTCCATGGCCTTTGTGACCTGATCATAAAAGGCAATCAGGTTGGTCTGACATGATCTCCCCCTAATAAATCCATGCTGATTGCCCCTGAGCATCATTTCTGATGCCGGCCCATCACAAATGTGCTCCTTGATGATCTTCGGGGGCATGGGACGTTACGCGCTCCCGGTGCCACGTTGTTACCCTTGCTGGATGTGGGAAAAATCGACCCACATTTTCAGGGGGAGTCTAAGACCTGGAATACGCTAGTGCTTACCCACCATTACAACTGGCATTGTTGGAGGTTGGAAGACACGGTACCTGATCCAAGCCCAGAAGATGAGGAGAAGGTCCCTACACTGTATGGAACTTCTGCCCCGGCGTGGATGGCCTCAGATGGAACCTCCCGACATGGCGGAGGCTATGGGTACTATTGCAAGGCTTGTCATGACAAGGAAATATTCCCAGCTGACCCAGATGATAATTCGTCCCAAAAATGTGAATTGTTAGGATTCCTCAAGGTACTAGAGCATTGTCTGACACATCATAACGACTCGCTCCCCGTTCCAATCATCGCAATTGATTCGCAATACATTTATAAAATTCTTGCTGGTACAGCTTTTCCCTCCGAAAATTTGAATGATTGGCAAGATATCTGGAAAACGTTAACTGAATTTGTACGCCTCCCGTTGGTTAGGCACACTAAGTCCCACCGTC
>NW_005842377.1:140652-146342 GCF_000455745.1 Alligator sinensis
TCTTAGAGGAGGAGGAACGTTTAAAAACTGGACAAAATTCAATCATGATGTTCTCATCTCACTGAACACCGCTAAACCATTATGGGACGAAGCTAATGTCCAGGAACCCCCACCTTGGGAACCCAAGTTCCAGTCAGATGAGTTGGTGTGGATCTCAATACCGCACCCCCATCAGTCTCATCCACAAGTTCACAAAGGAACAGTTCAACGGTCAGGACAATATCTTAATACCTATTCTGTCCAATTAGAAGAAAAGCCTGATTGTCCTCCTATTATCATTCATCATAACTGGATGACTAGTCGTTCCGACATTCACCTAGTATCCTTACAGTGAATCCAATTATGAGTCTCTTTTGTCTTGTTTTGTTTTGTTGTTCTCTCTTCTTTACAGGTCTAACCCCAGCAGGGCAGTAATCTACAGCTGCTTGATTGTGAGATCCGTCGCACACTAGGTTGCGGTTCATTCGAGCCCATAGAGTGATGGTTGCGGAGAAGACACTGAGACAGCGAATGTCCATCCGCTCAGGACTTGCTATGACACTGTTCTCTCTCATTTGAATTAAGAATTTTAATTGACATTGTCTGTTATAGGAGAAGACGGACTAACTAATGAACGAGGGGAGTCCCAAGCAGATGTTCTATGATCAGACGATGATCAATAGTTGTTGTTACATGTTCAAGTTATTATATTTTACCCTAATTAAAATGGGATCAGAAGAGGAAAAAGTTGAGGCATTGTGCGTTAGGATATGTGGAGGTCATGAGGAAAGGGACTTGGTGGTGGGGGTTTGCTACAGACCACCACACCAAGAGGAAAAGCTAGACTTGGAATTCTTGAAACAGCTCTCGGAGGCTGTACAGTCTAGGGACGTGGTTGTCATACAGGACCTAAACTACCCTGACATCTGCTGGGAGGAGCAGTCAGCCAAATCCAACCGTTTATGTAAGTTTTTAACTTGCGTGCAGGACCTTCACCTAACGCAGGAGATATACGGTCCCACTAGGGGAATGCCTTACTGGACTTGGCATTGGCTATGGGGGAGGACCTTGTAGGGGAGCTGCGGTTTCGTGATCATCGTGGGGACTGTGACTACCAATCAATCGAATTCACCATATGGTGTAGGGTGGGTAAGATATCTAGTAGGATGGAAGTGCTTGACTTTAGGAAGGCTAACTTCAGTGTTCTTAAGAGTCTAGTTGGCGGTTAGTAATTGGCTTGCTGGCTGTTTAAAATTTCGTGGAACTTCCGCCCAAGTCGGAGAACTTTGAGCACGCTGCAGAGTACTAAAGATATCTGACTTGCAGCTTAGCTGATCGATAGGCTGATCGCCTATCGATTCTTCTTCCCGTCGCCGAGCGCAATCCTCGACGTACCCTTTCCCTGCCGGCTTAATACGGATTCGCTGGCCTGAGCCTTGCCAGCTGGAGCAACTCACATAGTTGTTTAAGCGATTGGACCACCTGCGTCGCGGCTACAAGCGGCGTAAGTAAAGTTTTTGCAACCACTAAGCTTTGTCCGTCTCTCCATTCACCAGCCCGCCCAGTAAACGAATAGTTTCTAAATCACCTCGAGTCGGCTTCAGCCGGCCGAGACAAGTAGCATCCCCTGCTGGAGCTGCTGCTACATGCCCCAGTCTGGAGCCAGAGCTCCCGCTGCTGCCGTTGTGTGCCCCAAGCTGGATTTGGCTTGGGGTGTAAGCTGAGTTTGTCACTCCTGCTGTAAGTTATCAAATATTTAGCTTTCAAAACTCAGGCAAGGCCACGTCATGGTTTTAGGGGCACCATGCCATGGCTTTTGGATGAAGCACATAACACAAATTCTTCCCATTTGTCACCTTTAAGGATCCAATGGCCCTTTTCACAAAAGATAAGGGCATATTCATCTGGCCAAATTTAGTTTGGATAAATATATTTTGCTTGTCTAAACTGACTTTGTAATGACACTGTGCAGATGGATAAAGAGGAGTACAGAGAAATAGCTGAATCAAGCCAGTGACAGAGCCAGAAATGGAAGAAAGGACTTCTGATGTTTAATCCCATGCTCTGGGAACTTAACAGCACTTCCCTCCCAATCACAAGAAAACACAAGGATCCTCTTACTTCCTGCTGTTTAGTCCTGCTATATGCTTTTATACACATATGAGGTTCCTGCATTTTCACATTTCACATTTTCACAGTTTGAGGGGGCAAACTTCACTCACAACATTTGCATTGTCATTGTAGATCCAGGAACAAAATCTGAATAGACCAGGTCCAGCTACTTACTGCACAACAATCACAGAGATATTCAAGTATAGTCATCACATTTGTGCTGACAGTTCATTCTGCAGATGTGAGGTGTGTGCCTGCAAACTGAACCCTCAAACAAAGAGACATATCTTTTTGTTATTTAATTATATTTTTAAATTTACATGTAAATCCCTTTGCCTGGAAGTGCTCACAAAACTGTAACTGCCTGGTTTCATCCTGCAATCAAGTAGCTGGAAGTGAAATGATGTAGATTTGTATCTACAATAAATTTCCCATTTCCCCACCTCCTTCACTATATCCTATTGTATATTCCACATTGAGAGATAACTGGTAAATATTTTTAAAAATGCTTTCAGATTCTTTGGAAGAAATGTGCTGTATAAATGTAAGATGACTTAATATTTCCTAGTTGATTTGTTATACTTGCTACACCACGTATAAACTAGCTGTCAGATTGAAGCTCACTGACTCACTGACAGTTAATTCACTTCACATATCCTGTAACTGCACAAGAGGTATTATTCCAAGTGCCCTTTTGAGGTTACAGACTACTTCCACCCCACATGACTAAATCAAAGCATTCCAGAAAACCAAAGGACCAGTCAAATCTCTGGAATTTCAAAGCAAACATTTCTGTATATCTGGTGCTTCAACTTTTGCCAAGTAATTTCTCTTGGTAGTCATGCATTTTTTTTAGTACACTAGTGGGCCATTCTTGACTTTCACTTTAGATCAGGCCTTGATTTTGCTCCATGTACACCTGGGAATTACACCAGTGTAAACTGACCTAAGGAAATCAGAATCAGCCTCAGGATATATAAGGTAGTATACTGGCATTTACTATTTTAATGTAAAGAGCTTAGCAAGTTCAAGGATTTAGATCTCTGAAGAACACTAAAAAGCAGACTCCTATGAAACCGTGATACACATTCAAATGTGACGGGTATGTTTTAGTAGCTGGGCACCATTACTGAGGATAACTGAAAATATAAAACTTTCAAACAAATAAGCACTGCTAAAGAAGCCCAGAGCATGAGCAAAACAACAACCCTCTACGGCACATTCACGAAATCATCATAATTTAACCTACAAACACCCAAGCCAAAAAGTGCAGTCTTTCCTGAATGTAGGATAAGCAAATATTTGACCCCAACATACTGACGTTACCACAGGAACTGGGGCATGTATGTGTGCATGTGAACACAGCTAAAGAAATGAATGCCCTGTTGGGCTTACTGATTTACAACCTGACAGGAGGACAAAACATGCCAGAGGGGTAGGAAGGGTAAAATGAGTCAGTAAGAGTGGGGGTTGCTTTGCACATTTAATATTGAGTCTTCTGTCTCCTGGATCAAACCCCTGTCCACTTGGCTCACCCTCCAAAATTAAAACCAAACAGATCAAAACCAAATCATGCTTCATGAACAAGTTCTATGTTGCTTATGCTTCTAAATTTTCAAAGAAAGACGTGAATCACACTTGATAAACAGGCAGCTTGTAGAGCTGGGCATCATTTATTTGAGGATAGAGGCCCTTGAGCAGTACATGCTTACATACTGCAACTTACATCTGGTTTTCAAGGGTAGCCCCTAATTAAGCCCAGTCTCTAGCCTGCAAGACATGATGCTCAAAAATGGCATTGACTGAAGCAGTCCCATAAAAAATGCATTGTTAGCATATAAACCAGCTTTTTGCTAGTAGCACAGTGATCATTAGTCTATCACCTTATTCCCTCCAAGCCGTTTATTCAAACAGCTATATACATACACTCCCACTGTCCTTGATCTGGTACATTGAAATAATAATGATAACAAAAAAATACAAGAGCTTCCACTTCCAAGGGCTCCATAGGACTAAATGCACCTGGTGCTTTCTTTTCTGATTCACTGTGTTGCTTCCTTCGATATATTTCAGAGGTGAACTGGTTGTTGCTAGTTCAAAAACAAAAAAGCAGGCATTGTGAAGAAAGGTGTAAGTTATAACAGGGAGTTAGTAAGGCCTGATATTGTTAAAGATATGTATTGTTCAGAACCACTTTTGGGCCTAACAAATACAATCTATGAATCTAAATCAGGATGTACAAAGCATTCCTGTCATATATGACTGAGATTGTCCTTCAGCAGTATGGCATCTCTTAAGATAATCATGAGGACTTCAGCTCTTTAAAAATACAATGTCTTTGGCCACCAACTTTAAGAACGTAATGACCGTGTCTATTATAGTTCATTAGAGACACCAGTTTTCTGGTTTTCAAAAGTACGCTCTAAGGTAACAAAAAATGACGACTACCGTATTTGCTGGAATTTGGAAGGGTGTGCAGGTCAGTGAAACAACATTAAGAAGAGAGCTGGGAAAAGTATTCATAACAAATCATGTTTGATGAATTCCTTCTTTTTATGAACTATTCACAAAAATACTTTGGCATTTGTGGGACTGTTGGTTATTCAAAATTACTCCATGAACAATCTGTGGACCTCTTTTAAAATAGAGTTAATGTGCTACTCTATTAACGAACAACTTACTTCAGTAAATATTCAGTATTAGTGGTGTTTGACTAGTATTCCTACTCCTTATAAATGGAACATTTATAAAGGGGAGAAATATCAGAAATTTCAAAATAGCTGCAAGAATAATTAATAATATTTGGGATGACTGGTTATGTTTTGCCCTTATCTGTCAGGCTGGTGCATTTTCTTCAGAGTAACTTGAAAAAAGCTGACCTTATTCAAACCAGCTGCTATCTTCTAGTGTTTTCAAAGGAACTGAGCTCATTGGTTGATGACCTCTTTCAAAATGGCCACCTACCTAGCTGCCTACTTTGTACTGTCCTTACGCAGTCCTGTTGAAAAAAATAGGCAATATATGTCTTTTAAAAAATGGATACCTGGGAGCAGCCATTTAGAGAAAGAGCATTTCTTCAAGTTCTTTATAACTGATGATTATTTGTGAACTTCTGCTGAAAGAGAATATTTCAGTTATGATGGATACTGCTTCTCCAGCTTTCCAACTGTGATTTTAGGTGTCACAACCCAAAGTTGTGTTTTTTTTTGTTTGTGTGCGCTTCGGCGTCGCTAAATCATGTTCCTGCCAAATTGCAGCTCTTTTGCACAGTGGAGTGTTCTGCTGCAACAGAGAACCCGCGTGCAGGAGCTTTTCCCGCCAGTTCTGTAGCTTTCTTTGCATAGTGCATTTCTTTTGCATTATAGTGATGCACGATGCAAAGGAGTTCCTGCCATTTGTATTAAGATTCGAGCCACATTATTGGCCAGTCTTAATGTAGGCACACGTGGCGGCTAGCTATTGGCTTGCTAGCTGTACAAAAGGCTTGGGTAGTTTCTGCCCAAGTCGGACAGAGAGAAAGCACGTAGAGTTCGGGAAAGGAGCGTGAAGATCTCTAAGCGCTGCTGATCCATACGAACCCAGCTTTTTCCTTAAGAGGC
>NW_005842377.1:146790-151192 GCF_000455745.1 Alligator sinensis
GAGAGCTCGCATATGGTGACCCAGGCGAGATCGGAAGTCGGCCCGCACATTAGGCTCTAATTGAAAGCAATGTCCCAATGGCAGAAGAGGCTCCAACCTTCATAATGTTCATCCTGTTAACATTCTTCTGCCAAGAGGAATGCAAACTCTGCTTGGCTGCCTCGCCTACTTCCCCACCTCTTGGGGAAAAGCAGCCAATGAGAGCTACTGCAAAAGGCAGACACTGCTTTTGGCCTTTCCTCCCAGAGCCAGAGAGGTTTTGGAGTATAGAAGTAGCTAATTATGTTTATATGATGGAGGAGAGACAGAAGGTAGGGCAAGGTGTTACCTTTTCCCTGACTTCAGGCTACCAAGACTAACCACCTTTCTGATAATGATCGAGAATAAAGGATGGAGCAGAGATTGCCTAGCAACTTAGAAAAGTTATTTTCTCACCTTACCCATTCCCTCCTGTAAAGAAAATGGATCAGGCTGTTCTTTGCTCTCTCCTCTTTCATTCACAGAACTGCAGCTAGGAAGGGAGAACCACCCCTGAAGTGGCAGAAGAGCACAGGACAGATGTGGTGTACAGAGAGGGTTAAATTGATGTGGGAGGTAGGCACAAAATCCATTCTTGGGCTGAGGGACAAGCAGCTGTGGGGGCAGAATTAATTAATATTCTGTGGTTTAGAAGTGGGAATTGGGAACTGTATATTAGACAGCCACTAGAATGTGATTTTAGTTGGGTTTTCCAGGCTAGGCACAGACATTCAAAAAGCCTGAGGTGGAATTGGTCTAAGTTACATGGTTTTCTGTAAGCAGTGAAGTTTAGATCAGGACCAGCCAGAATACACATTTGCCCTCTGGTGTGTGTGTGTGTGTGTGTGTGGGGGGGGGGTAAATCTTAAACTGGGCTCTGCCATTTTTAAATCAGTCCATGTGTGCTAAACTTTTGTTATGGGTAGAGACATGTTTCCAATCACTCATACCGGTAGAAGTGCAATGTCTGTACCTACCCCTAGAGATAGCTAAAATCACCTTATAACATGTATGCAGATTCAAATGCTAGTGAAGTTAGTGAGAAACAAACAGACAATTTTATGAGGTGCTGAGGCTACGGTCAGAAAATAATATTGTATTTTCTCCTACATACTGTGGGTAGGCAGGGGAGTTAAAAAAATCAACCCCCCCCCCCCAATAGTTATTTATTTATTTATTAGAAAGCTCATTATTCTGGTACAACCATATCAGTTTTGAATTTCTGGGGTTCACAATTCTAAGAATAATATGAAAAAAATACCAGTAATCCTACAATATTTTTTTCAAGAGAGCATATTCACAACATTTTCATTAGTATATACTTTGTGGGAAGGCCAAAGCATCAGTATTATTTTATTGTTAAGTTCATTCAAAAAACAAAAAAATAGGCAGATGTCAGGTTCGAGATTTCTGAAAGGATCCATTTTAAAATTTATGTTAGTTCTAAACTATTTAATAGATTTACTTGTACCTATTCAGAAAATTCCTTCAGTACTCACAGAGTAAGTGATGTAATACTGGGGAGGATTTAATACTTAAAATAGTGAGGTTAAATCCCTGCTTTAAATGGAAAACAAACTTTATTGTGGAACTGAAGCAGCCACCTTAGACTTATTTCTAAACAAATGTTTGCAAATACTTTTTTTGCATGTTTTTCCAGCTCCATGTAGAATGGGATGACAGTTTTCTTCCATGGTACTATTTGTTGCTGTCGTGTCAAATTGCAGCAAAAAAGGCTAATTGTCTATGCAGCACACGGGAACATTACAAAATCTCTTGGTTGAGGTTATGTGCAGGAAAAGCACATTCCATCAAAATTTGGTTGTGATTTCTGGGCATAATTTTGCCCTCTTCCAAACATTTATCTGGACCTGCCTTTTTTTTTTCTTTGTGAAACTGGATTTATAGCAAAAGTCATCCACCGTCTGCACAAATCTTTTAGCGACTCTTCACCCCAGTTTGTACTTTTCAGTTTTACCCTACGCTAGATCAAATTACTAGAAAATTGACATGACTCTATAGAAAATGTGATATAATTTATCCAGGCTTCCTAATAATCTCTGCTCAGTGTAGTATTGCCAAATCTTGAAATTCCATTATAAGTCCTGAGATATATGGGCTCGCCCTCTAAGCCCTAGTTCCTAGAGCCAGGTTAATATGTAAATCCTCACCTTTCATGAAAAATTATAAGGTGTTAGCCCTCTTATCAACTGAAATAAACTAAAAAATGTGATCCAATTCCTGAAAGGATAAAATACGAGAATAAAAGAATCTCTGAAATGTGCCTTTCTATTTAAAATCTCATGACTTGGGAATGACTGACTCAGGATACTTAAATACTTGGAGTTGGCAATACTGCACTGTGCTATGTACAACTGGTTCTGTATGGCATAGGATATTTTAGCAAGAGAAACATCTCACAGTCTATAAACATAAGGCCAAATTCACCCTTGAAACCAGAGGCAGACTCTCAAGGATACTGGAGGATAGTCAATTTTTTAAAATCTGAGACTTTCCACTTATATGACCATGCTAAACTCAGCAGAATCAAGAGAAAAGTTTGATAGGACACACCAACAACAATATATTCATGGCCATTCATTCTAAAAAGAAAAAAAATGCAACATTTTTTCTTAGAGCTACTGCATGCAGTTAGCAAGTCATTAAAAGAAAACACAAACATAAGCATACTTCATGTTAAATGCAAAATGAGAGGCCTCATAGTTACAAACAAGTCATTAAATAAGTTTTCAGAGAAAATACAATAGATACCCCGACTCCATTCCCTAATGCCCCATAACATTCTGATACTAACAGCTTGTTTTGGGAAGCATAAACACAAACTGGAATATTACTACTAGAAGGACTGTATTTTGTGCTAAATATCTTTTTATAGGTCTTCAAGGCTTTTAGGCTGGGCCAATAAATGATTTACCAAGTCAGTAAAAACATCAAGAAAATTGCTGAGTTAGTTTCTCAGACTATTTAAATTGCTAGCCCAAACCCCTTTGAAGCACTTTTAAAACTTTTTGTAATGATTAATGTTGCTGAATTCCAATGTCTGTTTAAAAACTTGGTTGGTTACTAACTCTATACTGCACTCACTGTGACAGATGCTATTAGATGCTCTGGGTTTGGATCCAAACAAATACAGATGGACATCATAAATTAGATTTTTTTTTTAACCTGAAAGCTTGCGATATGATCAGTGTTAGTCAGTAACAAGGGTTGGTGGACTAGGGGCAGTCACTGGGGAGGGAGGGCTCAGTAACAGCAGCTGCTGCTGCCCCTATCACCGTTCCTGTCCAGGGCACAGAACCTGACAGTTACATGTCTGATGTCGCTGGAATAATATGAACTAAAACACGAGTATCCTAAAAAAACTCCCAAACATGAGGAATCAGAACTCATGGTAGAGATGAAGGTGTTGTAAGATCTCCTGGTTGGGAAAGTTCATTTTGTACAAATTAGGCTCTGATAAAAGTTAGAGCAGCCTATCTAGAGCTAGACTGCTCTAATTTTTATTTGAGTGGAATTTGCACAAAATGAACTTTTCCAAGCAGGAGATCTTACACCTTTGGCTCTCCTGTGAAATATGAAGTTTCGTTTCTACCTAGAAGAAATTTTAAAATATTTGCATTCTCCTATGCCTGAAGAAGGGCAAGTATGCCCAAAAGCTTGCAAATAAAGAATTTTTTTGCAAATATATAGTTGGTCTAATAAAAGATGTCACCTCTACCATGAGTTCTGAGTCCTTTTGCCTGTAGACCAATATGTCTACAACCTGTATCCCCCAAACACGAGTGTGACTAGCTTCTCTCTTCATATTATATTCATTTATGATGATAAATTATTTCAGGCACTATATATACAAAAATATATTTTTATATTTGTGAAATAGAGATGGAGAAGGGAGAGAGGATTGGAGAGGTAGTGAGGTAAGCAGATGGTAAAGACTAAGTAGAAGTGAAAAAAAGGGACAATAAGTTCTTTGGGGACTGCTCTGTTGTTTCATGTTTGAACACTGAAGTCCTGATTCATGAACTGGGTTCTTGGCACTTATAACCATACAAATAATAGATGAATAAATAGAAGGAAGAGCCTACAAAGTACCAAACCTATACAAGAACAAACAACATGGACAAGCAAAAACACTGAATAACTGCACCTCATTCAGGCGAGTTGTAATAATTAATAGTAGTATGTATTACTGGTGATGATGACACTATAGTCTATATTTTCCCACTGGTCCTAATTTCTTCTACTGTGACATTCCAGTATGGTGTAAGACAATTGGACTTGGAAAATAAAGTTCTACTGTATGTTATAATAGTGTCGGCTACAATACGGAAAGCTATGGAACTCCTTTTTTCTCCTATTCATT
>NW_005842377.1:151214-164102 GCF_000455745.1 Alligator sinensis
AATGAGCCAGAAGCAGGGCCCTTCCCACCAAGCAGCGGCAGGGGGTGGGGTTTGCAGGGAAACTTGCAAGATTAAAAGAGCCACAGTGTACTCCACTTCCGCCATGAATTCGGTAGGTCCCTACTTATCTACCTCAAATTGCTTTACTTAAACACCATAATACCTTGTATCACCAACACTCTACATTTATACTGCACCTTGTATCCAGACATATCTAAGAAATATACAGACATCAGTGAAGTCAGCCTCACATTATCCTGATTTTAGAGAAGAAGAAAGTGAGGCAGAGGTGAAATTACTTGTCTAATGGCACCAACCAAGTAAGAGGCAGTCAGAGTCAGGAATAGAACTCGGTGGACTTGACTGACTCCCAGCCACCCGCTTTAACTTCATTTGATGCTGTCTTGTAGGATATTATTATTATTTGTACCTAGAAACCAGCTAAGATTAGGGTCTTATTAGCATTGTAAAAAACAGTGAGAGACATTCGTGGCCCAATGATGCTACTGCCTAAAGAGTCTACAACCATTCACACTCTTACAGTAACTCTAGTAAAGTGTATGATTAGTCACTGAATTACTGCTTTGATGCCTCTTATTTCAAAGCAAGAAGGATCTGCAGGTTTTAGCATAGTGTGGAAAATTAGCACCCACAGCTGCAGCTGGGATTCCATGCTGGATTGTTGTTTCAACATCACCAAGAAAAACTATTCATGGGAGATGTTCAAACACTCCTAGCAGAGCTGGACATTTTTTTTTTCAGTGAATAGCTTATTCACCCAAAAACACTGTTTTAGTTAAACTCAAAGCTATATGTAAATTTGGATTAAGTTTGCCAATATTTTGGGGTGAATATTTTGGGGGCCATGGAGCCTAGATTCACACAACAGCATGGAAGAAGTTATGATAAAACAACCATAACCCTTAGCCTTAATGGAAATAGTCTTGTTCCCACTGATTTTCAGTGGCTAGTGCCTAACTGCCATGGATGCCTTTGAAACTTTCTGTTTTAGTGTACAGTTAAAAATAACCATTTAGCAACCCGCATTCTAACTAAATGAGAAGTTGCACTGTAATAAAGAACAAAACACCTTATTTCACATGCTGTCCTATTTTCAGACTTCCCTACTTGCACCTCCTTTCATTCAGACCTGACAGAAATCAGTAAAAGAACGTTAACCAACTGAGAATTGAGACGCAAAAGATCTGGAGGAAGCCTTTTATGTGTGTGTGAAAGGCTTCCTCCTTACACACACACACACACACACACACACACACACACACACACACAGAGCAACATTTATTCTTTGGGGAGGAGATGGGTCCTGGGGAGACTATTAGGCTAAGTAAAGACAGTCAAAAAGCCCAAGGCTGAATCAGTTCAATATTTGCAGGGTAGTCAAAGCTGCATAGATTGAACCGATCAGCAAGTGAGCAGACATTCACTTTCAATTAAAAAAGCAGCCACAAGTCTGCAGTGGCCCAGGCCAGAAGCTGGGGAAGCTAGAGCATGACTCCCTGTTTGGCTAGAGCAGACAGCTTGGGCCAAGGCTAGCCCACCCCCACCCTGTGAGGGGAAGTGCAAAGGGGAGGTGCAAAGCAACCTGGCATGCTGGGGCTGTGAATTAACTTGAATCTGGAGGGGATCTGGGACAGAAGTTCAATCAGTTAAGTCTGATACTACATCCATCCAGGCTTATCTTAAACTGGTTTCAGCCATTTGAAACCAGGTTATGTGTACTGAACTTCTGTTGTTACAGATTTAAACCAGTTTCTGATTACTTATACCAGTTATACATAATTTCTAGGGGTGCACTGATAAAGATTGTTTGGCCAGTACCAATGGCCAATTATTGGCTGAGACTGATCCAATTGTGTATATGCAGCCCTGAAGCTTGAAGAGCAGCATCTGGCTGGTAAGTCTGTTGGGGGTAAGGCCGCCCATGGCAAGGGAGGGAGTGGGGCTGGGGCTGGAACTGCTCAGCCAGGGTGGGGCAGGGTGCAGGGTGGAGCTGTGGGTGGCTCATCTGCAGGGAGCAGCTCCCGCTGCTGTGAACACCCCTGGGGGAGGCATGGGGGGCATACACCTCCCAGACTTGTGCATGGGGTGAGAAGGGGCTGCCTGCTACATACTTGGGGCCAGGGGCTGCACTGGCCTCTTCCCCAAAATTCGCTGTAGCCCCGCCATATTTTCCCTCCCAGCATTGCCACTGCCTGCCCTGCCCTGCCCCTGCCCACCCCAAGTGCAGCACCAGCCCATCCCCCCTGATGGAAAGAGGCTGAAGCAGCCCCGGGTCCTGAGTATGCAACAGGCAGCCTGCCCTCACCCTGCACACAAATCCAGGGGGCACAAGCCACCCATGCCTCCCTCAGGGGTGTGCACAGCAGCAGGAGCCACTCCCTCCCCTCTGCCCCCTGCCCCATATCCCCTGGATGAGCCACCTGTGGCTCCATGCCACACCCCACCCTGGCTCAGTAGCACCTGTCCCTGCCCTGGTCTCAGCCTCAGCCCTAGCCCCACTCTCTCCCTCACCATGGGGGCCTTGATTGGCCACCCCTGGGCCCCTTCTCTCCTCCACTCTCCTTAACCCCACCCACAGACTTACTGGCTAGATGCTGGCTCCAAGCTGTTGGGCTGTATCCCTGGCTGAGTGCATGCTGTGGATGTGTGCATGCACGTGGCATTTGTCAGTGACATTATTGGCCATATCAGCCAAAAAAACCCAATTGCTGATGATAATGTCAATTTTCCTTTTATTAGTACTGATACGATATGGACCAATATATTAGTGCATCTCTAGTAAAATCTCTCCCTAGCCTTAAATTCTGGCTGTTATGTTGATTTAACCAATAAGAAGTCCATCTTCAGAATAACTCCCAAATTAGGAGAGAAAAATGAAATTAGTTTTATAACCATGATTTGTTCTTTCAGCCCTTGCCTCTCCCTTTCTGAGTGAAGTCATAGCCTGGGAGCTTTACTGTGATGAGTGAGGAGCAGAAAAGCAGCTGAGCCTTGTCACTGGCTACATTGGTATTGTGTAGGCATTAAGTACTTATACCTTCCCCTACTAGGGGTCTAAGCTCAGGGAGAAAGTACTGACAGCACTATAGTTATGGGGGACAGGGCTGGGGCCAGCATGGATGCCGCTCTCCAGCAGGTAGAAGGGACCACTGTGCAGGAACTGCTCCCCCAGCTGCATGCTTGGTTCAGCTCGACTTGGCTCTGCCACAGGCTAGCACGGATACACACTCCACCCCCTTCCCCTCCCCAGCCTGGGTCCCACTGCTTGGCGGGGCTTATGTCCAGGATGGAGCTGCCACCACTGCGATCCCACTGTGCTCTGCTCTGTGCATGTCCCCACCTGGGGTTGGGGCTGGTTTCTTTCCCCTCCCTCCCCCGATCTGGCCTGTTCCTGGGCTTCCCTAAACAAAACTCCTGCCCCAGTGGCTGGGAAGGTGCAGCAGGATCACCCTCTGGCTGTGAGGGGGCTGTGGGGATCCTGGGATGTGCTGAGCTGTGAGCAGCAGGGAAAAGCCAGGCAGTCCCTGGCTGGGGTCCCGTGCCTGTAGGAGAGGGGAGGCAGGGCATTTGATTCCCCTCTGCCTGAGTATGTTGTCCCATGCCTCCATCCCCTCCATTCTAGCAGGGAAAAGTCTGGCAGAGGCTGCTCCACCACCACCAGGCAGACTGGGCTGCATCCTCAGCCAGGTTTCCCACCCCCTTGTCAGCCAGCCCTCACTGCTCCAGCTACAGAGCAGAGGAGCGGAGCCAACCCTGCTCTACTCAAGCAGACAGCATAGCCCAGCCCAGCCCAGCTCAGGGCTGAAAAGCATGCTGGGATGCTGCAGGACTGATTTAACTTGAACCAGGAAGGGATCTGGGATAGAAGTTCCATAAATTGGTTTGACCTAAAGTAGTTAAGCCTGATACTACATTAAACCAGGTGCATCTTAAACCCATTTCAGCCATTTTTAAACTGGTTTATGTGCACTGAACTTCTGTTCTGTTATAGGTTTAAACCAGTTTCTGATCACTTAAACCACTTTACGTGTAACTTCTGTCCCTAGCCTTAAAGATACAGATATCCATGTATGAAGTTGTACATCTATATTAACAGCCTATCTAGTTCTAAGTACACTCGATGGTCAATACAGCTCTGCAGAAAAATCTGACCAAAAATGATTGAATTTTAGCCAATTTTTTTAATGAAATCTTCATATTTTCCCAAGCAGGAAGCAACTGTGGCCACCTGAAACCTGAGATCCTGCTCATGCCTTTGGTTCAAGGTAATTTGCATCATCACAGATACTCACAGGAGGTGAGAGGCTCTATACCAGCTATGAACGGACTGCCCAGAGGAGTTTTCCATCTATTGACTCCTCTGTGAAATCCTATGAAATATGAACTTTCATTTCTACTCAGGAGAACTTTTACAATCTTTTCTCCAATGCCTGATGAAGGGTGTTTGTGCCTGAAAGCTTGCAATTAAAGAATTTTTTTCGCAAAAATCTTGTTGGTCTAATAAAAATATCTCTACTATGAGTCTCTACTGATTGCCTTTTCCTCTAGACCAATACGGCTACAACGTGGATACCTGAGAAATTCTCCTATGCGCTCCAGCATTTTTCATTAAATTAACAGCTCTCTGCTTTTAATAACTGCTGTTTTCAATAAAGCAATGAATTCAGGTGAAGATCTTGCTGACAATATAACTACAAAAGCAGAACCCCAAGCTGCAAAATAGGAGCAGCATGTTTTGAAATCACAAGGCCAAATTCTACCTCCTGCTATGTGTAATCAGCTCCCACCGAGTTCAGCTGAATCTATGCATGCACCTGAGAATAGATTCTGACTCAAAGTATGTTGTTTGTTTTGAATTTTAACACTTGTGACACTTCCTGACTCCTCCACATGGACTTACCTGCAGGATTATCCTAGTGTAATTAATGGAGCTCATATTTAGAATCTATCCATGCTGACATGATAACATGACGCTCATTGTTATCAAATCTAACAAGCTACTTCACTCGTGACCATGATGTCCATGCATCTAAATACTTAAACATTATTTCATAAACTACAAACACACAAATACATACAGGGATATAAGCACATTTTCTTCTCCAGCATCAACATACAATTAAATTATTATTATTTTGGTACAAATAATCAAAAAGTCAAAAGTTCTACCTCAGCCTAACAGCCTATAGGGATGTTGTGGTTAAGGCACACCAGTGAAGGAGTGATGTGAATAGTATCACACCCACTTTGACTTTGACTTCCCAACTAAAATGACTAGATACTTCACAGTTGTGTCACCTGATGTGGATTTAGCATGAGGGCAGCTGTGTAATGGGGCCCCTATGATGTTACTAGAGGAGCAAGTATGCTTGGGCTTCCCCCACTCTTTCTTTCCTTTCACTCTCTCACTTGCCCTCCACTAGGGCCTATGGGGTTGTCCCATCCCTTTGGGGTGTCCCCCTGACTGCTTTGGGGGTAGTCCTTCCCCCTTTATGCCCTGTTGCTCTCACATGCTCTCTCCTTACACCCCGCTCCCCTCCCTCCCCCAGTGCATTACTTGCACTGCCCACTAGCACACATTTGCCCACTAGCAGGCTGAGGATTTGAAACAAGATAGCTGCTGGGTTCAGGTGCAGTCAGCCCCTGGTGACCCAAGGACAGAAGTAGAAGAGTTAGGTGACCCGCATCACCTGTTATAAACTCAAGCCTCAGGCCAGAGAGGCAGTCTGGCCATAGGAGTCCCAGGGGAAGGAGCTCCCTGCAGAGAGGCAGAGGAACTGACCTCAGAACCAGGGAGAAGTGGCTCTGGGTGGCAGCTGGGCGGAGAAGACTGGCAATGTTGTGTTGGGAACCAGAAAAGTTCCAGAACTTGTTTATTCTTTTGGTTTTGGCTTGGAGAGTGCTGCCCCAGGGTGAGACAAACTTGAGGCAGATCATTTTTGTTTTGAGTTGAGTTGACAACCAGGACTGTGGGTGATCCTCAATCCAGTAGTCTGAACTGTGGCTGTAGGGGAGGCAGAGACCTTGGAAAAGAGATGGGTGTGAGGTACTCCAGACCTCAAACATGATTGGGAAGGCAGAGGACAGAGACTGGGTGGTTAACTCTGGGCCTAGCAGGAAGAAGCCAGATGAAAGGTGGTGACATGATACATGGCAGGAGACCCTCAAGCCTGCAACATGCCAGCTACATCTAAAGCTTGCAGCCTTCAATAGTGGGCTCTGTAGGCACAGCTAGAGTAAAATTGAGCAGGTCAGTAGGCACAGCTAGAGTAAAATTGGGCTGAGGCCACAATGGCCCCAGCCCAGATATGTACCTGATGCCTGAGAGTCTCCTCACCCGTGAAAGGCCTTTCCTCATCTACCGATTCCATCAAGTCATGGCAGGCCAGAGTACAGAAGGGGAAGAGCCCAAGGAAACCAAAGAGTAGGCTAGTGGGAAGAAGTCCAAAAAAGTGGGTAAACCATGCTGGCACCCTGGGTGGTATACAAGCTGATCATACCAAAATGTAATGTGTGTATTCCCCTCCTTGCTTCAGTTTCCTGGAATTATTCATCTACTGAAAACCTTACTGGTAAGTATGGAGTGAGGGACATAAAGAGAAGGAAGAAACTTATGAACTCCAAACATTTTAAACTAAGATATTTGGCAAACAGAAAAGGACCAAAGGGGCTGGGAAAGAAATGATGGGTTCCAGATTTGTTAAAAGTTTGTTAAAAAGAAAACTGCTTGACAAAAACAGTTGACACTTTCATTTTAAGAGATGTGAAAAAGAGATTTTCTGTTGCACAGAAACTTCAGTTTTAATTTGTCATCTGTAATAAACACATGAGCTATAAAACTGTCATCAGGGTTTAGAAGAACTTAATGCTAATATAACAAGAGGTAACTCTGCTGATCAAGTGGAAAAACACAGTAGTAAACCCTTTTTCACTCTAAGGCTCCCTCTACATGTTACAGGTATTGCACATTTAACTGGTTAAGTGTGCAATTAACTGAGACCAGCTACACATGTAAAGTACTTATCACACCACTAAAAGTTCCAACCAACTATAAAGTTAGACCTCAACAAAGTGTAATAACTTTATAGCTGGTTGCTGCCTGGCTTTAACTTGCACATGTTGCAGAGACTCCCCTGGGTCCCAGCAGCCATGGGGTCTGGCTGCAATCTCAGCCCTGGGGGTGCATGGAGTACCCACGTGGCTGGGACATCTCAGCTGCTGCAATCTCCCAGTTGTGGGAGTGCACTATGCACTCCCAGGACTAGGAGACTGCAGCTGCTGCCATCTCCCAGCCACTGCATGGCTCCACGCATCCCTGGGGCTGGCTGACCACAGCTGCTGTGATCTGCCAGTTGTGGCGGGCTCCACATTGCCCCCCAGGACTAGAAGATAGCAGTTGCTGCATCTTCCAGCTGCAGGACTACATGGGGTGCCTCCACAGCTGGGAACCCCTGGATTCAGCTCCCCCCTGCACTGGCAATAAGGCACAACGGGATCTAATGTGTGATCCCACATTCGTGTTTCCTGTGATTCACATGTGGCATGGCAGGAGACATGACTGTATGGATTGTGCATTAGATCCCATTGTGCCTTTACCTGCATGTGTAGAGGGGCCTTAGGACTCAGATGATGGTGGTGATGATGATGATTATAATACTGGACTAATAGATAGAGTACCATACAGCTGTAAATTAAGAAAAATTGTAAATGTGTATAGGTTGGTATAGGCCTCATAACTCAAATGCCAGTATCTTGTTGGCAATTTAGCTTGAAATATTAAAGAATACTTCCTTTAAAAATATTTTGTAATAAAGAAATATGCGACCTTCTTGAAGTCTTTACAAAGCTGCATGATGTATAAAAGCCCTGCGACCTGTTTTGGAAATAACCAAACTTGTTTAAGCCCATGCTAACATAAAACAGTAGTATCTTGAACAAAGATGTTTTCTTGAATCTGGGCATCAGGCCTGAGATGAATAGAATATCTAGTGGTCGATTACAGCACCTGGCAGCCTTTAATAAACCACAAACCAGGACAACCCAGCATGAGCCTCCTTCAGACAAGTGACAGTTCCATAGGTCTAGTTCATGGCTGACATCCCTCTGAGGTAAATCTACATAATGAGCAATAAAAGCTATTCCTAAACCCATATGCATTGCTCCTGTTATATTGTTCACTTCTTTTTTAATGCCTTTAATGCCACTCTGAAATGTGACCAAACGGTATGCATGAGAAAGATGCTGGTGCTTATATAGGACCCTGCCTCATCTGCCAAATCTGCCCATTTCCATAGCTCCATGTTTTGTAGCCTTCCCACGCACACCTGCAACCATTTTAAGAAATAAAACAGTCATGTTACATGCACACTAGTATTGATGTCATTTTGTTATTTGGTATTTTCAAACGAAACAAATGTATTTCCAGGCAAACCACATCACAAGACATGACATGGTTATCAGTTCAAAGAGCTCAATTGGCTCATTTGCTAGTGCTGTGTTTTATCATGTTTTTCTGAGGTCAGGCAAGGAGCTGCTAGCCCAGAAATATACATTTGTATATACAAGAAGCCTCAGGCTTGGGTTATTCTCCCCTCTTAAGATAATCCTCTGCCTACAAAATACAAAAATTATCAAGTACAGGCTTGGCTCTGAGCAAGCTTTAATGTGAAGCATGCACTAACTTCTTAACAGTGGGTGTTCTGTGTGTTGTTTTAAAGGAAAGGGGAAGGCAAAAAAATGAAGTGAAATGCAGATCCTTATTGAACTGCCTTTTATCTTGATGTAAAAGAGTTACTTATGCTTATTTATCTTTTCATGCACTGTCTGTGCTTTGTTCTTTCAACCAGTCCACATCAGAGACAATGGGGGAAAAACTCCTGTCCCTTGTGTGAGGTGGTAAATTGGACTCATATAGATTTATTGCCTAGGAGACAATTTATTTAAGTGTTGCACAGGATACTAGACATGCCCTGCTATGACCTGAATACAGACCCAGTTTCCAAAGTATGAAAGATTAGGTTGGATGTGGCAGGAACAAAATGGAACTATCTCTTCGGCTGCTCTCAGGTAACTTGAAAATTGTTTCATTTAGTAACCCAAAATCTAACTGCCCTAAGCAGAAAAGAGACAGCTAATCCTGACCTGATTCTAATGTAGCTTTTCTAAAAGAAAACCTTGTACAAACATTGTATAAAGGAAACTAATAAGATCTTGTCATGGATATAATAACAACTTACCAGCCGATCTTTGACAAAATATTGATATGCGATACTTGTTGACGGAGCCTAATGGGGCAACCCCACCTGGCTTAGTATCATCTGCAAATGTTATATATGGACTCTCTATTAAGGTTATTAATAAAAATATTGACTAGTACCCAAGAACAGATAGCTGAGGAACTCCGCTTTGTAGGCTTTCTACTCTGACAATGAACCACTGTGCTCTCTGAGTACAATTTGGAAGCTAGTTATATATCTGTATTATAGTACTTTTGTCAGAACAATAGTTCCCTAGGTTGTATATGAGAATGTAAAAAATTGAGGGGAATATACATTATTGTCATAGAGTGAGAGACAAGGGGCATTCTGAGTTTAGTCAAGGCAGGCAGCCAGATTCTCCCAGCCTTATTCATATGATTTTAGTGGGATTATTTGTAGACTAAGGGCACTTATACACATGCAGGCAGCCTGCTTTGATGCACTGTAATTCCAGCATGTTGGAGCAAGCTCGATTTGGAGCTCCAGCAGACTCCAGTGTCATGTGTATCAGTGTCCCTGCACTGAAAAATGGTGGTGGGGCACTTTAAACTAAAGCTTGTTCAACAAGCTTTAATTCAAAGAGCCATGCAGGATGGAGATACTGATACATGTCATAGGCTGATTAATACCTGGCTCAGGTGGGCAGTAGCCCAGGGCCCTTCAGGAAATAGGGGCCCTGGGAGGGAGAGGCAGGCAGTGAGGGCAGCATGCATATTTGCATATGTAGGCTGGCTGCAGGCACTGCTGACCAGGAGCCCGCTTGGCTGACAGAGAGGAGAAAGCAGGGAGCAGAGCAGCTCAGCAGAGCTGCCCAGCCCACTTACAGCCTGGAGGTAAGTTTGAGGTAGGGAAAATGGGGCGTGGAAGCCCCCACGGTGAGGGAGGGGGCTGAGACTGGAGCCAGGGCAGCAGGGGCTGGGGCCATAGTGCTGCCCAGCCCCAACCAGGGCAGTGCATGCCTGGGGCAGGGAGCAAGGCAGAGGTGTGGGCAGGCAGCTTGTCTAGGGGAGGGGGGGATGGGGATGGAAGGAGGGGCATCTCCCTGTTACTGCATGCACCCTGGGCCAGGGGAGGCATGGGGGGGCAAGTGCCCCCCAGATTACAGGGCAGAGGCTGCACACTGTTTGCTCAGGTCTGTGCCTGCTGCCTTTGCCTGGGCCCTGCGTCCCCTCCCTGCCCTGCTAGGCAAGGTGTAGGGCCCCTGGAGCAAAGGCAACAGTGCAGAGACCTCCAAGCAAAATACTAGTACAACTCCAAGCAGCTGGGCAAATTATTTTAAAATCTCCATATCTGAAGATAGGCTCCTAAGTGATGGGGTGCTTAGCATACTTGAAAAATCTTTGGGCCACTTACCCAAAGTCTTTAAAGCCTAACTTTAGGGTTCTGTGTTTTTAAAAAGTGTACATCTGAAAAAGTGTTTTGTAAATTCTCTTTGAGGATCAGAACTGAGAGACTGGAGAGAGAGTGGTTTCTTGTGAGACATGTGGTCCCACCAGTAATTGGGTATTCCTGTCTTTAATAGATTTCCGGTGTGCATTCATTCTGGTGCGCAGTTGTTGTTTGGTCTCCTTTGCATTTTCCATCAGGGCATTTGGTGCATTGGATGAGATATATTACATTTCTGGAGGTGCAGCTGTAAGATCCAGGAATGCTGATGGTTCTGTTGCGGGGTGTAGTAATTGTGGAGGTGGTGGATATGTGTTGGCAGACTTTGTATTTCTTGTCATAGCATGGTCTGGATCCATTCAGTGCGTTTTGGGCCGCAGGAAGTTTGCTTCTGGTGATGAGGTTAGTGAGGTTCGGTGCTTGTTTAAAGGCTAGGATGGGTGGTTCTGGGAAGATGTCTTTAAGAATTGCATCTCCTAGCATGGGTTGCAATTGTTTGAGGATTTTCTGTATAGGTTTGAGGGAGGGGTGATATGTCATAACCAGCGGTGTGTGATTTGTGAGGCTTTTCCTCTTGTACTGCAGCAATTCTTCATGTGGTATCTAGGTGGCTCTTTCAAACATACGATCTATCTTTCTGGGGGTGTGTCTTTATTGCATGAAAGCCTTTTTAAGATTTTTGAGGTGGCAATCCTGGGAGTTTTTCTCAGTGCACATTCAGTGGTATCTGAGGGCTTGGCTGTATAGCACAACTTTCTTGGTGTGTTTAGGGTGATTGCTGGTTCTGTGCAGCTATGTATGTTGGTCTATGGGTTTCTTGTGTAACATGGTCTGTATTTTACCATTCTGGATACTGATCATCGTGTCTAAAAAGGAAATGTTCTGGAGTACTCAAGAGATAGTCGGATGGAAGGGTGATGACTGTTGAATTTCTAATGGAACTCAGAGATTGCTGGTTTTCACTCCAAATGATGAAGACGTCATGGATATATCTTAAGTATAGCAAGGGTTTGCTGGTGCAGTCCTTGACAAATTCTTCCAGGTGGCTCATAAAAAAGTTGGGTACTCAAGAGATAGTCGGATGGAAGGGTGATGACTGTTGAATTTCTAATGGAACTCAGAGATTGCTGGTTTTCACTCCAAATGATGAAGACGTCATGGATATATCTTAAGTATAGCAAGGGTTTGCTGGTGCAGTCCTTGACAAATTCTTCCAGGTGGCTCATAAAAAAGTTGGCACACTGTGGGGCCATTTTGGTGCCCATAGCTGTTCCTGTGGTCTGGAGGAAGTGTTGGTTATTAAAAGTGAAAAACTTAAAAACATAGACCACCTTCCCAGCAACACCTTCCTATCCACCATAGATATTATCAGCTTATATACCAACATCCCACACTAGAATGGCATCCAAGCCTGCCTTACATACCTACAAGAGCAAGATGACAACTCCGAGTACAGACACAAAGATACTACTGACTTTATACACTTCATCCTCACACACAGCAATTTCACTTCTAATAACCAACACTTATTCCAGACCATAGGCACAGCTATTGACAGACGAGCCTATGACCTTCACTTAATCGACCTCCTGGATACAAAAAACTGTGGACTAAATACAGACATTGGATTTATGACACACTATAACCTGCCTGACATCTGACTCCCCAGGTACCTCTTCACTATTTACCTGCTACATTCATCCCCCTTCCCCCTCCCCCAGCCTGTCTCTCACCCACTGACTCCTCAATTTACATCATCACTGACTGCCTTTCTTGCATGCAGACCAGCCTCTGGTCTCTTTACTATTCATTCCATCCAGGAAGAGTGTACACCAACTGCAGGTGCTTCCTGAGGTTGGCGAAAGGTTTTTAAACCCAAAAGCTTAGTAAGAAACATTTTTCCAACTATTTAGTTGGTCTAATAAAACATATCAGATTTTCACAAAAAACCTTGTCAGTCAATAAAAATGACACCAGACTGGGTGAGAAACAGGTAGGGATGGAGGTGGGGAATGCTGACCTGTAGCTGGAGTCTTTGGGTAGATGTGATAACTTTTATTAAACTAACTAAATAGTTGCAAAAAAGTTGTTATTTGCAAGCTTTTGGACACCCACATCCTCTCTCAGGCAAAAAAAAATAAAAGAAATAAAAAATGGTGAGAGATATGAAAGATGGTCAGAAATCCCTCAGGTATGAAAAAGCCAGTCTTTAGAAACCTGTTCT
>NW_005842377.1:164149-167726 GCF_000455745.1 Alligator sinensis
GTAAACCAAGGGGGGGGGGCATAAAATCCATGCAGTATTGCCAACCCCACCCTCTCAAAAATCATGAGACAAACTCTTAAAAATCAAGAGATTTGGTATGTAAATCATCAGAGGTTATTTTTTGAACTGTGTGTATGGGGGAGTTATTTGTGAAGGTGTGTGGGGGGAGCTGTGGGTGTGTGTGGTGGGGTTGGAGCCTGGGGAGGGAGGGGGTCCCCACACACCCTGGCAGGATGCGGGGTGCTATGGGTCAGGAGTGAGGGGCAACATTAGGCTTGGGGGTGGGGCCGTGGCTTGGGAGCGAGGGGCAGACACACACAGACGCAGACGGGTCGGGTCGCAGGTCATGCTGAGAGCCTGGCTCAGAGACCACCCAGCCCTGGGCAGCCAGGATGGCTCACACCTTCCTCCTCTGCCCTGCTGGACAGGCTCAGGCAACTGCCCCTCGACACTTTTACATGTGCTTTGGGGGTTGGGGGTGGCGCTTAAATTACAGCGGCTCTGAGAACTGCTGTAATTAAAGTGCCATGGTCTCTCATATACCAGTGTCCCCACACTTAAAAATGGTGGTGGCAATGCTTGAACTAAAGCTCATTTACCAAACTTTAGTTCAAGCACCCCGCCACAGTTTTGAAGCACCGGGATGCTTTTGTGTTGTTATGTTTATGGTGATCCCATGCACCTGAGTAATTTCCCTAAGGCAGTTGTTTTATTCAGTTGTGCGTGGGGCAAAACTGAGTAGTTAATCTTGACTTTGCGTGTTGTGCTTTATTTATTAATACACCATGTCAACATTTAATGGGTCTGTTTATTAATGCTTTTTGATACATTTGTATTTATAATGGAGTGTGGGGGGCCTCCAATTTTCTGTTTGCCCAGGGCCCCTATGAATCTTAATCCGCCTCTGATACATGTGATGCTCCAGTCACTTTTAATTAGCGTGGCTCTCAGAGCTGTGCTAATTAAAGCACCCCCCCAGCACATTTATAAATGCCCTAAGGTACTATTCCATTTGACTACGTGGGTCCAAATCCAGCTCAGAGCTTGGAAATGTGAAGTAAAAACCTTACCTACTCATTTTAATGACAAAACTAAGATCTCTTTGGCAGTTCCTCCCAGTCAAGTGTGATTGTCTTCCATGCCTGCCCTATCTGTGGGTCCTAATATGGCTGATGAGGTGGATCCAAGATTGACAGACTCTGTTGCAACTTAGGCACATGTTTCTGTGTGGGGAGGGTAGTTCCAGATTCTTGATTTAGTCCATGACATGTTGTTTCTGCTGCTCCCACTTTTCCGTCTCCTGTTGTCATTGTGAGGTTTCACAGTACTGAGATCCTTGCAGAAGGCTCTTCCTATATGTGGGGCAGTCCTGGGCAATAGTCTCTCATGAATTGATGTCAGTGTTGCATTTTTTTCAAGCTGGCCTTGAGAATTTCCTTGAAGTGCTTTCTTTGCCCTCCTCTTGAGCATATGCTTTTACTGAGCTGGGATAATAAAACTTGCTTCAGGAGTTTGGAGTCAGGTATCCAGATGATGTGGCTGGCACAGAAAAGTTGATATTGGATGATCATCAGCTTGATGCTCATGGTTTTTGCTTGTGAGAGGACATGAATGTAGGTGCATCTGCCTTCTCATTGGAAGGATCTTCTGCAGGCAGCATCGATGGTACTTCTCCAGCGTCTTGAGGTGTGTCTCCCTCAAATATCTATGTCTTGACTGTATACATTAAGATGGAGGTTACAACTGCTTGACAAACCATGAGCTTGGTTTTGGAGCTAACGTGGCAATCTTAGAACACCCATTTCCTTAGGTGTCCAAAAGCTGCACTTGCATATTTGAAGTGATGTTGGATTTCTCTGTTGATGTCACCCTTCTGTGAGAGAGGGCTTCTGAGGTACAGGAAAAACTCAGTGTTCTCCAGAGTCTCACTGTGAATCTGAATTACCAGAGTGGGGGACTGCTCATGAAGAGCTTGCTGATGGAAGATCTTAGTCTTCTGAATGTTAAGAGTTCCATTTTCTTGTATGCCTCAGTAAAGACATCAATGAGTGCCTGAAGATCTGCTTCTGAGTCAGTACAGACTACAGCATCACCAGCCTATTGGAGCTTGATGACTGAGGTCATGTGGACTTGGTTTTTGCTCAGAGTTCTCTGAGATTAAACAGTGTACCATCTATTCAATAATTTAGCTCCACTCCAACTGGAAGCTTGTTGGTGGCCAGATATAGCATTATAGTAAGGAATATCAAGAAGAGTGTTGGAGCTATGATGCCACTCTTGCATTCTGTCCTGGAGCAGGGAAAGAATGGGGATGAATTTCAGTGGGCATCTGTACTTTGCTGCTTTTTTGCTGACAGAGTTGAAGGCTTTCATGAGGTCAAAGAAGGCTATATAGAAAGGTTTATGTTGTTCCTGGCACTTTTCCTGCAGTTGGAAACCTGGGAAGATCATGTCACTTTTGCCTTTTGATGGCCTAAACCCACACTGAGATTCTGGGAGAGAGGAGCTCTTCAGCAAGTGGAAGGAGACAGTTCAGGAGGGTTTTCACAAAGATCTTTCCAGTGGTGGACAGCAAAATGATCTCTGTGTAATTTCCACAGTTGGACTTGTCTCCTTTCTTGGATATTGTCACAAACACGGTGTCTCCGAGGTCATCTGGGATTTCCTAATCATTCAAAATCCTTGATGAAGGCATGGAGCTATGATGTGAGCTCCTCTGCCCCCATTTGAAGATTTTTGTGGGGATTTCATCAACTCCAGATGCCTTGTTGTTCCTCATCTGCTTGATGAAGAACATCTTTTTTAGCCTCCTCCCCATGTGGGGTGAGCAGAGTGGATCTGAAGAGGGTTACTCAGCTGCAGTTACAGCTGCTTAATCACACTCTTGCCTTGTCCAAGTGCTAGATGACCTTTTTGTAACTGCTGCCTTCATGCCAGTTTATGGCTAGGAGCTTCCAGACCTTATAATCCTGCCCCTGTTGTCACTAGCTGGTCACCAAAGGGCTTGAAAAATTATGGGAAAAGCCTTTTACATGGAAGATGCCTGTACATGATTCCTTTTATTGTGGAGAAGCTGCTGCACATCAGCTTCTACACGGTTCTTGACAGAACGGGACCTTGATTCAATGGAAAGGAGACTAAGACATTGGCGATCTCATTCCACTGCAGGCTTCATTCACCTTCGCAGCCATTGAGATTCTAACATCTTCCTCCTGCTCCACCTCCTGAGGACTTGTAGACCCATGGCTGGGGGCTGGGCAAGCTTATTATAGTGGCGACCTGGACTCGCCATGTCACAGCATCGTCAAAGGATGGATGTGGCTTTTCAGGAGGAGAAGTGTTATCATATGCTGTCCCCACCACATTCTGGTGGTGCTGCTATGGCTTGGTCCACAACTAAGCTTATTCGTCAGAGTTACCCCTGCTTATTTTGCAGCTAACACGCCCTGAAGGTCATTCCTCTATCCAGCACCTGCAGATGCACTGGGAAGTAGTACAGCTCTGCCACCAGAGTTTGTGTGAAGTAAAACTTTACCTACTCATTTTAATGACATGACTAAGATCTACCTGCAGGCAT
>NW_005842377.1:167736-174017 GCF_000455745.1 Alligator sinensis
ACAACTGCAAGACTCCTGACTTCCAGACCAACTTAACTCTAACTCATGATTTCTGGACAGAGACATCAAATCTTGTTTTTTTTTCCTTCTGGCCCATGTAGAGCAGTGTACTGTTCAGTAAGTCTGTGGAGGGGAAGGGTCAGGGGGAGAGGGAAGGGGGGTGCAGATCAAGGCCCCCATAGTGAAGGAGGGAGTGGGGCAGGGACTGGGGTGAATGTGGCCCTGGGGCCAGGGTGAGTCATGCAACATAGCCACAGGTAACTTGTCCAGGAGTGCAGGGGTGGGGTGTGGCTCCATGCCACTGCATGCCCCCTTGGGGGAGGAATGGGGGGCAGGTGCCCCCCTGATTTGTGCCCAGGGTGGAGGCAGGCTGCCTCCTGTGGGCTCGGGGCTCTGTGCCCTGCTGGCTTTGCCCCAGAAGCTGTGTGCTGGCTGTGCTGTGCCCCCTGCCCACCTGGTGGCGTTGCACGCCTCCCAGGACAAAGGCAGCAGGGCACAGAGCCCCAGCCTGCAGCAGGCAGCCTGCCTCTGCCCTGGGCACAATCCTGGGGGTACATGTCCCCTATGCTTACCCCGGGGGTGTGTGCATAGGTGCCCACCCCTCTCGCCCTGCTGCTGCCCCTTACTCTTGACCCACAGTACCCTGCATACTGGGGATCCCCCCTCCCTGGGCTCCAAACTCCCCCCACACACACTCATAGCCCCCCATACCTTCAAAAATAACTTCCCCCAACACACACTTCAAAAATACCATCTCATGATTTAGCCTCCAAATCTCTTGATTTTTAAGGTTTGTCCCATGATTTTTGACAGGCTGGGGTTGGCAATACTGTATGTACCGATTACTGACATTAGGACTGAAAGCGACAGAAGATGCAGTAGCACCTTAGAGACTAGCAGGTTTAGAGAGGTATAAGCTTTTGTAAGTGACAGTGTATTTTGGCAGACAGCAGATAGTTGCCACCTGTGAACGTTTATGCCTTTTTGAACCCCTTAGTCCTAGGTGCTACTCCTGTCCTGTTTTTTGCCTGACTTTGGACTAACATGGCTAACTACTGCTCTCTAGAGCTGAAAAAGAGATCAAGCTAGGTTATATTTTATTACACACAACCCCAATAAGATTGTTAATAAAGCTCCAGTGCAGAATTTTTATTTCTAGTGATGATATGTGAACCAGAGGGAATACAGATTGATTTTCAGACATTAGGTTGGATGCCTGGAATAGCAGTGCTAGTTATTGGGAAAATTATCTTAGTTCTTGCAAAAGGAGTAAGGTTATGAAAACCATTGAGAGACAACAAACAAACCCCATAATGCTATTTTTACAGAATACCATTTTCAGACTAGAACTGCAGTTTGAGGTCTTACCTTTGAAAAGGCAGCTATTTTGATTTTGTAGGTGAAACTCAGTTTTATGGCTCTGGGATGCTAAGCACCTTGTAAATAACATAAATGATGAAAAGTCAGTGTAAAAGCAGCAATTTCATATGGGACAAGGGCAGAACGAATCTATCCTTATGCAATTGCCTTGTAAGTCCAAATTTAACTACCAGGAGCCCTGAATCAGATCCTGGTGGTATGTACATTGCTGAGTAGTTAAATCAATTTGTGAACTGAAACTTCTTTCTAATACAGGTTTCCCTCGTTTTATGCGGATTCTGTATGTGCAAATTCACTCTTATGCAATGACCCTTTTTATATAAATAATTCATTATATGAGAAGTAAATTCATTCTTATGCGATTGGTGTGATGGAAGCCTGAAGTCAGCTGCTTTGTGTGGTGCATTGTGGGAAGGATGCACACCAAAATATAGTCTCTGTTGTGGATCTGTGCTCCTCACTCATTGTCTGCGACATGTGTTTCTGGAGTTGCCATCTCCATGATGATAGTGCCCTGTGCTTGCGTGTACTGTCTGCTGTTGGTGAGTACCAAAACTGTCTTGTAAAAGTGGTAGAAATGGGTCTGGGGGTCAGTTCAGTCAAGATTTTGGAATGTACCCCTATTTGTTACATTCTAAAGTGGGTTCCCTTTATGAGAATTCAAGTTATGAGCCATTTTCCAGGAACTCATGTACAGCATAAAGTGAGGGAAACTTGTAAATAAATACAGACTCATCTTAGGACAGTGTGCTTTACATCTCCTTCAACTACACTGGAAAATCATCTGTTACACTGACCAACCTGAAATACAGAGAGCCCAATACTTCATTTTTCCTTGATCTGGTCAACTCAGAAATCCTCTGGCATGAGTAGGCTGCCTTCCAGTACAACAAAAAATTTAGGGTAAAAATGCACCTTATAGACTAACTAAGATCTAAAGCACAAGCTTTCATGAACTTAAGTTCACTTCATTAGAAACAACAAAGCTAGCCCTTGTGTGGTCTCAGCTTTGGGGGTGAGCTGGCAAGTGGGGCCTAGTGGTACCATCGCTTAACTACTTTGAAAATCAGCAGAGAATCTGGGAGTGATAGCCAAACAGACCAACACTTCTAGGGCCAATGTATATCCTGGAAACAGCAAGGATCTTGTTTTATGTGGAAGAGTGGTGCAAGGGCAGAACTGTGCCCACTGGCAAGGAAAGAGCTCCACGTGTGGATACATGAAAAACTATCTGGACCTATATCTGTGTTAATGTAAAGGAAAAGTGTGTGTATGTGCGTGTGTGCGTGTGTGCGTGTGTGTGTGTGTGTGTGTGTGTGAGAGAGAATAAGCACTTAGAATATAATATGGAAATATTAACGTCCAATTAACTTATAATTAATTAAGGTCAGGTGTAGGGTATGCATATAAATATTTGGAGATGTGGAGGGCACCATTATGTAGAAAGGAAGGATTCATTCAAATTGTTCAACAAAAATCTTATTTAAATAAACATAAAAGATTATCTTGTTTCTGGCTGTGGTCACTGAAGTGTCAGTACCTATATTACTGCAATACTATTTTAACGCTATAAGACAAAAAGAAGTCATAACTAGAGAAATAAAATCAAAATCAACTATGTAAATAATAGCTAACGACTAGAACACTAAACAACAGGCCCAAGCAAAATGTAACTTCTGTCATTCTCTAGTCAAGAGTGTTGTCATTAGTAGTGCTCCATCAACACAAATATTTTCTTTCATCACAGACACTGAGTGAATCCTCTAAAATACCAGAACCTATGGCTTTCCTTTTGCTATTTTTCAGTGGAACTACAACTCCCTCTGGTGTTTGGCTGCGATTGTTATTTCAGCATGCACAGCACTACAAAATGCTGCCAGATAATTTATGTAATGCAAAGTGAACAGCATTTTCTCTGACTACATATTATATATGACTACTACACCAGGGACAGATGACAAGTGTATATGCCACCCCAAATACAAGCACAGCTGAAAGTGAGCACCATTCTACATTTAAAAGCTGACTGACAAATACTGATGACAAAATCATCTTGCTTTCTAAAGAGTTCTCTTGTCAAAATAATTATTAATGTGTTCCCTGGATTTGCTTAATTATACAAAAAGTTTGCTAATTATAAAAGGTCTATGTGTGAATAAAAAATACTGTTACTTTTTGCCATGATGCTGTCAGGGCAACTTCTAAAGGAGGCTAATCTGAGTTCAGTTGAAAGACCACTTCACTTGAGTTCAGCTGAAAGACCAATTTTCATTAAATATTACAAAGAGAAAGATAGGTACTGAGGAAAATTAGCCCCAAATTTACAGATATGTAAAAAACAGAGAAATCAGATAGAAATAAAATAGGCTAATCATTAAACATTATGGAAATGGCAGCATTCTCTGTCTGATGCACCTAACAACACCATTTACTCCCTGGGGACCCAGCATAGACATAGGCTGTAAACAGACCTCTCATCTGATCCAGGTTGAATTGTCCTGGGATGTCACCTGGATTAAAACTGGTGCAGCACAAGCTAAAAACAGATGTCAGATTTCTTCTGGGACAAAGTCTTTTATTCTACGATCCTACAGGCCTACAAAACCATTGTCCCACTTTAAGTACCTGTGAAGTAGCCATGATAACACTTTTTTCCCCAGGACAAGAAGGGGCTGACTGGAATTAATTAACATTCAAGATGCATGATTGTCGTCCCCCACCCCCACTTCTTATTGTCATGACCCAAAAGGCATGATTGTGTGTGTGCTTCGGCACCAGAATTATCCCCGTCAAGTTGCAGAGCATTGCACGGGAGAGTTTCCTGTAGCAAGAGGAAACCCCGGTGCAGGGACCAGTTTCCCGCCTTTTCTGCAGCTTCTTTTGCAGGGTGCATTGCTCGAGTTGCAAGAGGAATGCACGGTGCAAAAGAGTTCCCGCCACCGGTATGCAAATTCGTTCCCCGTGATTGGCTAGTGCTAAATTATTCACACGTGGCGGCTAATGATTGGCCTGTTAGCCGTATAAGAGGCTTGAGCAGTTTCCGCCCAAGCCGAAGAGGACTCCACATCCATCTCGTGGGGACTCTGGGTACACGGCAGGGTAATAGAAACCCTGTGTGAGATCCAGAGGAGCGTGGCGGCCTGATCCACCGCCCACCTCTTCCCGTCTTCCAACGCAACTCTTATAAGACGTATTTATGAATTCTACTTTGGTGGCTCGTTCACCCAGAGCATCTGGAGCTCTGCACCGTGGAGCCTAACAACCTCCACGAGACTGTCTGTGTTGTTTGTCTGTAACTGCAACTTAATCAAGCTTTCCAGCCTACACCACTGCCATCTCGGTGTAAGTAAACAATCTTTTAAAACTACCGCTACGCGTCCATGCCTAATTCCAGAGCGAAGGCCTTCCCTCTCCGCCCCCGCGTGCCCGGGCTGCTGGCCACAGCCCGCGTGCAGCGCGAAAAAGGGCTCGGGTCGCTCCCGGCCCGCACACTTATCTGCCTCAGTTTTGATGCAAGTCAAAGCTGAGGACAATCAAGTCCATGATAAGCTTGATGTCTATTTTTACCCCCAGGTTCCTTAAAAATGTTGCCCTTCCAAGCTGTACGGCTGCTCCTTCACCAGTAGGGAAAATGCATGGCCGGATAGGCTTATCCCTGGAATGAACTGCAGTAACCATAAAGATGCCCAACAGGATAACCTGGGAAAAGGTATTAGTGCATTTAATCCAGCATTTTTCAGGGAGACTTAAAGTGGGATAATGGACACATATGTCTGTACTATCCCAGGACAAAAGGCTCTCTCTCAGGACAAATTCTTGTTCATACCCATAAGGAAATGCAAGTTACTACAAACACTTCAAGTAGTTAATGCACTGCGGTGCTCTCCAGAATTAAAAGGATATAGAATTATCAACTGGCTGTTGGAAACGATCACAAAATTTCACCTCATCTATACATGTCATGCTATCTTGTGACAGCAGCCCCTGGCATAGAATTTGATCTACAAATTGTTTTCAAAATGCACCTGCTGGCAGAGGTAGGAAAATGAAACAGAGGAGAATCCTGCTCTTTGAAGAATTCATTATGCTAGTTTGCACGTGCCTATTTAATTACTAGTATTACAATGGTAAATTAATCAGTCTCTTACCATTTAATGTTTCAGGTGCTTGCAACAATCAGTTGAGAAAAATACACATGAAAAAAGAAAATTCAGATGTTAAAGATGAAGCTACTGCCAGAAATAGGCATATTATTTGTTGGCTTGACCATCAATGATGGTTCCTTCAAAGATCAGTGAAAATACTTTTTCAGTTGGATATTCTTTTATTAATGGAGAAGCTTTTAATATTACCTGAAACATCTGGGGTATTTTTGTTTTTTACATACACAAGCTAGGAATATATACATAAATAAATTTCTTACTGTCAATTCACTTCTAAAAGTAAACATCTTGATCTCTGATCACTTTGAATGCTATTGTATAAAGTTAAGTCATAGAAGAAAAAGTTAAAATGAGTTCTCCTTTCCTTTTCTCTGGTTCAGCAAACCAAGCAGGTCAGAGGATCTTAGTCTGCTGCTATCTTGTGACAGCAGCCCTGGTGTAGATTGGCTGTGCTATATATCAGAGATGAACCTTAGTTACACATCATCATACTATGTACTGTTTGATCGTCTATTTGTAAGAAGCTTAGGTGTTCTTCAGAGGACCTAAGAAACTACAACAGAAGTGTACCTGGTTTGTTTGTGTTCTGGGACCCCAGGAAATAGCTGCTGTTGCAAGGAGAGGCGTTGGCATGGCCAGCACAGAGTAGAAGGGAGGCATAGACTAGAAGAGAGGTAGCCAGCAGCCAAGGAGTTAACCCTTTTGTCTGTTCCTTGCAACCACTGCCAAATTGTGTTC
>NW_005842377.1:174171-182819 GCF_000455745.1 Alligator sinensis
AACTACAATATTAATGAAACAAGGTCATTTCTAGTTCATTTGAGATTTCTATATCTTAATGAGAACAGGACCTAAATTGCAAAGTTGAATGTGAACTTCTACAAAGCTTGAGGGTTCCTGGGCCTGCTACACTGGTACAGGATATCCTGGAGGGATGCCTTAATCACAAAGTTCAGGGGAATCTGTCCTCCAATGGCTTCAACCCCCTCTCTAATCATACACAGACTCACAAACCAAGGACTGCAACCTGTGATAACAGCAGTGATGAACAGCACTGACAAGCCCTTATAACTATACAAAACTGCAGAAAATGTGAAAATTTCCTCCTAGAAGAGGAAAGGAAATAGCCCTCTTATGCCATTCCAAATGTTTACAGTAATATGTAAATTAATGGCCCTAGGAGATGGAATGAAAAGGGATTAGAAAAGAAGCCAAAGTAAACCCTCTGAACCAACATGAGGAAGAGGTAACTTAACATGTATAATGAGAAGTCTAATGGTGTTAGTGCTTACCAGACTGAAATCAGGATATTCAAATTAAAGCTCTGAAACTAATTCCCACCTTATTGCAACTTCATCAGCTGTGAAACAAGGCAAAAATCCCTTATCTTCCTAGTTCATAGAATTGTTTAAAGGATTAATGTTTTTGGTGCTTTAAAGATGAAAAGTGTTGTGTGAATTTTGATATTATTATTTTGAACTATTGTTGTTAATTTAAAAAATCTCAAAATCACATTCATATTTGAATACTAATATAAACAATCATTATTAAGAATACATATGAAGCAGGAGATAATAAAATATGATTGGGAAAATGAAATTATTTTCTCTTCTTGATGGCTAGAAAATGGTATTTAGAGGTTTGTTTTGGGGAACTGGCTCATAGGTAAAGTAAATTAGAATAATGGTGCATGGTTGGAGCAAGGGTTAATTGATTCTAAAAAGCCTGTCTGTGGTAAAGTTTCTTCAAGGCCCACTGTATCTGATACAGGCAAGCAGTGAGCAGACACACAGGCTGAGAAATTAAAGACATGTACCACACTGTTCCATAACATAAGATAAGGTAGCACCAGGTCATAGTGCCTAAATGCAGGGCCCTTGGGCTTTCTAGTTTTGGGGAAACAGACCAAATTAGAAGAAGACTTGTAAAGCCCAAATTAGGATATCTGCATGTGATGTGTTTGTGAAACAAAGGATTATGCTGACAGGACAGAACGTGGACAGTATGACAACCACAGACAGATCAATCAGCAATGGTCAGAAATGAAAAGTCATGCTATCTACCTATAAAACCATTACTTGAAAACATTCTAACTGCTTAAGCCACAGTGATACAACGTCTTCACTAAAAAGTTGTTCAAACTTATTGCTGCCAGCAAACTCTCTCAGAAGTGCAATCATTTCCCAAAAAAGGTGTGTGGAGATAGAGATTGACAAGCTTTATGGACAAGTACCTGAAGTTTTCTTAGAATACTTGTCAAATGGGGTGGAAAAAAAGACTGTATCAAAAGGCTAATATTTAGCGTACTACTCTGCGCCAAAGTACTAAATGACTGTACTAAATTCAAGTACTAAAAGAAACCAGAGTTTCTGTACAGTAGCATCACTGAATGACTTTCAGGGCACGCTGACTGTGCAGTAGCTTACTACTATTGCACAGCAGCACTGTATCATGCTTTATGCCACACAATGCTACTGTGCAGTAGTAACAAGCTACTGCACAGTCAGTGTCTCGTATAGACGTGGCCACTGTGTAACTAACAAGTATAAAAGGAAGTATTATCTGTAAAATACCTAAAGCTTAATTTATGGTTCATTGTGAGATCATAATGATATCATGAACTTCATTTCTATGCTCTAATTATTCCTAAAATGTATCCATTGTTTAAAGTACTAGGTATATAATGTATTTTATGTTACAGGATACAAAAAACATACCACAAGTAGTATAAGCTGACGGGTGAAATTGTATATAAAAAAACAATAAGTTATAGCATTGGAAGGTTACGCTTGCCATAAGGGCTCATAATAATTATTTTATTAACTACTAATTCAGTTAATATAATAGATATTTTAATAAAGCTGATTGTAGATTCTGATCTAGAATTGTTTTTATTTTTACTTTTTTGGAGAAAATGAGAGACATAAAATCCCACTCGTGTATCAATAACACCAAAACAAATCACTTGAAAGGCCTGCAAATCTTAAATTAGTCAGGACACACAGGTCTATACCTTGTCAAGTTCATACTGTAACATCAAGCCACATTTCTGCCAAACTATTCAATCAGAGCTGCAGTTAGGTGGATATGCTCAAGTTGGAGTATCCTCACTGTAAAAGTGAAGGGATGACTTACTGGGTCTTTCTCTGTGAGGATTTGAGGACTCTTGAACGTTCTCTCTCAGTTAATCCAAAATACTACTGTTTGGATTAACTACTACAAGAGACATATACTTGATAATGTTGGCCCTCTGGCACACATACATTTAAAGGCACCATGGGACCTGGGTCCTGATCCCAACAATCATGCCTCCTGCCATGGCACACACGTCGGACATTATTTGTTCTATATTAAATGTTTTACATTTAATGTAGAAAATAAAAATGTTCTACATTATTTGTGGAACATTTTAATGGCTGGTTTGCCATTTTATGGTGTCTTAAATTGGGTACATGTGTATCACCCTTGCCATTTTTTGTCATGATTAATACTTTAATTGCAGCATAAATGTAATGTGTGGAGGGGCCCTTGCAGTGATGTTGTAGCCATGATGGTTCCAGTCCCCTACTCTGCTCAAGGGCTTTCAAACAACTCCCTACCCTTGCAAACTCCTCATCAGAAGCAAACTCCTCAGTGCTGAATAGGTAACAGATGGGACTCAACCATGCCTTAACCAATGCAAAACCTCATCTCATCTCTACTGTCACAACAAACAATATTTCCAACAATGAAACCATCAGAATCCATGGATCCACCCATTTCTATCCCAGAATGTGGCACACCTCATCCAGTGCACCAAATGCCCCCATGGAATGCATGTGGGTAAAACTAAACAAAAACTATGTATCCAAAGTTATAATCATAGGAAAAAGATGAGACAGAGACACCCAAACACAGACAGGGAACATTTTTTTTAAGTATTGGGTGGCAGCATGGGTCAGGAATTGGATGGTGGCCTGGGTCAGGCAGCAGCATGAGCTGGCTGTAGTGATGCTGGTCCTGGGATGGGCAGCAGCTCAGGTCAGGGACTGGTTGATGGTCTGGGTCTGGATTGGGGGCGGGGCCAGGCTGGAGTTATCATGTGCTCCAGAGGACTGTTTTATGTCTGAAGTTGACAACCCAAAGTCTGATATGTCAGATTTTTTTAGGGTTAGAAAGAAGCAGGTGCTAAGAACCACTAGCAGTGATTTTTTTTCTTCCACTAGTAAAAAGCTCCACTTTCTGCAGCTGTAGTGCTACAAGATAGTTTCATAGTTTCAGGGTCGGAAGGGACCTAATAGATCTTCTAGCCCGCCCCCCCGCCAGGGCGGGAGAACAACCCAAAAAAAAACAAAACAAAACCCCTCACCCTAAAAACAAAAACGGGACTCAAATGAGTCCAGCCAGGTAAGTATCCAGCCTCTTCTTAAAGATCCCCAGGGTAGGGGCCAGCACCACCTCCCTTGGAAGTTGGTTCCAGCTCCTAGCCGCCCTGACTGTGAAGTAGTTTTTTCGGATGTCCAATCTGTACCTCCTCTCCATCAACTTGTGCCCATTATTCCTTGTTATGCCAGCAGGGGCTAGGGGAAACAGCATCTCCCCCAAACCCTTCTGGTTCCCCCTAGTGAGTTTATAGACGGTCACCAGGTCCCCCCTCAGCCTTCTCTTGTGGAGGCTGAATAGGTTCAAGTCCCGCAGTCTCTCACTGTAGGGTCTGCCCTGTTGTCCCCGGATCATGCGGGTGGCCCTCCTCTGGACCCTCTCCATGTTGTCCACATCCCTCCTGAAAGGGGGCGCACAGAACTGGACACAATACTCCAGCTGCGGCCTGACCAGCGTCGCATAGAGGGGGAGGATCACCTCCCTGGCTCTACTCGAGATGCACCTGTGGATGCACGACAAGGTCCGGTTAGCCCTGCCAACCATGACCTCGCACTGTCGGCCCATGTTCATCTTGGAGTCAATAATGACACCAAGATCCCTTTCCGCCTCCGTGCTCTCAAGTAGGGAGTTCCCCATCGTATAAGTGTGCTGCTGGTTCCTACTACCCAAGTGCAGCACCCTGCACTTGTCCGTATTGAAACGCATCCTGTTCCTGTCTGCCCACCCCTGTAACCTATCCAGATCCTTCTGCAATCTCTCTCTCCCTGCTAGCGTGCTCACCTCCCCCCAAATTTTGGTGTCATCAGCGAATTTAAACAGGTTGCTCTCCACCCCAACATCAAGATCGCTGATGAAGAAATTGAACAGCGCAGGGCCCAGGACCGAGCCCTGAGGGACTCCACTACCCACCTCCCCCCAAGTCGAATATGATCCATCCACCACCACCCTCTGAGTGCGACCCTTCAGCCAATCTGCAATCCATCTGACCGTGTAGGCATCTATGCCACAGTCGCCTAGTTTATTAATTAGGATGGGGTGAGAGACGGTGTCAAAGGCCTTGCTGAAGTCCAGAAAGACTACATCCACCGCGACACCTGCATCCATGGCCTTTGTGACCTGATCATAAAAGGCAATCAGGTTGGTCTGACATGATCTCCCCCTAATAAATCCATGCTGATTGCCCCTGAGCATCATCTCGGATGCCGGCCCATCACAAATGTGCTCCTTGATGATCTTCTCAAAGAGCTTCCCCAGGATTGAGGTAAGACTGACGGGCCTATAATTGCCCGGGTCCTCCCTTTTCCCTTTTTTGAAGATGGGGACCACATTAGCTACCTTCCAATCGTCTGGCACCTGGCCCAAGCACCACGATCGCTCGTAGAGCCGTGCCAGGGGCCCTGCAATAACCCCAGCCAGCTCCCTCAGCACCCTGGGGTGGAGAGCATCCGGACCCGCTGACTTGAACGTGTCCAGCCCCTCCAGAAGCTCTCTAACCCGGTCCTCCCCAACCTGAGGTCTGAAGGCGATCCCCTCGCGTCCGGCTTCTATCACAGCAGGGAAGTCCTGGTCCCTGCACAAGAAAACGGAGGTGAAGAATTGGTTAAAGAGATCCGCTTTATCCTCTGACGCAACCACCAGATTGCCCCGCATATCCTGCAGGGGCCCCACATTACCCGGCGCCTTCTTCATCCTCCCAATATATTTGAAAAAGGACTTTTTGTTATCCTTAATCCTGGACGCTAATCCGAGCTCTATCTCCGCCTTGGCCTTCCTAACAGCCCGCCTGCAGGCCCGAGCAGAGGAGGTATACTCCTCTTTGGAGATTACACCCCCCTTCCACCGGGCGTACGCCACCCTTTTGGCAAGCAGGCATTCCCGGACACCCTTGGTGAGCCAGGGGGGCTTTTGGACACTCCTGCCCGCCTTGCTTCTTGTCGGGATGGACACCCCTTGGGCCCCGAGTATCGTTTCCTTAAGGAATGACCACTCCTCTTGGACGCTGAGTTCCTCTGCCCTCAAGGACCCCAGTTCCTCTCCCACTAATCTCCTCATCTCACTGAAGTTGGCCCTCCTGAAGTCTAGGGCCACCACCTTGCTGCGGGCCCTTGACACTCTACGCTGGATGGTGAATTCCAGCACGCGATGATCACTATTGCCCAGGTGGTCAAGAACCTGGAGGCCTCTTACCAGGTCGTCGCCTGCGGCCAGGACCAGGTCCAGCAGAGCATCTCCTCTGGTGGGACTGTGCACCTCCTGAATCAAGTGGAGGTCCTGCAACTCGGCCAAGAACCTCCTGGAGCGGTCCGTCCCGGCTGACTGCTCCTCCCAGCAGATGTCCGGGTAATTAAAATCGCCCATGACAACTACATCCCTTGCTTTTAGTGTCTCCGCAAGCTGGCCTGAAAATTCCCTGTCCAGCTCCTCCTCCTGATTGGGGGGTCTGTAATAGACCCCCACCGTCAAATCCCTCTCGCCTTGCCCCCCCTGGATCTTGACCCAGAGCACTTCAGCTCGCCCTTCAGCTCGCCCTTCCCCTGACCCCATACTGCTGGCAGAGGATGTGTAGTGCTCCTTGACATGTGATATACATGTGATATACATGAGATATAATGTGAAGCAGTGACATTTTAGTATGTAGAGCAACTATCTCTGCTGTCTTGACCCTTATGCACAGGAGTTCCTTTAGAGGGGGAGAAGAATCATTTTGGGGTTGTATTAATTGAAACAATTACAATATTTTGATGCAGTGCAGATATCTAGAATATTATAAATATACCTCAACCATTTTCACCTGCTGTATTTACCTTTTCCTTAGCTTCTGTTTACAGCTATCACAATATACTTTAATGCATCTGTGTGAAATAAAAACTATAGCCATCTTGCTCCAATATATTTCACATTCATTTTGCAATATGTTTTTAATAATAGTTGTTTTGTTTCCTTTGACCAGCAGATTTATCAGCATTATGTTATTTTCTGGGACACACTGCAGACCCTTAAATATTGCATAATTGGATTACAGAAATAACTTGCATTCAATATGTAGACTCAATTCCAGCGTTTAAATTCTGGTCAACATAATTTTGAAAAGCAGAGCTGGTAATAGGGGACCCCTAGTGGTACTTATCTGGATTTGCATCTTCTGTCTGAATAAGAATTCTGTGCAACTGTTGAAATACTAGGAGACCAAGAGACTGAAAAAGATTTACAGGTGATTCCAGATGGAAACACACACACACAGATTTGATTTCCAAACCAAATGTGGAAAGAAACTGTCAGATACTATATACATACACACCACACCATACCCACACAGGACAATAAGAATACAAACAACTGTATTACAAGAACATTTTGGATGAAAAGTCAACATTTAAGAAATTCCAGACCTTGCCAACTGAACATGGGCCCTTTGAGTGAATGCTTTAATACAATATTCAATTACACAAGAATGCACTATTTTTCCCATAGAACCCCTGATTTTCATTGTACAGAATGAAGAAGCCTCACTTAGTGAGTGGCTATTCAATATTTTGTTTCTTCCTCCTTGTTCAATGTATAGTTTAGTGTCTCATTTGCTACACATAGTTCAAACCATGCCTGGAGTACACAGTTATTAATTTCCTAATGGATTTTTCTTTTGCCTCATGAACATTAGGTTATTTTCACAGTATGCCAGGAAGTAAGTGGGTACAATGGTGGGGACTGGGAGGGGGAAGGAGGAGGAGAAAGGGACAGGATTGAGATGCACAGAGTGATTAAAATCAAAGGTATCAGATCATTTTGGGTGCCCAATGTTTTAATATCCTGATTTTCCAGAAATCACAGCATTATAAACACTTAATTTGTTCACAATAGAGGGCCCACTTGGAGGTCCCAGCATTTAATGCCAAGCAGCCATTAAATAGGAACATGAAATTAGTGACTACCTGAAAAATATATCTTTCTAAGTGACCTGTCTAGCATTACACAGAAGCTTCATGGCAAAGGCAGGGACAGAATCCAGATCTGTAGGGAAGGATTCAATTGTTTTAATTGTTAGACCACCTTCTGTGTTCCTGCCATCCCTGGCCTCATTCACTATATATATTCTAACTTTAGCAACATGTAAAGCAGGAGTCCTACAGATTACAGCCTCAGATACTACATGCCCCTGATTTATTGCTAGAGCACAGTCTATCTTGTGCACTGCATGACAGAGTACATATGATCACATAATTAAAGACTGTATCATAATATGTGTGCGCCATGGAGTTGAAATAAGACTGAGCAAACCATATTAATTCTGGCCATATTAACTTGAGTGTGCTTGACTTTGCAAACTTAAAAAGTCAGGTGCCTTTCATGAATGTATGAAAACAAAAGTTCAGTCTAGAGTCACATCAAGGCAAACTGAATATACACTGGAAGTACTAAGTGTAAACCAGTTACATTTAGGTCATGGGCAGAGAGAGCACTGTGCAAATGAAATACACTGCAGTGCTTTGGTTGTACTTGGCTGAAGATGCTACCTGTTGCAGTATTCATCTAGTTTATCCATGTTGGCATTTAAAACATCATCAAAGTCAGAGAGAACTCAAACTTGGGTGCTGAGCTTTGTACTGCATAGATTAACTTTCACATATGAGTGAATGGGAGGTTGTTGATATACAGGTTGATAACACAGATGCTAGCAGAGAACCCTGGGGATGGCCAGTGGAAGATGACTCACCATTTCCATGAGCTTGTTTTATTTCCCTTGTAGACCATAAATTATTTGTAATGAAGAAGCAGTTTTGTAATGTCTACCACCCATCTTCGTAAAACTTGGGACATTTGTCTGAAAGACCAGTGTGCTGAATAGTGTCATATGTTGCTGTGACATTCAGAAGTATGACTTAAGATTTTGCTGAAACCTGCTTTTAATATAAGCAGTCAGTGCCAGAACTTGGAGGCAAGAACTCATCAAAGTCCAGCTTGGTCAAATTCCAAAGTGGTCTCCCCCTTCTGATAGTTTATGATGGAATCCTTTAAGGCATACAAATAACAATGATATTGGCTGATAGTTTGCTGACGTGGTTCTTTCC
>NW_005842377.1:182850-186516 GCF_000455745.1 Alligator sinensis
TTTGGAGCTGAGTGAAGAACTGAACTAATCAAGAATAAGCATGTGGACCAATGTTTTTCAGGAACTCTGAAGAGGTTTTATACCAAGTAGGCTATTTAGCATGTGGTACATTTATGACATTTCAAATGGTTATGGATAATTCTGAGTTGGTCACTTCAAATGGAACTGCTGCCAGGCATGGAGAACTTATTGCCTGACACCTTTTCTCAAATAGCAATGAGCGACAGAGATATAGGATGCCTTAAAGATGACATTGATGAAATGTCTGTATTCTTCCTCTGTTGGGATGTGACAGGGAGGGCAGGGTTTGTCATACTGATGTGTTCTAAGCTGCCCCAGTATTTCTCCCAGTTCAATTCAGTGCAAACTCCACCTTGGTTTGTTGATGCTTTTGAGGACTAAGAGTTGAAGACCAGTACGGATCAGTGGCAGTATAAACTAGCTGTGTGGAAAGTCATCTAGTTGCAGGCATGATGCTGGTTGAGGCTCATCAACTAGTTAGCTGATTGACATAGGTCAAGATCATGTGCTCTTCTGGTTGAACAGAATGTGGATGAGGGCAAAAATAATTTCTTCCATCCAGATCATGAGGGAAATATTATACTTCCCATTCTAGTTATATGCCAGGCTTACTACATGTTGTTCTAAAAAGGAACTGAAGCTGATTTAATACTACTACAATTGATATTCTCAGAGGGGTAAAAATTAGTGGGAGATTTAGCTCAAAAACCTGGACAAGTTCATCTGAAACATTATAACCAAATCAGTGACAGCTAGAAAAACACACAATGGGAAATGTAGAAGACAAACAAAAGGAATAGGAAAGCACCTAATTTTCAGTGTCTTCCTTCTGAAGGTCTCTGCATTACAGTTAAGTAGAGCTTGTTACTCTGATTAATTAGCAGCTAACATGTGAAACTAACATTGCATTTATACTAGCTTTGTAAGTACCCTGTCTGTATTTGACAGGACATGTCTTTAACGCCGTACAGGCACACATACTGCCTATGACACTTTGTCAGTCACCAATTTCAGCTAGGTGTTCCACTACATGCTGCATTCTGGCAAATATGCTTCTTGATATCAGAATTTGTAAAACCGCTAACAAATGCAATTAATTTTTGGCTTTAAAATAACAAAATGAATTCACCCAAAGGGATACATTTCAAATTAAATGATGGGCAATTAACTGTAAAGGCATAACAAATTAAATTCCGCCATAAGAGAAGAGAATACAGTAGGGATCCTGATCAACAGAACAGTAGACTGCATATATCCTAAATCAGGAGTTCCCAAACTCTGACCAACTGGGTACTAGGCCTAGTATTTGCCTGTGAAGTGGCTAGTATTTGCTTCAGATTCAGCCAATTGGGGGGGCAGTGATTCAATTCGGTGATTCGAATCACTGTCCTGAATCGATTTGGCTGAATCTGATTCAGAGATTCGGCCACCGCTGAATTGGCTGAATCTCTGAATCAAACAGGCCCCAGCATCCCAGCTCTTAAAAAAGAAAAAAAAAGCCCACACTCACCAGCTCCTACCAGGCGGGGTGGGGTTGGGGGGTGTGCTGCATGGGGGGCTCTATCATGAACCCCCATTCCCTGCCCGCTCCCCTAGTCCCAGCATCCCTGCTCTTAAAAAAAAAAAAAAAAAAAAAAAGCCCTGCCCCCATCAGCTGCTGCCAGGCAGGGAGGCGTGCCCCACTGCCCCCCATTACACCATGCTGCATGGGGGCCTCTGCCATGAGCCCCCAGAAGCCCTGATGGCCACTGCAGTGGTCAGTGAGTGTGGGGCTTTTTTTTTTTTAAAGAACCAGGAGCTGGGCCAGGCGGGGCAGCCATTGATGGGCCCGGGAGAGCGGGCAGGAGTCAGGGGGTGCTCAGGAGGTCTGGGGGAGCAGGCAGGGGATGGGGCCTGGTGGGGCTCCCCCCTGTCCCCTCCTTCTGTCCCCCCCATCCCCTACTTACCGGCATGGAGTTCCCGCAGCAGCAAGCAGGGACTGCCTGAATGCCCGAAGCTCTCTGAATTTTCTGAATCAATTCAGAGAGCTTCAAATAGATTTGGACATTTTTATTGGTGTCCCAATTCGATTCAGAGATTCGACCACCAAATCGGGCCAGATCTCCTCCGAATTGAATCAGCACCCAAAGCTTCGCACAGCCCTGCTGAGTACCATCAGTTTGAAATGATACAGCCTTAAGTACCACCAGCAAATTTTTGATACACATAGGTAACAGACTATGTATTAAAACAACATCAAAACATTTAGTAATCATAAAACATTGTTTTATCATTTCCTGTAGCCATATAAAACAATTGTAAATTGGAAAAAGACAGTATAAACTAGGGGTAGGCAACATTTTTGGCCAGAGTACCAAAAGTATCTGCAATGTATACCCTGTAAGGTGCCAGAGTGCGGGCACATCAGAAAAACAAAAGTGGGCGGAGGGTACATGGCAGGACACACTGCATATTAAAACAGTTAATAATCATAAATGTTGCTTCTTTTGGTGTTTTTTGTTTTTACAATAAATACCACATTTTCTAAAAATTCTAAACCCAGTGACAATAAATAAAACGTCATATTATGCATTCTTTTTTGTTAAACATGTTGTGATGGGGGGGGAGAATGAGAGAAGAGAGGGAAAGAAGAGACGAGAGAGAGGGATAGAGAGGAGAGAGGGAAAAAGGGAGGAGAGAGAGGAGAAAGAAGAGAGAGAGGGAAAAGAGAAGAGAGAAAGAGACAAGAGAGAGAAGAGGGAGAGAGGAAAGATAGAGAGTGAACAGAGAGAGGAGAAGCGAGAGAACAAAGAGAGAATAAAGAGGGAAGGAAGACAGAGAGGGAGAGAGGTGCGGGGAGAAGCAGACATGGGGTAGGTGCTGTGGGCAAGTTGGCTCGGCTAGACCCTTGAGAAGGTGGGGGCTGGGCAGAGAGTGGCGGCCAGGTGGGGAGCAAGAGCTGCCCCGGGGCTCCTTAGACTTGGGCTGCAGCAGGAGTGCTCAGCAGCCCTGGAGGTGGGGGGCCACACAGCTCTGTAGAGGTGGGGCACAGCCGCCCTGCCCTCAGGGGAACACTGCCTGGCTGGAGCAGGACACCTGACTCAGGGGACTCCCTGCTTGACCTATGCACGCTGGGTGCAGTGCGAGTGGGGCAGAGCCCTGCGTGGGACGCCATCTGCCTGTTGTCGCTGAGTGGGCAGAGGCACTCGGCCAGTGGGCAGTATGCATATGGCATCCTGTGTAGCTCTGGTGGTAGTGGGGTTTGGGGAGGGGGGGTTTCCTGCTGCTGTATGTACCCCGTGCCTGCCTTGGAGTGTGCACAGCTCCTCCCCCAGCCCCAGCTGCCGCTGCCTCTAGACCTGTGTGGGACACCATGTGTGTACTGCACACTGGCCAAGTGCCTCTGCCTGCCCAGCGGTGGCAGGCACATGGTGTCCCATGCAGGTCCAGAGGCAGTGCCATGTGGTGCAGAGCCCAGTGTGCAGCCTGCCTCCCCCACACACAGATCCAGGGGGCATGTGCCCCCTATGCCTGCCCTGGGGTGCACACAGTGCGGGGAGCCCCTCCCCCGGTCCCTGAAAAGGCCCAGGTCAGCTTTGTGCTGACCCTGCCATGGGGATGTGGCGAGGCAGCCCCAAGGGGGAAAAACCCCCGGGGGGGGTGCCT
>NW_005842377.1:186547-204591 GCF_000455745.1 Alligator sinensis
TGGGGATGTGGCGAGGCAGCCCAAGTGGAGAAAACCCCCGTGGGCTGCTGCTTTTCTCTGTACCACTCTACAGCTGCCACCAGAGCTGCATGGGATGTTATGTCCCTGATGCTGTCAGGTGGGCAGAGGATGCAGCACAGCCAGCACACAACAGGTGCATGGTATTGCATGAGGCTCCCAGGCCAGCAGCAGTGAAGTGCAGAGCCCAGCGCACAGCTGCAGCCTGCCTCTGCTCCACGCACAGATCTGGGGGGCATGTGCCATCCACGCCTGCCTTGGGATGCACACAATGGTGGGGAGCTCTCCCCCCATGCCCCTGGATGAGCTGCCCGGGCTCTGACCATCACACAACCCACCCCAGGGGCCCATTCACTCTAGCCCCTGCCTCTGTCCCACTACCTCTGTCCCTGTAGGGGCCTTGATCTGCCCCCACCTTCCCCCAACACGCTTACCTATTGTGTGCTGCTTGACACGTGGTGCTGTGTTCCTGGCTGTGTGCAGCAGGCTGCTGCTGGGCTCTGGGCGTGTGCAGCCCCTCCCCGCAGCCTTCCATGTACCACTTGTAGGTTGTCTGGATACCACCAGTGGTTCATGTACCACAGTTTGGGAACCACTGTTCTAAACGATGCTCTCTCTCACAGACACACACATACTTACCCACCTACAACCAAAGTTTGTAGGGCAGTAGGAGAGTTTTTCTCTCTATAGCCAGGTAGGTATGACCTCTACAAACTGGTGGAGACCTTGCATGATTCAGAACAGTTTATATTCATTCAGAGCAGAGATTTGAACCAGGGTTCACCTCATGCCAGATGGCTGCCTTCACTACAACACAGTATAGTGTTTTATGTTTACAGGCCCCCTTTCTGTATATTGAAAATATTCCAGCCAGCATAGTGTTGGACACTTCAGAAGTGGAGTGGGAATGAAGCATGACTGGAGTCCTTGAGCCAGCAGGGGACACCATGGAGCCAGGCAGTAAGCAGGCATATGAGCTGGCTCTAGGATATACAGGGTGTTTATAAAGCCCTTGTTCAACTTTAAACTTTACTAACTGTGGATGCACACATGATAGAAGCAAACCATAAACAGCAATTGAAAGCATAATTCATTAAGTTTTAACACAATACAGCTCAAATTTCTAGACTTCAACATAACTGCCACCTTTCATGATGCATCGTTCAATCCGATTTTCTACCTTGTAGAAAACATTTTCCAGTTGAGTGATTTCATGAATTGCATTTATGATCCTCACCCTACACATAGCTTACACTAATGCTAAAAAACTTAATGAATTATGCTTTCAATTTCTGCAAATTTGCCATAGCACAATCATTTTGAATTTCCTTCTGAAAATAATAAGGTACAAGAGCACACATCATTATAAGGGATGAAAATGCTCAAGAGATTCTATGTTGAAATACCAACATTGGAATGTCCTACTGTCTGGAATGAAACATTTTTTGCAAATAATTTAGGATAGGATTTAATAAAGTCTAAGATTGTTAGGCATCAAAAATCCATTGAATTTCAACGGGATTTGGGCACTTGTCTTTCCAAAGCCCCTGTGTAAATGTCACTGTTAAATTTTAAGGTATACTGTTATGGTAGTAGTCACCAAATAGCTTTTGTTACACACCTGATTAAATTCTTTTTCTTAGCAGGTGAACAAGTTTTAGGTCTTTGAAGAAGCGAAATTAAGTTGTTAGTTTTGGTCTGCACTATCCTTTTACAGAAAGTCCTGGTACACAGCAAAAGTGTGCACTCTGCTTTATTCTGTGTAGAAAGAGCAATTCCTAAGACAATGTAATTTGTGGGAATTGGATCTTGTGAATGGGTTGAGATCAAGGAAGAGTGGATTGCCTAAAGGCTGTTTACGACTGCCTGTTCCAGGATGGAGGTAAGTGTGTAAAGAAAAAAAGTTTCACTTACACCTAGAACCTTAAGTGCTGATTTCTTCTTAATTGATAAGCAAATCTTCAAGGACAGAGAAGTCTGTTGTCACTTAGCAGAAAGACTAAATTGGTACAAGCAATGGGGCACTGGTGTTGGAAGAAAAGGCAGCACTATGTAAGTTTGCTTATTGTTGTAGAACGCTCATCATTGTAGGTTTGTGTTTGCCTCAAAGATAGTTCTCATTATTTTTAAAGTTAATTATATTTATCCTTTAAATTAGAGTCCATCTTTTACCAAAGCCAAATTACTCCCCCTCTATTTTGCAAGAATTTAAATTTAGGTTGGAACTTATGTCTCTATTCCAAATTAAAGGTAAAAAACAATGGAATATATTTTATCAGGTGACGTAAAAGAAAGAGAACTTCTGTTAATGAGAATCCCTACAGATTTTCCCAAGAATGAAGTGCTGGACTGAAAAAAATTAGCATGATAAAAATCTAACAAAAGAAAAGGAAATAACTATTGTATAGTAATAAATTATTAAACCTACAGTTTGCACATGCTGTCTCAGAACAGAAACATTTGAAGCAAGGAGATGTTTATTAAATATTGTAGCACCAGTTAAATTCCAGATCTTAATTTTCAATTTTTACTTCCTCAGATCAGATGGCCATTCATTTAGAAGCAGAAGGAAGACCAGAAAATAACCTCTGCCTTGTTATTTTCAACACAGCATGAAACAGCTCCTATTTTGTGAGTATGTCCTGCCTTGCTAAATGTTATAAGGAAACAACACTCATTTTTGTTAGGCTAATAGTAAGGAACGGGTGATGTTATCACAGCAACTCTACAACTTCCAGCAAATGAAAGGCAGGGGAGATGCTGATAGGGTTTCATGCTGTGTTGCATTTTAAATCCAGATCAACTTCACACACTGGAACTATCTATTCTCAACACTAGTGCTATGTGTGAAATTCTGAATTATACCCTGGCCACAGCAGTCCAAAGTTTCTTGTACAACTGTGCATCACAGCCTGCAGAACATTCACTCTATAGGAGGGCCAACATGAACTGTGCTTGCTTGATTTCATTTTGATTTCACAGATACCCACATTTGCTCAGTTTCAAAGATATGATGAAAAACATAATTTCTGATGTTTCAGAGGTGCCCTTTATTTCCATCAATTCCAGCTACTGTATACAGTGCCCTTAATAATTAGGAGGGATTATTTCTTTATTTCAACTCAGAACATGAATACAACGAAAAAAGGTGTTTAATCCATAATTTGTTGAATACTGGAATTAGACCTAATTCACCTATGGCCATGATTATGAATCACTCCATATATTTAAAAAATAGATGTTTTTATATATTTTAAACAGTATTGTATTCTCCTTAATGATGAGCTGTAGCAGTAATGAAATCACTACTCCCTCTGGTTGAGACACATCTGCCCTGGCAGTCCTGAATGCTCTCATAAATATACACCGTGTTGCGCCTCATTATCCAAAAGTTTGCCATAGTCCAGGTTCTGTCCTACCCAGCATCAACTCTCTTATTCTCCCATTTTCCAATCTAGCAGTTGAAGAAATACAATGTTTTAAGTATGCTGTGGTTGTAACAACTTGTTCAAAGAGAATTCGAATGAAAGGACAATCATAATGTGGAACTGAGCCAGTCAGATTACTGGTGAAGCTTTGTGCTGATTATGATTAGATAGGGGGAAAATGGATACCAGAGTAAACTGATCCTCTCATCTGAACTTGGTATAATTATATGCATGGAGAAGAGTTAGCTGTTATTTTACAGTTACATTCTTTGTGCAGCCTGAAATGGAAGGAAAACACACACATGATCTGTATGCTTGACCTAATTATGCAAAATGAAGCTCCTATGTTAAGGAAGGTATGAGTGTTTAGGTGATGGCTTTTGATTCATGTATCTATTATTGTCACCAGTCAGAGAGTACCCATGCTCTAGCCATTTTGGCAGAATATAAATTTTCATTTTCAAAATGTGAATTGTCTAATTTTATCTACAGTTATCATTTAATTTGATGGCAACAGTGGTGAATAGTAAACGGTACATTTCTATCTCAAGCCATTTAGAAAGGTATGTTTCTTTAAAGCCACTATCTTGGGATAATCTGAGACAAAAACTCAAGAACTAATGCAAGCCTAATAGAATGCTAGTACTGTTAAGAGGGTGGAACAGACTCCTGCAGTTCCACTAATAAGACATTATCTTTGTACTTTAGTGTATGCTTTTATTTACTTACACAAGATATTATTGAGACTAAAAGCTTCTGAGTGCTATTCAGTGTAATACTGATTGCTCAGGCAATTAACGCAACGAAGACTAGGAGTCTAATCCAAGGAAACACAGGCTAAAACAATAGTTCTATCAAGGTACCATCTGCTCATTAAGGAAGTGCTGACCATGAAGTGTAGTAAGGATGACATGTTATGTCATGTTTTGGGTTCCTCAGTCAAGCCCAGTAATTTCTGAAAATCAGAAGCTACTATGTAACTACTTAAATCAACCCTACAAAAGTGAATAAAAGGAGAAAACCAGAGCAAGAAACCATGATAGAAGACCATCTCATCTAAAACACTTTTATATTAGGTTGAGAATGATGATACCGTTTTAAAACAGCTTTTAAAATTATTACTATTCCTTCATTAAATACTCTACACACTTTTGATTCTCCTTCGATTTTGGAGACTGCAAGTGTGATGTTATAGTCCACGATGGGATGGGTTACGTCAGTTGCAGTATTTGTGTCATTCAGATATCTGAGATTAATATAATACAGAGCGCAGTCCACCATTTCAACATATCATTTTTCACTGCTAAAACAAGCCCTAATGGAAGCATTAAAAAAGGCAGCAAAAAATCTTTACTGTATGATATTCATAGAAAATTGACAAGTTGGTGAAGTTGGGCTCTAGAAATAAAGACCTCTCCTCTATTATTTTGTGACTTATTCAGGTATCCCTCCTGTTACAGTCTCTTCCTCTCTTCTCTGATGTCACCCTATGGAAACAGCCATTTATGATATTTACTTGAATCCAAGATGAGGGTTTTTTCCCCATTCAAAATGAGAAAAATAAATCATCTTGGAGTACAGCCTTGGGCAGGTGGCTGCTACGGCTGTGGCTGTGACTCCAGTCCCAACCCCAACCTGGGGGGAGAGTATGTGAGGTGGAGGCAGGGGGTGTGTGCAAGGGAGATCACAGTACAAGGTGGGGGGGTCACAGGCTGCATGATGGAGCACATGGGAGATAGCACAGTGTTTCAGGGAGGTGAAAGCTGGGGAGATGGGGATATTATGTGGTGTCTGGCCTGTGGGGAGCAGTGGAGAGACCATGCAATGGCAGGGGAGTTGCTGTGGCTCCAGCTCTGAGGCGGAGCTAGGGCTGGAGCTGCTGCTACCTGGCTAAAGCCATCACATGCTCCATGCCTTGGGATGGAGCCAATAGCCACAGCTGCCACATAGGGAACAAGCCAGTGGTCATGGGAAGGGAGGAAAACTGCAGGGGGACAGATGCAATCACTGGTGGGGCAAGTGATGTGAGGCCAAGGAGCAGGCTGCTTGTCCCCCTGCCCCTTCTTTCCCTGCTGCTTGCCCCACTGCTGCCTGCTTTCCCTGCCACAGAGATGGGAGGGGGATGAATTTAAGACAACTCCCCACCCCCAATAATTAGATTCTATATACGGAAAATGATAACAAGGTTTCATTTTCCATGTATAGAATTTATTACTGGGGGGTTGTCTTAAATTCAGAGTCATCTTGGATTCAGGCAAATATAGCAGTTATGTTCAAAGTGAAAGCAGAGAAAGCAAGAACTTCATAAATTTACTTCCCTTTGGCTTGACTATATCTCTCTTTTCACTGTAACTGAAGGGTAAGTCTTGCACACAGACATCATATGGAAGGCCCTCCTGAGAGATGCCTGTCTCTCTTCATGTATATGCCACAGGCAGGGACAGACCAGCCATTTTTCCACAAGGTAATTTTTATGCTCTAATTTGTCCTGTAAATTAAATGCAGATAAGCAATGCTTCCTTTAACATTTGTTTCAGTATGTTGCTGTCTGATATGTGATGGTTTTTTCCTCTCAATTTTTGTAAAATATACAATAAAATAGGTTGTTTAAAGGAAAAGGCTGTTGAAATCAGTTGGTTATCTGAAGGCATTGTTAGCTGGCAAATTCATAGAAGAGGTGAATTCTGAACTCATTTCACAATAAAAAGTGAAATGGGAATTTACATACTGGGGCATGGGCACAGGCAACACTATAGCAATACTAATGTACTGAAAACATGTATCAGTAAAAAGGCAACTGATGCCCCTGGCAGGCATGCAAGCAAAGACATGCTGGGATCTGATGCATGTTCCACAGAATCACACTTCCTATTATGCCATAAGTGCCTGTTAGGAGATGCCATTGTGAGAGGAGATGCCAATAACTTTGTGGCATATTCCTTGTTTTAGCACACCATTAATTGCATTAAAGTGTGGCTGGGTAACAATTTAAGATATGATTAACTGGTTAATTATGTCTTAAGTGTAACATGTGCCAGGCACCTAAGTGACCAAAGGAACATGACTTTGCAGTTACACGGACATCAAGGGAGGGAGACAGAAAGGTTTATTAAACTGGCATGTATTATCTGAAATTCATAACCAAATTAACTTCAGTATGTACTACTTCTCTAAAGCGTGCTTGACTTAATTCTGACCATCTCACTCTTACCCAGGGGAGTCAATAGAGTAGTGGTTCTCAACTTTTGTAGACCCTTCAAAGAATGCCAGCACTTAGTTTTCACTAGTTTTTTGACTATGGAAAAATAATAGAGTAATTCATCTGTTACAAAGAACTCAGAAAGAACACAAGAGGGCAGAAAATGTTTTTGATACTATGAATTCCTGTTTGAAATCTCTTTGTTTATCTAGTGAAATGTGTAGGTGTTTGCACACCTAATATTGTGCGACATTGCAAGGCACCATGTATTTCTGCTAAATTGTCAAAAGGTAAATATGTGCCAGTTTCATTTTATATGTAAAATATTTTCCATGACAATACAAGTGAGTTAGATATTGGAATTAATATGTATGTTCCTTTGGCTTTCTTTTTTTCCTAAATGACTAGCATATCATGCTTCAACAACAGTGATACATATTTCAGAAGGAAAAAAAAATGTGGAAGACTTTGCTGGATTATATGCAACCACTGTACTACAATATCAGGACCTGCCAAAGTGTCACAGCCTAAGGCTCAATAGAAGTACATATTGTGTTGCCAAAAAACAAATGAAAGGAAAAAAGGTGTATAAGGAACAGGAATATTCTGGGAATATTAGAGGATACCTCTTTCTTTTCTCATGATTCCTCTCATTTATCCATAATGGTTCCATTTGTACTGTCCTATAGCCATTGCAAGACCCAAGAAGTCATCTTCCCACTTTACTCGGCCTTGGTGAGGCCGCAGCTGGAGTACTGCATCCAATTCTGGGCTCCACACTTTACAAAGAAGCTTGAGAGAGTCCAGAGGAGAGCCACATGCATGATCAGAGGTCAAGAGAACAGGCCTTATGAGGAGATGCTGAGAGGCATGGGACGCTTCAGCCTGGAGAAGCACAGGCTCATGGGGGACTTGGTGGCAGCCTATAAGTATATAAGAGGGGTGCATCAGGATCTGAGAGAACATCTGTTCACCAGGGCTCCCCAAGGGAAGACAAGGTCTAACAGTTACAAACTGCTGGAAGACAGTTTTAGACTGGACATAAGGAAAAACTTCTTTACCGTCTGAGTCTCCAGAGTCTGGAATAGACTCTCCCCAGAAGTGGTGCAAGCACCTACACTGGATATGTTCAAGAAACGCTTGGATGCTCACCTTCCTGGGGTCATCTGACCCCAGCTGACTTCCTGCCCTTTGGACAGGGGGCTGGACCTGATGATTTTGCCAGGTCCCTTTTTCAGCCCTAATGTCTGTGAAATCTATTAAATCTATGCTTTTATGTTTCAGAGATTATTAATAATAATAAGCAATATTTTGTTCTTAAACAAGGCCACATCCTTACCTGGATTAAGAACTTCTGTCCATCCTTGTCCTTTGCACAGTTACTGGCTAGTATCCAAGTTGTAAGGGTGATCTCTTAATCCCACTTGTTCCCAATGTAATCCCATGGAACCTATGGGCTCCTATACATGCACAGAGAACAGGCTCCAATGCGCTGGAAAGCCAGCGCATTGGAGCAGACTCAATTAATTGAGTCTGTTGGAGCATGGAAATAAATGTGCTCCAGCAGATTCTGGCATCATGTGTATTAGAGTCCCCATTAATTCAATGAGCATTTGATGAGCTGTAGCTCAAAGTGCCTCACTGCCATTTTTCAGCATGGGGGATGCTGATATGTGTGACGCTCAGGCACTTGTAATTAAAAGCGCTCGCTAATAAAAGCACCCCTCCCCCCATGCCTCCTGAAGCACGTGTAAAAATACTCCGTGTTCCTAGGAAGTGGCATATAAACTTGGAGATTGACCTTTTGCAGTGGTTAGCAAATTAGATTCTTGCAACCTCTTTAAAGAGGGACATTTAGTAACTTGGAGAGAGAAATAGGGGTTGCAGAACAAAGAATATAGAAGACACATCAGGAACCCAATCTAGCCACAATTGCAGCATCTCTGTAAATATGGTACCAGGTTAGTTTTACAATCATAGAACCCTTTCATGTTATTACCTGGTACATTGTTGATGAACTGTGGTGGCTGTGGTAAGTTTGGAGAGGTAGAAAGAGAGCACAAGTAGCAAGAAGACAAAGCAGCACCAACCAATAGCAAACAGGCAGCAGGGTGGGATGAAATGTTATTTTGTTTCTGGGTGCATTGCACACTCATCTGCAATGTAATTTCAATTGTGCTGAAAAGCGCAATATTTATCAGGAGAAACATGACCAGGTACTGACGACAATTAAGTTAGTGAGCAAATTCAGGCTGTTAAAAAGAAACCTATGAAGTATGAGATGTTACCATTTGGAGTTTATGGTAGTTGACCCACGAGAGGGCAGTGCTAGACATGGAGTTGTTCACAATATACACTAGAACATCACTAGTCTGAGAAAGGAGAGAGAACAGTCTCCCTGACCCCTTTCCAATATTATGATTGAATTCAAGAATGGATTTCAGGTAAGTGAATACCTGGAGAGAAAGCTGAGGTTAAAGGAGACTCCCATTAAAGTGGCAGTACCAAAAAACAGGGTTCTATTAGCCATAGTGAATCAAGAGGGAATCAGCAAGCCTCCAGGGAGGGCTATTATTATGCTAATTAAAACCAGTAGATCATCAGCCTATGAGGAGAGAACAGTGAGATAAACTGAGGACCATCATTAGTCTGAAACCACTGAAAAGAGCCCAGAAAAAGCACCCCTACGCATTACCTGTGGCTGAGGACCTCCTACCCAATTTATCTAGAACAAAAGTACTCACTGCTTGTAGTGTCATGAATAAGTTCTGCCATACTGAGCTAGATGATCTGTTCAGCTACCTGATAATATCTGCCAGGTCTTGTTGGATACAAATATTTTGGGGTATTAGCTTAGCTTTAGAGGTGTTCTGCTGTCATGTGGAGCAGGTGCTAGAGGGACTCCCAAGTGTCATGGCTGGCTTTCTTCTTGTAGACGGTATCAAGTAGAAGACAATGCAAGGTCATGATACTAAGTTGCAACAATCCTAAATAGTTGCTAGGGGAGCAATATTTGGTTGGATGAACTGAAGCTGAGGAAAATTAAGGTTCTCTGTGCTGGACATCTGTTGACTTCTGAGGGACTCTAGCTACCCGCTGAGAAACTGAGCACCACTGAGAAAATTCCCAAACCAAAAGATGACAAGGAAGTCTAACAATGTATTGGAATGGCAAACAACTTTTCTTGATTTTGTGCCTACCTAGAAAAAGACTATAAATCCTAAAGGTCCATTTACCCACAAGGATGCTCTACTGGATCGGTCAGAGATTCAAGTAAAAGTCAGAAAAGAAAATTAGACACAATACTTCCTGAAGTATTACAATCTTGGAGATCAAGTACAGCTACAGTGTAACTGATGCCGCAGGAGAAGGCCTAAACCCAATGCTAATACAAAGCCAGCATCCCCATCACCAGGGCTCTGCTTGCAAATGTTGATGCAGAAAGGAGAGGTCACCAGAGAAAAAAGGGAGCAATTATTTATACTCTTTGAACTGGAATAATTCTATCAATTCACCTTTGAGTAAACATGTACGGGAGAAAGTTGATAATCATTCAGAAAGCACTGTATAGAACAAGGTTCTTTGAGTAAATTCAATATCTTTTATTAGACCAACTAAAATAGTTGGAAACATTCTTTTTTGCAAGCTTTTGGGTATAAACACCCTTCATCAGGCTGAGGAAGCATCTGCATCTGTACTCTTTCTGGATGGAACAGAAAAGAAGCCAGAGGCCAGTATGCATGGGGGAAAGGCAGTCAGTGAAAATAATGTTTCCTAGATTTTGGTACCTGGGGCACACTTTTTTCTGGATTAAAAATGGTGGCACACTTCACTCTTACACCCAAAAAGGTGTGTGTGTGTAAAACATATAACATATTCTGTTCTTCTGCCAGAGGAAGTCATACCAGTGCTGCTATGTATTGTTAAAGAAATGACATCAGATGCATCTTTCTTTAAGCAGAGCATTCGTTTCTATATCAGTGGTTCTCAACCTTTTCAGCCTCAAGGCACCTCTCCATAACTTTTCTGAATATTCAGGACCTTACTCTGGTGCCATAGGTGGATTAACACATGGGCCAGCTGGGCCCGGGCCCAGGGGCCACTACCAAATCAGGGGCCCCTGGGGTCCTCATCAGCAGGGAAGCAAAAGCCACAGTTTTATACTTGGCACTTTTTTGTCTCCCAGCAGAGAGACAAAAATGGCGCCAAGTTTAAAACTGCGGCTTTTGCATTTGCTTCCCTGCGAGCTAGGAGTGGAGCCTCTCCACCAATGGTGAGGGGGCAGGGTTGGGGCCGGGCCAGGCCAGAAGCGCCATGCCTGCGGGGGGACGGCCAGGATTGGGGCTGGGCCGGAAGTGCTGCACTGTGCCTCTGCAGGCACTTGGGCAGCGGCGCTGGGGGGTGGGGCATTGGGGGGCTATAGCCCCCCCAGTACATCTTAGTCCCCCAGTAGCCATCCCTCCTAGCTCTGATGCCTGCCCACAGTGGTGTGGTGCTCCCGGCCTGGCCCTATGAATCCACACGGCCGCATGGGAAACAGCCAGAAAGCAGCTCCCTGCAGGTAAGTGTAATAGGTGCCAGGGCGGGGAGCTAAATGGAGCCCCAGGCAGCTCATGGTGGAGGGAAGACAGAGGGGGCGGCTGCCTCAGAGTGATCAAGAGTGGGGGAGGGAGGAGGTCTTTTGGGGGGAAAGTGTGTGTGTGCACACCCATGTTCATGGCAGGGAGAGTGTGTTTGTGTCTGTGTCCATGTGCAGAGAGTGAGTGAGAGAGGAGCGCACGCCTGTGTCTATGTGAGTGCCTGTGTGTGCGCATGTGTGTGTGTACATTTGGCTGCGGTGGAGGGAGAGGGGGGCAGGGATCAGGGAGAAGAGGCAGGCATGACCGCCCCAAGCAGAGTGGGGTCCACCCAGCCTCCCCAGCCAGCACTAGGAGGGGAAGGGGCCCCTCCCCCCTACAGCCCAGCTCCCATGCGGGGAGGAAGCCTCCAATTTTGTGTTTGCCCAGGGTCCCAGTACAGCTTAATCTGCCTCTGCCTGCTGTGCTCTGCTCTTTCCACTGTCCCTGGCGGCCCCCTGGTTTGTGCCCTGCTCATACCATGGAGGTGGGGGGAAGGAGGGCAGGCACAGGGGCTGCCTGTGGTGGGGAAGACAGTTTAGTTTTACAAGTCCTTTCATATTACAAGACCTCACAAGCATTATTTATAAACAGAGAAGGGCCTCATCTTAATGGAGAACCCATAGTGGGGAAGGGATTGTTCTTATTTTCCACAGCATGAGTCCCTTCACTGGTGATAGTGGAGGCTTGGCAATATAGGGCCTTCCCTTTCACTCCCCACCTCCCTTTGGGGTCTTTTTGCAGTACCCAGATGAATTCTAGTAATTTGAGGGCAGTCCTTAGTTTTATATAAAGCTTGGGGCCTCATTCATTCATATAAGCAAAGGGGATGATCTAGTCAGAGGTGAATATCAGTGGGTCATACCTCAGACATGTACGGCTGCTTTGAGAGAAGAGTAAATCTTTGCAGTGGTGGCAACACCTTTGTTTCCAAGTATATACATTTTTTCAGTACCATAACGAATAACAAATAATCCCATTTGAAGAGACTGCCCACAAATTGTATTTTAAAAACATTTTTATATCAGTCTTATTTTCTAGAGGGAAAAGAAAAAAAAAAAGGAAAGTGACATCCTAAAGACTCCTGCAGGTCTCAGAAGGAGTACAAGCCTTTTTTTTCCTTTTAACTCACCACTTAGGAAACTTTTCTCACAGGGAGACAGGTAAAAGCTTAAACCTTGATCAGAGATTTAAGCTTTCATCAGCACCAGAACTACAACAGCTTAGATTTATCTTTTTAAAAGACATCATAAGCTGGATTCCAATGGATTTATTCCCCTGATCTCCCCTCTTCTCATTGTAAAACCATCTATAACGAAAGAAAAGAGCAAGATACTTCTGTGACACCAGCCACATGAAAATGATGGATCAGTTCTATAGTGCTGGCAGCTGAGAGCACTCAGCACCTTTCAAGATTAGGCCCTAAAACAGCAAAGCCTTTAATGCAAACTCCTTAAAGAAAAATCTAGCTAATTTTGCAGCATGGCAGAGAACACACTGAACTGCAGTTTTGTACTTAAATAAAAAAAGTATCTATTAAACATACTGGGGAAAGAGCAAGTGAGGGGAGAGGAAGAGAATAAACCAACTCACTGCATCTTATTTGATGAAATGTAATTGCTTTGCTGCTGTTGCTAATGCAGCTGTAGTCCTCACAAGTTCACAAAGCCATTTAAAGGTTTTCCACCCCACACCTACAATTATCTACCATGTGCACTATTTTCCATTCACTATTTACTTCTGATTTTTCAAAGCAACGATGAGACTGTTTTGATGACTTCCCATATTTGTGCATCTACTTGAGGGGAACCTGCGATTCATCAGAACCAGCAAACACATTTTTAAAGACGTTAAATCACTGCTACATTATTAATTTGTTTTTTACTTAAAATGTTTTAGGTAACACATTTCTAAGTGCAACTTCTTTGTTTTTTTTAGGCATGGCCCATGGGTAAGGCTTCTTAGGCTTCTCAGAAGCCTAAGAAGCCACTTCTGTATCTCAGTAAATACACGTCAGGGCAAGGCAAGACTAGTAAAAGTCATGTTTATGACCCCTTTTCTCTCTCTATTGCATGCCCATGTAGGAAAAATAAAATGTTTTTGGGACAAGCTCTTTTTTGAGTGATTGGCTACATTTCTGTTTTGCAAAATGTGTTCCACGTTCCCTTGGTTTCTTGGCCACCTGACCTCTTGGCCAAGTTCTCTTGGTTTCTTGGCCATCTGACCTCAGACCATCTGCACATGAGTTTTCTGTGCAGAAAATTCAGTGCATTAATTTCATGTGTAGATACACCCAGTGTAGACAACAACTCTACAACACTGCATAACAAGCTGACGTGATGGTAAATATAAATCTGCTTTGCCATGAGTAAGTGTTCTGATATGGTATATTTCTTAAGTGTAGACAAGGTGCAAGTGAAGGGTGAAGTAAGTATTAAATATTAAGCATTAGATTGACGAAGGAAAATAACCGAGAACTTCATGACTTAAAGACCATAGTCAATTTCTTCCTTGTAAGGAGAATAACATACCGCCTTAGTTACGCATCAACATTTTATTGAAGGGGCAGTCAATAGTTTGTATGGACTCTTTACTTCTTTACAGAAACATTTAAAAGAAAAATGTAATTTGAATGTAAAAAGAGTGTATCATTTGGCCTGATCTGGTTTCCTTCAGAGTAATTGGTCAGATTCCCATTGGGTTTAATGGGAGTTAAACTACCTCCATAACAGCTTGAATTTGGCCAAGCTGATAGCCAAGGTACAATAGTCTAATTAGACAGAGTATTAAAACAAAACCCGTACAGAAAAACATCTACCATAATACCCATATATACACATTTGATTCCTAGTCCATTTTTTTACAATATTAAACTTCAGATGACTTACAGGTAAAATGCCAAGTAAGAAGTAACCCCTCTTAAGAGTACAACAATGTGACAGGCTTCAACTGATTCTGTCTCTAAGGTACAAATTGCTCTTCATGTTCTATATTAGATAGAGGGTGTAAGATTTATTTAAAGTCTTTTTACAGTAGCCAGATTAATTCTAGTAATTTGAGGGCAGTCCTTAGTTTTATACATAACTTGGTAATTCTTGACTACACTGGAAGCATTTAAAAAAGCACATAATACTAATGATTTTTTTTTTTTTTTTTACATAGATCATTTTGCCAGGCAGGCACTTTACAAAAAAAAACCATTCAAGACTTTGGCTAACAGACTTCAAGGAAGCCAAAAAAGAGCTACAACTTTCAAAGGCAAAACATCCTGACTGGCTTTAAAAGAAAGTCTGTCAATATCAATTTTATTAGAATATTGCCACAATCTATCTTCTTTGGGGAAACTTTCCAAGGACATAGAGACCTACATTTTAACACAGTTTGGAAAATCCTTAAAACAAAAGGGATGATTAATCAAATCAAGTCTCTCCCTTCCCTCCTGCCAATGACTTAAAGTTTCAAGACAGAAAACAGGAGGTTTTTTGTTTGTTTGTTTTTTTGCAGTGGGACAAAACAGGAGATACTGGAGGGATTAGTAGGATTATTTATTGCTATTTCTTCATTGATAGTTTATCTTAATTTAACCTTGATCTGAATGCTAGAAATTATTTTGATTAGATGGGCTACTGAATTTTAAATGGAATGCAATTTTAGTGCACTCCAAACTGACCAATATCAAATCCAATAAGGGAAAGCAATTTCTAAAGACCATAATATCCACTCAACCCATCCAGAGGAGATTTAGGCCAGAACAAAGCTCTCAGTGTTTGAATAAAATGCCAGTATCCGCTTCTAATGTCCTTGATAAAAGATCTAATAAGATAGCTATTTTTTATTTCTTTACAGAAAACAGTATTAGACATTTTCTGCATCCTGATGTTTAAATCCTATTGTCTTGTTATTACAGAGTATGAGATCAGTGACATGAAATGAGTTTTGATATACTTCAATATGTAGGCATAAATACAGTAAATTATATTTTGATGTCATTGCCTTATCACTTTTTTTTAAAGGCATGTGGTACTGTGCTGCTGCATTCCCTTTGGGTTTTTCTTTTATGTTATCACAAGAAAAGGAGATTTTTTGCTTTGAGAACTGCTTAATAATGTATGCACCCAATAGTCCACCAAAGCTTCAAAGAGCCAATTATGGTTATGGACTGTTACATAAATACAAGTTTAGGAGGCTTGAAGATGCATAATACGTATGGCCTCTGGTAAATAAATATGGAATATGGGAGTTTTGAAATTGGAGTTACTGACATGAAGAAATGTAATGGCTTCAAATGAATGGTTCCAGTATATAGAGGCCCGCTGGCTGCTGGTGCTCATTAAATATGATTACACCGTTTGTGATTAAGAACAAAAGCCCTCCATTGTTTCAAAGAGCAAACAAACCTTTTAATTAGTTTTTGGAATGTATGACAATATCTAAAAGTGTTAAAATTTTTATTTGCAGGTGATGCAAAATTATTCAGATTAATAAAGGCTAAAGAGGATTATATGAAACTCCAGAAGGACTTAAATCCAAGTGATTGGATAACACTATGGCAACTGAACATGAATACTAAAAATGCAAGATAGTGTATGCACACTGAAAAGAAAAGTTTGAATTATGCTTACATATTGATGGATTCTACATTAACCGTAGCCAATCAGGAAAAAGATATAGCAGTAGACAGTTCAGTGAAACCATCTGTTCAGTGTGCAGCAGTTATAAGTGAACAATGAGTTGGGCTGTATTAAGAAAAGGACAGAAAATAATACTGCAACTGTAATTTAATTATATAAATCTAGGGTACATCTTAACCTTGAAGATTAGGTTTAGTTTTGGCCATTGTCATCTTAAAAAGGATACAGTATAAATCAAAATGGTTAACAGAAATGGCTATAGTTGGGTGTTTTTTAATTTGCTTTGAAAACTGCTTAATAATGTATGTAGCCAGAATAAGGTAAGATTTTCATATAAGATGAAATTTAAATGGTTCTCTGTTTAATTGTAATAGTCATCCAGGGTCAGGTCAAAGTATATATTTGCTGTAAAAATTGGTGTTCCAGAGCTGAGGGCTACTCGGTTGCGTACAGTATTTCTTGACAAAGACGTATATCATCTGCTATTCATCTAGTAACTGGAAATGGTCTTGTTTTTATTACTTGCTTTGCTTCACATCAGAGGCATACTTGGGCTTTTTGTGTGCTGGGCAGCAGTGGTGCACAGAGCAATGTCAGTGGCTTTGCTGCAGTGCAGCAGCTGCTGTTTTTTGCACCCCTTCCTAACTTGACGCCCAGAGCTGGTGCCCTGCTCACCCCCTGTTAGCTAAGCTCCACGTAACAGCTATAGCCCGGCTTTAGTAGGGGAACTTGTTTCCTTGAGATAGGACTTCTGTTATTATAACACTGCAGATACCTAGTTCCATTTACAGTTCAGGACTAGTAAAGAAACTGCAACAAAATTTACCCTGGAAGGCAACTGACATAATGTAAATTTCATATTTCTTTATATCAAAACCCTCCCCACCAACCAAAGCAAGCAATCAGGCCACAAACCTATAACAAAACATATAGCCAGCTGACATAACAGCTGACACCCTTATGCCACAGTGCCCTTATCTCTCTCTTGATTTGTTTGTTATATCACCTTATATTTTCTCAGTTTAGGCTCTGACCCTGTTAACTCTTATGCACGTCCTTCATTTTGCTCAGTAAAGTAGGGCTGTTGATTTTAGTGAGAGACTGCACATAAGTGAAGTACATACTTACAAGACTGTGTAAGCCTGTGGAGTCAGAGACTATTTGACAGTATTTGTATAGAATTTTGTTCAATAAGATCCCCTTTGGACTGGGGCTTTGGGTGCTGTTGTAATAAATGCTGGCACTCAAACATGCATAGAGGTAAACCCACACATTTGTGTTCTGATGAAAAAGCCTATAATCAAACCAAACTGTGATTTCGGATTCCGTTCAAGATGGCTTTGTGCTGCTGATCACATCATGATGCACATAAATTAACATAAGCCTGTATGATGCATGCAGGGTAGAGGAATTTATTGCTGAACAAGACTGTCTAATGTTTGTTTAAATACATCCCACACAGACCTATGTAAGGCAGCCAGATTACTTTCCTATTTTGTGAGGAAAATTTATAATAAGCATACCGCATCGACTGTGCTGTTTGTATCACCCATATATGACTGAATCCCCCTGAAAGTTAAAATTGTAAAATTAACTGATTATACATGAATCCCTAATATCATCTTCTCAAGCAAAATCCATACTTTCTCCAATTTCCTCTTATTCTGTCAAGCCCATAACCATTCTAATAATCTAACAGAGTATTATATAGCTAGCATCACCAAAATGAAGGATGTTTTCCATACAGACCACATATCTGAATGACAGCTTTCTTTTCAGAGGACCTGGCAAAAAGTACAATACAGGAAAAGACTTTCTAAGCATTTCTAAACAAAAAACTAAAGAGTTAGCTCAAGAGCAAGTTAACCTCAAGAACCAATAGAGGAAAAGGATAAGAGAAAGGACACACAATACTATATTTACCCAGTTTATGGACACACTAGCAGACATACTCTGGAGTTGGGAAGAAGGGAAATGCAGAACACAGTTACACAGAAAGTTACCTGCACATTTTAAATTCTGGGATGTCTATGTTGCAGTTACTGCAGCTCTCACAGGCCTACCTAGCTAGTTTTAAACCAGTGTAGGTGGAGCTGCGTGGGCTGATTGCCTATGTATCCAGCTTTTTGCATGGGTTTTGCAGCCCTGCTGA
>NW_005842377.1:204622-241648 GCF_000455745.1 Alligator sinensis
TCCACGCTGCTGTGGCTATGTTATTAACAGCACACAAGTTAGCTAGTTTAAAGCCAGGGTACATAAACAAGAGCAGCAGGCACAGAAACGACCACAGTGGAGACATATTAACCCTTAATGATATCGATGAAATATGATGAAAGAGAAAAACTTAGGCCACTCAATTTTGACAGTTTCTGTGAATTCTGAGAGTGGGGAATTCATTTGTAGTTGAAACAGGCTTTGCACGTAAAACTGCTTTATCCCTGCTTTTAAAAGTAGCCTTATTTAAATGAAAAACTGAGAACGTGATTTTAACACTTTATATGGAAACAGAGTCATTTAAAGAGGCAAATGCCACATCATTATTGCATCTTGAAAGCTAAAGAAATTTCCTTTTTTTTAAATTAAAAAAACCCCCAAAAACATATTCTTAGGCATTATGGTATTACTCCTTGGTTTTGTAACACACAGTTGTGAATAGTGGAGACAAACTACTAGGATTCCACATACATACATTTAATCTTGTATTTAATGAGGTTTACCATATTTCCAGTTCCAAAAAAGAGGACACCTGATGGTGGGACACCTCACTCCCAACCTGCAGCCCCCCACCCCTGCTGCTGCCCCTCGCTTTTGACCCACAGACCAAGGGTTGCCATATTTCCAGGCTTAAAAAGGAGGACACTTATCATGGAGGGGGTGGGGTGGGCAGGGGGAGTATTATGGTGGGGACATGGGCCACTGGTGCCTTCTGACTGTGGGTGGCCACCAGCACCCAATCGCTGACACTGGAAGTGCTGGCGGCAAAACCAGAAGTGCTGCCGGCACTTCTTGGGGGGCACTGGCTGACACTCTTCACTCCATGGCTGGCGAGGGCCAATCTCAGGTGGGGTATGTGCCCCCCCCCCATACCCCCCTATGCATTGCCAAATGGGTGGGGGGCAGAGACATGCCAGTGCCCTGCCCTTGCTCATTCTGTTGCCTCTCACTGACATGCCACAGCCCCCCCCAGCCCTGCTGCTGCCCCTCACTCCAGACCCACTGACCCCAGCACTGCCAGTGCCCCTCACTCCCAAACAGCAGTACCCTTCCCCCCACCCCTTGCTGGTGCCCCTTACTCCCAACCCACAGCCCCCTGGTGCTGCCAGTGCCCTGCACACCCAACCCAGTCACCCATCCTGTCTTCTGTGCTCCTCACTCCTGATCCACAGCTCTCTGTCCCCCTCTCAGTGCCCCTCACCCCCAGGTCAGGAAAGCAGCACCACTGAAGCCCTCTGCCCTGCCCCCTAGCCCTGCAGTGCCCCTAACTCCTGACCTGCAGCCCTCTTCCGCCCAGTCCTGCAATGCTATTCATTCCTGACCTGCCACCCCTTGCCCTGACCCCCAGCCATGCGGTACCCCTCATTCTTGACCCGGAGCCCTCTTCTGTGCCCCCAGCCCTGCTAGTGCCCCTCACTCCAAGCCTGCAGCCCCTGCCACCCCAGTGCTGCCTCTGCCCCCCAGCCTTGTTGGTGCCCCTCACTCCTGACCCCCAGCCCTGCTGCCCAGGCAACTCCCACACTGTGCCCACACCTGCTCTCTCTCTCTCTTTATCTCGCTTGCCGGAGCCTGGGTGGGGAGCACATGACCCCTGGCAGCCAATCACCTTGCCCGCTGCTCCCAGCCCCAAGCAGCCAGCCTGGGAGAGCAGAAAACCTGGACATTTGCTGTTATTTTAAAAATCTACCTAGATGCAGCATAGGGGTCCAAAAAAGAGGACATGTCTGGGAAAACCTGGACATATGGTAATCCTACACAGACCCCTGGCCTTGCCATTGCCCCTCACTTCCAACTGACAGTTCCCTGCCCCCACCCCCAGGACCCTCACTCCTGACCCACAGCCCCTTGGTGCTGCCAGTGCCCCGCACTCCTGACCCATAGCCTACTGCCCTCCCTGCCATGCCCAGACTTCCATGCCACAGCTCCCCCAGACCTGCTGGAGTGGGCCTCCAGCCGATCCCATCCTGACCAGGCAAGACCACGGTGACTCTGATTCGTGTGCCTGGCAATGGAGTGAGTTTGGCACTGGTGTAGGTGGGAAGAAAGAGGAGGGGAGGCCTGTGGCACCCCCTGCCCTGGGCTGGGGCTCCTGTGTTGCATGAGGCGGCTTGGCCATGTCCCCCCGCTCCCCACCTTGGGCAGTGTCTCCTGGCCACTCAGCCCCTGTAAGCACAGGCACTGGCCCCTGTGCTGCCAGTCTCGCCACAAAGCACCGCTGCCCTCAAAGGGCCCCCCTGCCCCCTTCCCCTGTTGGAGGGGCAGATACCTGCTCCCTACACCCCCTGCCCTGCTGCAGCCCTAGCACCCAGATAGTTTCCGTCAGCGCCAGCAGACACCTGCCCCCCTCACACACCCATCCCCTCAACACCCCGTGACACACTCCCTACCTCCCCGACAGTCTCCAAGCCCTGGCCCTCCAACCCCTGCCCCCTATAGATTTACCTGCAGCCAGGCTAGGGACAGAAGTTACACATAACCCAGTTTAAGTTATCAGAAACTGGTTTAAACCTGTAACAGAACAGAACTTCACTGCATAGAAACATGATTGAAAATGGCTGAAACTTGTTTAAGATAAACCTGGTTGAATGTAGTATCAGACTTAACTGATTTAGGTCAAACTGGTTTATGAAACTTCTGTTCCAGACCCCTTCCTGGTTCAAGTTAAATCACAGACCCAAAAAACCCAGCATGCTTTCCAGCCCTGGGCTGAGCTGGGCTGTCTGCTCCAGAGAGCAGGGCTGGGCCTGCTCCTCTGCTCTGTAGCTGGAGCAGTGAGGACTGGCTGACAAGAGGGTGGGGGGCAGGGGGCAATCTCAGCTGGAGATGCAACCCAGTCTGCAGGGGGGGCTGCCCTCCCCGGCAAACCCTGGCTAGGGTCTGGGGGCAGGGAGGGGGGAGTTAAATACCCCTTCCCCATCTCAAACTTACTGCTGGCTGCAACTGTGGACTACAAATCCCAGAGGCATCTGAAAGCAGGAAGAGGAAGAAATGAGCAATCCTGCAGAGTCCTGCTGCTGTAATTCTGGACTGCAAATCCCAGAGATCTCAGGGGCAGCAGGAAGAGGAAGTGAACACACACCCAGAGAACCATGCTCTAGCACCCCCCCAGCTTCTCACCTGAGCCACTGCAGGCATGTGGCTGCATTTCCTGAATCAAAGGTAAATATTGTTCACTTCTGTTTCAATTTAATTTGTGTAGCTTAGACTAACCTGCAAAGACTGAATCAATTCAGCCTTGGGCTTCTTGACTGTCTGTACCTAGCCCCAGAAGGCAGCAGAGCTTCAAACTTCCTTCTCTCTTCCTGAGAGAAGCCCCTCCCCCCAAGGAGCAGCAGCTATCAAATATAGCTTCCTGCCACTGCCGGGGACTGGGTAGGCTGTCAAAGGAGCAATCTCCCATAGCCCCTCTGACTTGAGAGGATACCTTTACAGCAATTTTGCACTGCTCCAGTAGTGGGAAAGGGTCTTTGCACATATGCATGACCCATAGCACTCTATTTTTGTAATGCTAGAAAGCGCTGAGGATAGTGCTGCAAATGAACAGGTGTCCAAGGCCTTAGTCAATCATTAGTGTATATGTTAGGCTGAACAAAACTTATGAATGAAATAAGCCTAATTTTGAAAGCTATACAGTAATTGACAGAAAGTGTTTCCACAAGATCTGACTGGTGTACATTCAGAAAAACAGAAATAGGAAGATTATCTGCAGTAACACCATTAGCAAGTCCCAAGAATATTAGTCTTCCAATTAAAAAAGAAACAAACAAATAGACAGCAATTCAACTAAGTTATGTTTGCGGACAGCAGAATAGAAAGGACCATAAAGTTATCTCAAAGGTTTCTTTAAGACACTTTAGGACACTATAGTCTTGATAGTTTGGGGGATTGTTTTCGGGGTTTTTTGGAAAGAGATATTACATATGATTTTAAAAATCCTTTATTCAATACACAATGATTAAGGGATTTTAACCATTCAGACTGCTTTTATTTTCTTCTTTGGAATATCTAACCAAGAGGGGTCTAGTGTTTCATATACAGATATCAAGAGGCTTGCATACACAATAGAAACATTGCAACTGAAATAAACACAGGGCTTGTGCCAGGTGGCATTTGGGGGGGCGGGGGGAGAATCACTGCACATGGAGGAGGAAGTTGGAACTGACTGCAACCAGCTGTTTCAAAGTTCTTTGTGCTTTTTCAGAGCTGTTTGTCCGAGAGCTAATCTGCTCATAAAGAAACAAGGACTTTGAGTAATTCAGGTATAGTTTAAGTTTTAGGTTTGAAGTTTGATTTTCAATTAGAGTCAGGACAACGGAAGAAGTTACAGGGTCTATGCCCAAAGTGAGGAAAACAGCTTCTTTTTAACCAGCCCTTTTTTGGAACTAAGTAGTAGCTTGCCTTAATGCAAGTTGAAACTGAACCTTAAGACAGGTTAGAAAAGTGTAGAAAATAATCTGTCAAAAGATTTGCATGGTTTATTTCCTTCTCTCTGCTCAAGGAAGCCTGGGACATGTTCTGCACTTTGGATCTATTATCTAATTGCTCAAACCAGGTTTTAAAAATGTGGTCTCCTCAATGAATAAAGAAGTGACTTTGGAGGTGTGCTCCATATTCACCTCAGCAGCACCAAATTTTACTTGCGGACGATTTTAACTAAAACACTGCTGAGCTATTTTATAATTTTTTTCTTGTTTGCCCCAGGAATAAATCTTATCAATTTAAGGCTCCCATTCACAGACTGCTATTCCTAAGACAGCAGTTTTTGTGATAGAAATTTAAAGCAGAGTTTTCATTGGTTTGGGGGTTTTTTTTTGCTATATTGCCTACATAAAGAAGGATGGTGCTGACTCACTGCTCTGTCTGATGGAATTGCCTCTTAAGGAACTTGATTGATGTGTGTGGAAAATTGGATAAGAGTGATGAAAGCTCTACCCACACAAGTGCCAAGGTGGGCAGAGTCTATTTGTATGTGATAATGTTCTGTGCCAGTGGAGAATGGGAGTTGAATAAACAAGCCTGACAAGGCCCTTGCAACACTTTGGATGCAGACTTCTTATGCTTCTGTGACCTTTTGTTTGTTATAGCAAATAATGATACACAGACCCACACTTGAAGACTACTCAGTATATAAAGCTGGTTCAGAATGAAGTGGCCTATTATGTGCTGTCAGCTGAAGGAACGCATTATTACATCGATTTCTTGACTCTTCTGGTTACTTCTGAGTGAGATTCAAGATGCTGTGTTTAGTCCACAAACTCCTAAATCAGGGGCGGGCAATTATTTTGGGTGAAAGACCACTTACTGAGTTTTGGCGTGCTGCTGAGGGCCTCATGGGTAGCCCCACTCCTTGACACTTGCCCTGCCCCCAGCCACCATATTGGGACTGGAAGTCCTTCCCCCAACCCCAGACCTTTGCCACCAGAGGTCCCTCCCCTTGCCCCAGAAGTACTCCTTTTGGGAGGAAGAGAGCTGCAATCTTGAAACCAGAAAAAAACCAAATTACATACAAAAAAATAAAACATCTATTATAACTTACTTTAATTTTATTTAAAAATATTTTGTACTGATTTATGTGTTTATGAAGTGTATCTAGAGGTGACTGCATAATAGTCCTACTGTATGTTGTGTCTGAGCAGTGAGTGGGCGTATGTGGTGGGGCATGGGTATGGTGGGTGGGTGTGGGGTATGTGGTTGGGCTGGAAGCTGTGGTTGGGTGTGGGGTTATGGTGGGTGGGGTGGGAGAGAGAGAGATGGGGGTGGGCTGCCATCTCCATCGTGTGTGGCTCTAGCACACTGCATGCGAGCCTCACATGATGCAGCCAAGCAGAACCCATGCCCAGGCTCTGCGCTCCAGCTGCCCCACCTTAGGTCCCTGGCTCCCGCCCACCACCCATTTCTCTGCATTCCCTTCTGCATGCTTGCCCACTCCTCTCCCCGCCATTCCCTGCAGCCCCTGCCACTCGCCACGCCACTCCCTGCAGCCCCCGCCATTTCCCATGCCACTTCCCATAGGCCTCACCACTCCCTGTTGGCCCCGCTACTCACTGCACCACTCCCTGCAGCCCCCACCACTTCCTGTGCCCCTCCCCATGGCTTCTGTGGCCCCCACCTCTCACTGTGCCACTCCCTGTGGCTCCCACAGCCCCTACCACTTGTTGCACCACTTCCTGTGGTTCCTGGTGCTCCCCACAGCCCCCAATGCTTCCTGCACCACGCCCCATGGCCCCCGCTGCTTCCTACACCTCTCCCTGCAGCCCCCACTGCTCGCCATGCCCCCTGCCACTTCCCTCAGCCACTACCACTTCCCACACTGCTCTCCACATCCCCCACCACTTCCCACGCTGGTCCCTGTGGCCCAGGCAGCTCCCGTCACTCCTCGCAGCCGCCACCACTTCCTGTGCTGCTCCCAATGGCTCCCTCCACTTCTGCACTGCTCCCTGCAGCTCCTACTGCTTCTCACGGTTCCCCCTCTGCTGCAGCCACTTCCCTCCACCCCCTGCCTGCTGTTTCTCACTCTGGCTCCAGCCTGGCCTAAGAAGCACCACGGGGCTCCTAGCTGCTGGGTTGTTCACAGTGGTTCCTCCCTCTGTCTAATCTTACCTTACTTTCCACTCAGACGGCGGGGAAGGAACTGCTCTGGGGTTGTGAGGCCAGAAGCCACAGAGGCTTCCAGTGGGGCCTGAGGGCGGAAGGAGGGTCTGGGGCTGGGTTCAAAGTGGAGATGGGCTGGTCTTGCTGCTCAGCCACAGATTCCCACTGGGTCCTTCTGCTGCTGGCTGCCTCTCATCTTTGACAGGCAGCCAGGAGCAGATAAAAATTAATTAAAAAAATTTTTTAGAGGCCCCATGAGCCAGATAGAATGGGTTGGTGGGCCATATTTTTCCTGCCTCTGCCCTAAATTATTTGTATGAAGGCTTTAGGAGAGACAACACTGGAGTTTTGGTTAGCAAAGGCACTTAAGTCATCATTTCTCTGAATTGGGAAATCCTGTTGTCTTGGTTGAAGTGTATTCTAGTAGGCATTGCCTAAACTCTTCTAACAGCATACAGTGGCTGACCTCTAGGCTGTGCTGAAAGTTCAACTGTCAGGCACTTGACTTGCGTGTGGGATAAGGGGAGGGGGAAGGACTGCAGGAGAGAGGAGAGTTGTCTTTTGCAGGAGTGGTCTGTGCCTTTTTCTCATCTCAAAAAGAGGTTTAATATAGTTGTGAATGTTTATAAGATTAGGTACATCCAAATGCTCTGATTACAATTTGTAATCTAAAAAATATAAAATCTTTTCATTCTCCTTTAGCATAGTATTTTCTGTGAATTTAGTCTTTGCTCCTTCATCTTCTTGTTCTTTTTTTGCTTAATAATCTTCAAATTATGTGAATTAAGAATTTATGAAAGCTTTTTTAAACAATTCAAAATGTTAGTCTTAAAATATCTCTGTCTTGGTTAGCAATATCTTCAGAAGCTCAGTAACAATGTCAGCAAGACAAGTGCTGTTTCAACACATATCTAGGAAAGGAAAATCTGAAATACTCTAGAACATGAAAAAGGACTGCTTTGGTTTAGCTCTAACCATGACCCAGCAGTGATAGCTGGACATATCCAGAAAATGGTCTAACGTGTCTAAGCTTTTATAGCTGAATGGGAATTAAATGAATAGTTAGGGAGCATAATGTATATTAAAAAGCCACTAAGATAGTTTTTAGTGATCCTGAAAGAGTTGATATAGCTACATGTATTCTCCAGGTACTTCGTATTTACTTGGTTTCACTGACATAAATGGAAAAACTCCTCAGTAACAATTCTACAGGTCTCAATAAACAGAACTAGAAAGCATAAAGGCCAAATATTTTTGGCAATGGCCAGCCAGCAGTCTAAAAAGGATCTATAGATAAGTAGCTGAGATCTATAAGAATGTGCTACTGCTCCTACAAAAGTGTGAAAGATTGGATAAAAGACTGTACATTGAAATGCCATTCTCAGGGAAAAAATTAAATATTTGAAAAAACAAAAATCTGTAGTAAATCTGTCCATTTTAGCTCTCTACGGGTGCATCTACATGTGCAATTAGCAGTTCACACCAGAGTTTATTGCTCCTGGGAACTGCATTTAAACATCCTCCTGGGACCACAGCACGTTGATCCAGAGCAGAGCATCCCCAGCTGGCAGGGGGCCTGGAGGGGTCAGCCCGCAGCCCAGGGCTGCTCTGCCTCAGCTCAACATGCTGCGGAGGGGCTGGCTGGGGCATGAGGTTGCTCCAGTGTGGGGCTAGCTGTCAGGCAGCTCTCACACTGTAGCATCCTCATGCCCCAGCCAGCCCCAGTCACCATCTACACATGAGTTTTGGTGCACATAAATACTCCACTACAGAATAATACTTGTCCTGAATAGTACTGTCCTATAGCACAGTTATTTTACTGAGCCCTAATACGGGTGCATGTGCAGACGGTGATGATTTACTGCGGAACTATTTAGTCTGCTCTGCAGAAAAGTGCACATGTAGATACACCCTAAGACAAGGATTGTGCCATAAGTATTTAGGTAGCTCACTTTGGACTTGTCTTGTGGGAATAGGAAAACAGATTACCGCTACTTCAACTGCTTTAATTTGTAACCAGTTACAATCAAGAAAATTCCTACAGTAATGTGCAATCATGTGTTTGTGTGAGTGGCTGGCCCACTGAGAAACTAGCTGAAACTACTGATAATGAAAGGTGTCCTTCTTGGCTGAAGTGGGAGAGAACCATGTTTTTGGAGCAGTTGCTAGTTTGATCATTTATTATTATTTCTTACATTATCTGTACAGACATTTCTGAGATTCTTTTTCCTTCTCTCCCTATATGTCCAGCAAGGTCTCTCCCCACTATTGTACTGAACCATACATGAATAGGAACTACTCAAGATGTTTACTGTTTCACTGTTTATCAGGCAAGAACAAGGGAGGACAGATGAAATTAAACAATCAACTCAGGTTCAAACCCCAGAAAAAAGTATTTTAATCTAGTAGATTAAAATTTGAGCCACAAAAAATGTGGCTCGAGTGGCTTCCCTCTGAGGGACAGGCATTGTGAATTCTGGAAATTAAAGATAAAAGATAATATAACACAGCTAAAAAGCCTGAAAGGTGCTTTCTTCTCTTCATTTTAAAAGAGCCGCTGCAAAAGGAGTAGCAGGTTGAGGAAGTTTTCTCCCTCTAGACATAGGACTGTCTCCTTCACTGCATCCTTTGCTGACTTCATTTATTTTAGACTATAAGCTTAAGGGAAGGAATCATGCCTGGGTTTGTGTTTATTTGCGTGGCTCAGCATACTGTGGACTCTTGCCAAAAACAAAAATAAGCATAACCAAATGGCAGCCTAAAATACCTAAATATTTCCTTTTTTTCTTCAACCTTTTGGGCTACCTTTGCAGTCATTTTTTCCCTCTTACTCATACTCGCCCCCCACATCATATCTAAACACATGTGAAATTTTTATATGCCAACACAACTTTGTTTTAAATTAAAATGATTATCAAATCTTATGCAGATTGATGTTTATTGGAATACTTTTTTTTTCTCTTTTAAAACAGGGCTAGTTTTAACATAGCTGTTGTCCTGTTCTTCAAAATGCTGTTTTGGTAAAAAAAAAAAAAAAAAAAAATGCTCTGAGGCATCAAGTATAGTTCAATAATGGCACCTGCATACCGCAAGCTCTTAGCATTCAAACACTCTTCAGACAGAAGAGAGAGCTACCTACCTCACAAGCTATCTGTCATGAGCTACTGTTGGATGATAAACTCACACATCCAAGCCTTCCTCTGCAATTGATTGCAAACTGCACAGGCAAATGCTGCACACACAAAATGATCTTGAACATTAGCATTATTGTTATTTGAATATGCATCTTAATATTCATTAAGTTATGACTTTTTCACATATTATTTGTTAAAGAGCTTTGAAGCTTGAGCATTGTCAACATATTTCTAATAATGTTTACATTTGATACTTTAAAACAGCATGAATTCAAATGAAAAGATTTGATGCAAGAGCTGAAAGTGTCTTTTGATGATGCAAATCTGTTGTTAAATATCATTGTGAAAGGACTAGGCAAAGGAATTCATTATACTGTATATAAACACTGCAATACTGCAATAACGTACAATAAAAAGAGAAAACTCAGACTATATAAAAATATACAGAATGGGGAAAAGAAACGGTGGACTTTAAAATAGCTTCTAATGACTTGAATTGAGATTTAAATGGTGCTTGAGTAAAGGAGGGAGAGGAATAAGTCAGAAGAGGGAGCTCCTGCCATCCCACTCCAGAGATACCAGTGTACACTTAATAACCTTTGTTTCTTTTTTTTCTCTAAAAGACCTATGAAAATATCTATTTTATTTTGATTTTCTGACTTTTTTCTTTGAGAATTCAGATAGCTATATGTAGCACTCATCATTGTTTTCTTTCTGCTTCAAACAAGGGTTTTTCAAACCAGGAATAGATATAAAAAAAACTTGACCTTGGATATTCAAATCTATTTCTTAAACCCCCTCCATTATAAGGCTTGAATAAATCTAATCTAAATCCACTTAAGTCAGCACAGACCCTTTACTTGTCTACTTTATAACAGTTGAGAATCTAGCCCCTGTTGCTCCTATGCAGCCAACCTGCAGTTGCTAACCACAGAAGAGAAAATAGATAATGTGGCCTCTGTGCTCTCCTGGATATATTTTGGGCCAGAGGATCTACATAACTCATTTTGTCATTGATTCTCATGTTCCCATGTAGAGGACAGCTCTAAGTCTTTCCCACTGTCTAACCCCAGTATAAAGATGGAATATAGCATCTCCATGCATTTCAGATGTTGTGTACTGACAAAAGGGAGCTGGAATGTGACCCTGCATGTTATATATTATGGTGACTGGTGTCTTTCTTTTGCCCCTTCCTGAATCCCCCTTTTGTTACTCACCGGTACTGCTTTGGATGGTCCTCACAGTAGTGGTTGTGCGTGGAGGAGATGAGGACCTTAGCGACACACATTCATCATCCTGGGAACAGCCCTTCTCGATTGCTCTCACATAGCTGTGGCTCCTCATGCGGAAACAGCCTGGCATTGGCAGATCCAGGGCCTCCACTGCCTGAGATTCTAGTTCACTGAACACCGATTCACAGACTGATTCAAATTGACCATTTACTTCCATCTCACTCACCTGCAGGCAAAACACAGGCAGTTTAATTATATTTTGTAGATCCATCCTATTTTCACATTTAAAAAACAAACAAACCCAAAAAGTGGTGCAATACCTATAATCCCAAATAAGAGATGCTTTGAAAATGAAAAGCAAATTACGCATCACAGAATTTTAATTTTTTTATAAAATAAAAGCAAATAAAAAACCCACTACTTAGAATACTGAGTTATGGATGCTAAAACCTCAGTTCCAAACTCATCTGGGCCAACAACAGGGATTAAACCTGGGGCCTTGGATAGAGCCTCTACTACTGGAATTAAAGGACTGACTACCCTGGCTAGTAGCCAGAACAGACCTATTTACCTTTGTTCTGGAGTTGTTAGATGATAATGATAACTCATAACCTGGGTTACATTAAAAAGCACAAGGCTATGCTGCATATCTTACAAACTGGGCAACTCGTGTTTCTGTACTCAAGAGTGATCCCTAAACTGGGCCTTACTGAATTATAGTAATCCCCAGAGGCATAACAGGGCAGCAAGCTGACACATGGTAGCACCAGCTCCCAGTGGTGTGGTGGCAGCACCTGTTTTTGCACTGTCCCCCAGCTGGCAACACCTGGGGCTACTGCCCCAGTCACCCCGCTCAGTTACACTGTTGATAAGCATCACAGGAAAAAAATATACCCCAAACTTTAATGTGTAGAAGTATTCATTATTTTTCAGGAATTCAGAAGGTGCTGGGAAGATTAGAAGTGCTTAGTGTGGTCTGTGAGAGTACAACCCATTCTATACTGGGCTGAATTCTAAGAAAAAAAATTTAGGCTACGTGTCAGGGAATATTTTTGTATAGTGAAATCCATTAGGATGTGAAATCATTTCCAAAGGGAGGTAAGGGGGATTGCTTAGAAAAAACAGTGGATAAACCCTGTTGTAAAGATCAACCCTAACTGGCAGACAATAGCTTAAATTGCCAAACAAGTATCTCACATTTAATTGCTCTGATTTTTTTTGCCTCCCTATTTTTATTGATATAGGAAACTTAATTGTTCTGAGGCCTTTTCTAAGCTTAAACTATTAAACTAACCAACCAGTCTTGTATAGAATTGTATCCCATGCTTAACATTTTGGGGTGCTGTCTTCTTTTGGCTTCCTCCAAATTGATTTTTTTAAGTGCCATGGACTTCACAGCATGTAATGAGCAGGTTGCACTTTTGAGAAAGTAATGCCCAAACAGCAATCCCTGAGCACTGAAGACTCCATCCACAATGGAAGTCACTTTTCTAGTCCATTTTTTTTCACTCGTACGGACTCAAGGATACAGTCAACCTATTTTTTGACTTCCTACTGATGTTGGTGAGGCCAGTATTTCATCCTGTAAGTCTGAAGCCCTATACTTTTGAAATATCTTGATGTTTATTTACCTTAACAAATAACCTGCAACATTTTTACTTTATGATATACTTTATAAGTTTGCTAATAGCTGATTCAAATCTAAAAAATGAATGGTAGCTAGAGACACATAACTGTAGGTTGATTCCAAAAGCATATTGTATACAAGACTAGGCTACATCACTGTGCCAAAACTCACAATTTCCAAAGTGCCAAATTATGTGATGTTTATCTTGCAGACTATATATAGCATACATTTTTTTCAGGAAAATGAGACACATTTTTGTAACTAGCATCTGAACCATACACGTGTGTCAGTCAAGGCCATTACTTTATAGTTTTGCAAGTTAAAAAACGTTAGTAAAATGGAATTAATAAACCTTCTTAAAATTGTCTATTAAAGTCCACTTCAGAATGATGCTTGTGAAACACAAAAGAACAGTGATCTTTGTTTTTTTCTCTTCAAACTGTTTGTTTCCATACTTCAAAGGAAAACTGGAAGTCTTTACTTGCTCACATTAGGATTCCAATGCCTACGTTTTTAGAAGCCTATATTTGGATGCCAAACATGAAACCCTTTAAAGTGATCAGAGTATCAAACAGTACTGAGCACACACTTTCATGTTGTGTAATCAGAATCAGTTGTCAATTTTAAAAATTTAGATTTGATGTTACAAAACCTTATATTTCACTGAAAGTATAGATAAATACATGGCATTATTTATTTATTTTGAATGCATAATTAGTAGCAGATCTGGTTTACTTTCAACAGTAGTGAGAATGATAGGACTCCATACATTGCATAAATATTTAAATTGGCTAGGGACTAAGTTTGATCTTGTTTTCTTAGCTGTGCCTGCATCTCACTAACCTGACTGATGGTACTCATGGCTCTCATGTAGCTCTCGTTCCGGGAACGGAATTTGGGAGAAGTAAGCAGACCTGCAGGGTCTAGACTGTCCAAACTCCTATTGATAGAGACTTCACTCACAGCCCTCAGGTAACTGTGGCTCCGGATCTGAAGCTTTGGAGAATGTTCACTGGATATCCTTGAAGGAAACAGCAGGAAAGAAAAACATTTAATCAATTCCATGTTGCTTAGCTGCAACTGAGAATGCTAATTAATACTTCAGTTGAAAGAGATTTAAATTAGTTAGAAAAACTCAAATCAGACTATATAATCCTTAGCCATTTATAAATTCAATATAGTAAATTCAGTATAAAATTCAGGAAATGGTTCACTTCCAGGTCACGTTCTCAAACTTACTTCCTTTCTTGTCTTACTACAAGCTTAGGGTTCATTATAAGACAATCTTCATGATATTTATTTATAGTGGAGTCCAAAGCAAAAGGTCGTGATGCAATGACAACAGGAAAATTTAGCCTTATGGGAAATATGGCAAGTAGTGCAATGTGTGCGACTCTTAAGGCAATTAGAATGAGATTAGTATTGCTTGCTTCAAAAGTAAACTGCTGAAAGATACAAAGTCCATTATTAAAAGAGTGGTAAAGACATGCAGGTGTGTGCAATCAAAGAAACAGCTTTCTCAGACATAATATCCTCAACCAATACTATTACAACAACCATCAAAAGAATACATGAGAAGGCACAGAAAGCAGTGGCAAAGAAAAGACCTAGTGGAAAACTATGGGGTGTTTATACACATGCTCTGGGAGGTGTGAGTTGGCGGGGGGAGGGGGAGGAGTGCTTTAATTAGCGCATCTGCAAGAGCCACGCTAATTAAAAGTACCCAGAGCATCACATGTATCAGCGTCCCTGTGCTGAAAAATGGCAGTGGGACCCTTTGAACTAAAGCTCATCAAACAAGCTTTAGTTTAAAGCATCCCACTGCCATTTTCCAGGTGGGGATGCTGATACATGTGACGCTCAGGGATGGATTAATGCATGGGCAAACTAGGCACATGCCTCGGGCCCCGAGCTGTGGGGGGCCTGGTCCTTCCCTCTGCGGTGGTGATGCAAATGGCCCCATCCACCTCCCTTCCCTTCCCTTCCCTTCCCCTCTGCCAGCCTTGCTGCTGCCACAGCTTCTTCCTACCAGCGGCTCTGAGCCCCACTCCCCATGGGTGGGGGGGGTGGGTCTCGACTGGCCTGGACCCCACGAGTTTGTTTGCCTAGGGCTCACTAAAAGGCTAATCCTGCCCTGGTGATGCTGGAGAGTGCTAGAGTGCATTAATTTCCACACTCCAGCAACTCAATTAACTGGAATTACAGCGTGTTGGAGCAAGCTCCCTGCATGTGTATAGGAGCCCATAAAGTTGACAGGTTCAGCATGCACACAGCTACTGAGCATTCTTTACTTCTACTGAAAACAGCGGAAAGGAGTTTTAGGGGCTCATTTCCTTTAGGAGTTTGTCTCTTAAAGAGACAAAGGTAATTAAGGGTAAATGTAATGTCAAGTAAATCAATTATCTGTACCACACAAACAAAATGTGATCAGAGTCATAAAACAGCCTATCTGTAACCCAATAGGCTCTCACTCCAATAACTTCTTGCCACGCTGGTGCAAACAGTATATTTTGGTTTGGATAGTGACAGAAGCTGCAGGTTGAAGGCATTTTTAATGTTGGATGGCTATTTACCATTTGCAGAAAACATACTAAGTACCTTGTAAATAATCTTTCATTTAAAATCTGAAGTTTAAAAAAGTCCATTTCTGTTTTTCAAACTAACATGAACATGACATTAGAAAATGGAGATGTGTCTAGAAACAATGTAACTGAAAGACCTCTTTTAGCATGGGGCCAGAAAGACTGATCATTAATCCATTTTTTTAACTGATGTGTTATTTGACTCAGACTAGTAATATTGTCATGACAAGTGAAAACACTTTATCTGCATCTTGGTGTCAGTAGGGACTCTGACTGCAATTTCAGAAATATGTAACAATGAAAAATGATCTTTGTTTTATAGGACAAACACCCATTTAAATTGGTTTCAGAGATGCTATTTTGGAGGTCAAATGGGGTTCTGCAACTTGTTTGATGTTTTGTTCGAGCTTGAAAGGAAAGGAAACTTACTATAGTTTCCATATTGCCTTTAGCAATGATGAATATAGATACTTTCAAAGCAGAATTTTGTAAATGTTAAGTTTATAAATGTAATTCACACTTGATTTTTTTTCTTTTTTAAAAGTATAGTTCTATTAGAGATAATTTCCCTTTTAAGTCAACTGTAGCTCTCTTTGTGGTTTCATTTCCAAAGGAAAACATTTATTTACTTATTTAAAAAAATTGTTATCTGTTGCAGCACCTCTGAAACTATTTTAAACAGGTTTTTGTCCTGTATAATGAAGATGAGTTGTCACTGTTACATTCCAATATATTTCTGAAATATTCCTGGCTGTACTTTAAGGAGGCTCTTTTAAGGGTGCAGGAGCAAGCTATCCTGATGTGATGGAACAATGGGAACAGGAGGGCAGCCTGGCTAGACAGTTTTGAAACTCAAAAATTAATCCTATAAAAGGTGGAAACTTGGTCATTGTACTAGGGAAGAGTATTGCATAGGCATGCAGGGAGGAAATTAAGAAAGTCAAGGCATAATTTGAGATACAGCTGGCAAGGGACATAAAAGGCAATAAAAAGGGAGTCTACAAGAATGTTAAGAGCAGGAAAAAGACTAGAGAAACCATAGATTCCATATGGAATGCAGAAAGAAATCTAGTTATAGATGCAGAGAAGGCTGAATTATTTAATGCCTTTTTTACTTCAGTCTTCACAAACAGAGGCAGCTATCGGATGATGAGTGCAGTTGGTGGCAAAGATAGGGAGGGACACAAACAGCCTACAGTAATGGCAGAACAGGTTAGGAATTACTCAGAGAAGATAGATGCTTTCAAGGTGGTAGGGCTGGATGGGATATGCCTTAGGGTGCTGAAGGAACTGGCTGAGGTCATTTTCAAGCCATTGGTTATCTGCCCTGAGAACTTGTGGAGGTCATGCTGAGGTTCTGTATGATGGGAAAAGGACAAATATGGTGAAAGGGAAGTAGGAGGATCCAGGGATCTACAGATTGGTCAGCTGGATGTTGATACATGGAAAGCTTATGGAGAAGGTACTTGAGGAATCTACTGTAAAGTACCTAGAGGAGATCAGGAACAGCCAGCATGTATTCACCAGGAGAAAGTCATGCCTGACCAACCTGATTTAATTTGATAAGGTGGCAGGCTCTGTGGATGTGGGGAGAGCAGTGGCTGAGATATATCTTGACTTTAGCAAGACTTCTGACAATCTCTCACAGCATCCTCATTAACAAGCTAAGGAAACACAGTCTAGATTAGAGGTTGGCACCCTATAACCTACATCCATTGCTCTCTCCCAATTCACAAAGCCCATTACCTGTCACAGAAGGAAATTAGGTCGGTGAAGCATGACTTATTCTTGACAAATCTATGTTGGCTGTTCCTGATCACCTTATTATGTTTTTAGTGCTTAGAAACAGAAATCATGATGATACACATCATAACTATTCTGGGTATCAGGGTTATTTTGACTAGCCTGTCATTGCCTGGGTGCTTTTTGTCTCCTTTCTTAAAGATGGGCAGGGTTGGATCCAGGGGAGGGGCAGGTAATACTACCACTTACCTCCACTTTTCTCCTGCTGCTGAATTTAGTGGCAGGAAAGACAGTATAGGGGGTGAAGGGGGTAAGCAGAAGTGGCATTCACCACCTGGGTTCGAGTTGTACCAGTGCAAGCTCTGGCAGCAGCTGCACTGATGAGAGAATAAGCTCAGAGAGTTCAGAGAGCACTGTATAGCTGGAGCAGGCATAGCCACATACCCTGTACCTCCCCCTGGATCCACCCATGAAGATGGGTACTATATTTGCTCTTTTCCAGTCATCTGGGAACTCACTTAACTTCCATAGCTAGGGACAGACATTCAAAAGCCCTGAGCTTGAATTGATTCAATCTTTGCAGGTTGGTCTAACCTGGCTAGGCTAAATCAGTTTGTAACTGTACAGACACCCCAGACATGCAGTGTATTGTAACTGCAGTGGCTCAGGCTAGAAGCTGGGGGGCTCTAGAGAAGCCCTCCCTCCCTTCCACAGTGCTGAGCTGAGGGGGGAGTGGCCAGGCCCCAGCAAGATGCTCTGTTTAGAGAGGGGTTTCCCCCCCTCTCCTGACCAGCCCAGCAGGCAACACAGTGTTTATCACCCTATTAAGAAAACAACAGAAGAACAGTACTAGCTACCTGTTGATTCTGCCTTTGTCCCATCTGCTAGCTAATACACAGACACCTCTCCCCAAAGGGGAGCGGGAAATCCTCCTTAGCAGGGAGTGGTGAGGGGGAAGAGGAGGAGCAGCCTACAGTCTCTGTTGGAGCTGCAGCCAGGGAGCAGAGGGGTGGAGCCAGCCCTGCTGTGGAGCACAGAGCCTGCCCAGTCCAGAGAGCATGCCAGAATGCTGGGGAAGCCTGGTTTAACTTAAACCAGCAAGGAGTCTGGGGCAGACATTACATAAACCGGTTTGAGCCCAATCAATTAAGTTTGATACTACATTCAACCAGGTTTATCTCAAACCAGTTTCAGCCATTTTCAAACTAGTTTATGTGCATTGAACATCTGTTCTGTTATAGATTTAAATCAGTTTCTGATCACTTAAACTGGTTTATGTATAATGTCTGTCCCTAGCTGTGCTTATCCTTATTATTATATGATGGAGTAAGTTAAAGTAGCCTTTACATTGCTTTGATACAGAAAAGGGAGGACAGCATCTATCTACAATATCTAATCATCACCTATATGAGGTATGAGTGTTATTAGACCACTGATACAGATGCAAACCTAAGACACAAGAAAAATAAAGCTGGACTCTACCATTTTTGTTCAGACTGTGTAATATGTTGCTCCATACTGGGTGCGTCTACACATGTCCCGATTGCGTAGTTGGTACTGTGCAGTCATTTAGTACTTGCTTTAGTCATTTGGTATTTGAATTTGTTTTAGCAAGTACTAAATGACTGTGCAGTATCCACCAGTATTGTGCGGTCCCAGTGGTGCACAGGTCATTTTCGACTCTACTGCGCAGTACATTGTTGCTACTGCGCAGTTGTGGCGGCATCAGGCTTAGTGCCTGTTGACGCTACATCTCTGTAGTGATGAGCTACATGCTGCAGTTCATCACTATGGTGATGTAGTGTATTGTAGTGTCTTGTGTAGACATGCCCAAAAGTAAATGTGGGAGAATCTAACCCTAGAATCTAGCCATCTTACTCTTGAATAAAACAGGACTAACTGCCTGTACAGACAATTGGTCTTCTGAGAGATATTATTATCCTGAGACCTACTTCACACAGATTCGCAGAAGTTTAAGGCTGGAAGGGTCCTCGTGAGATCGCTGGGTCACTCTGGTTATTCCCAAGTTATTTTTCTCTGAGTGGTCTCTTTTATTCTGAGAGAGAAATTATAAATGTCTGTACACTTATGTTTTCTCCTGAGAGAGCAGGGACTCTCTCTGGAGACACTGAACTTCTGTTCATACCACAGTTTAGCTCCTACTTTGTGGGATAGGCTCAGGCACACACAAGAGTTTCCATGCAGCAGCTGATGAGCTGTAAATTCTCCCTCCCATTTTTAACTAAGTATAATTTGCTTGTGTATCCGTGATTTAATTCTAGTTTATAAATCCAGAATCAGGGAAACTTTTGGACACCATCTTGTAATTTATGTTCTATACATTTTGGTCAGACCTGACTTGACTACCTAGTATCATTCAAATGTAAATGTGTTCGAAATATATTAGAACAGTGATTTTCAACCAGTGGGCTGCAGCCTCTGATATCCTTTCAAGGGTACTGTGGGGTGCCATTTAACTTCATTATTGTTAGGTGTGCAAACATAATACCTCAGGTAAACCCAGAGATTTCAAATAGAAATTCATAGTGTTTAAAATATTCAGACTTTTTGTGGTCTGAGTTCTCAGCAACAGAAGAATCACTCTATTATTTTTCTGTAGTCAAAAACTGAGTGAAAATAAAGAGCAGACATTTTCCAAGGGATGCTTCAAAACTAAGGAGGATGCATTAAGTCTAAAAAGCTTGGGAACCACTGTGTTAGAGGAACTGTATCTGAATGGAATGCTTCCGAATGGTTTTAGGATGAGATCCGATGACTTCAAAATTACTTTTAGTTGAAAACATGACAGGCTAGAAAAATCTGACTTCAAGTATTTACAAAGAGAGGGCAAGTTGGATAGCAGGAATACTTCCATTTTATTTATGAGGAAGAATGGATTATATTGTACTTTCAGTCCCTAGGGAAAATATAATTTTATTATACTTTACTTTAGATGAAAAAGGAAAAGATATTCCAGCAATGCTTAACTTCAGTCCTAAAGGCCTGGCTCAAAGGAGAAAATGCCACATGAAAAAGAAATAAATCCTAGAGAACATATTTTTTTTGTGAAACCTCAGTGTTCAGATTTATAGCCCAACATTCAGTGTTAAACCAGAAGGCAACCTTGACATGTCACTATAAAGCATGATAGGTGAGCAAGGTAAAAATACAATGGAGGTGAGTCCAGAAATATGCAATGAATACTCCCAGGTATTGATAGCCAGGTTATGAAGGTACTGTGTATAGGTACTGATAGCCAGGTTGTGAAGAACATTCATCATAGCAGTATGCAACCATCGATCCTTCTATGTCATGGTACATATATGAGAGGTTACCAGGACCTTCAAAACATAGACCTAGGCAAGAGCATGGAGGAGTGGAGACCTTCCATCCCATTGAATATTGAGATAGAATCCAAAGGCCAGACGGAGTCCAGACATTCGGTATCTCAATGGCTGCAATTATACACATGTCCAGAAATCAAACCAAGGTCTCCCATGCAGCAGAGAAGGATCCTACCGCTGAAGCACAACAGCAGGTTATCCAGGAAAGAAATATGCTTTAATTCATTAAAAAAATATTTGCCTCTTATCAGTTAACTATCCCAGGATAATTCTTTTCTAGGCAATCACTGAGAGAATAATTCCTATGGGATTAATTATTTCTACACTAAAAACCCTGCCTCCAAGCCTGGCTGGTGTTAGAATCCAGAACATATTTACATTTCATACTATGTACATTTTAGTTTTGCTTAAAGGTAAAGTAATTAATGGCAGTTTGATGCTAACTGAAAACTGCAGGACATCAACAAAGAATTCAAGTCATGATGTGAATTACCAAATGGGGGTAATTTTATTGCTTTTGCATTTACATTATGTAATACTGACCTTTCTTAGAATCTTCCTGTCCATTTTATTTAAAATAATGAGCTTGTCTTGATAGGAATTTCCTACCTTAAAGATAAAATCTCTGTACCAGTCCTAGTACAGTTGCTATGGAGCCAGTCAGGAGAAAGCAAAACAGAAACTTGCATATAACCAGAAAAGCTGAGCAGAAATACAACAGCAATAGGACCAAAATGGCATCTGTTTCTCTTTCAATTATAAAAGTCTCCATTAATCATTCTAGCTACTTGGACCAATCAGCATGCATCCTGATAACCATGGGAAGAGTTATTCATTTATTAACCCTTGGTAGCCTGTTAAGGTGGACCATGTGTCACACAGAGACAGGGTGAGAAGCAGTGGACGCTGTGGTATATCTTTTTATATATGTCTGCCCGCCTGATTTTTCTGTTCATCAAAAAGGCTAATGAGGATATCAGAGAATTAATCCATGATTTAGCTTACTTAAATGCTATGCAGCCTGTGGCACAGTTAAATGCCACACAGCTGCCACAGCCGTGTCTATCTGTAGCTGGTAAAATATGCTGCTTCTTGTGTGAGCAATGGAGTTCTGCCAAGGAGTCTGTTTGACAGAGATCAAAAAGACTTTGATCAACATTTTATATTTGTAAAAACTTCTTAAAAGCCCCATTTCCTTTAAAGTCATTTGTGTCTGACTGGTCATGGAGTTCAGTGCTGATCAGCCCCAGAATCAGGCTAGAAACATGTTTCTATGATTACCTGTGTTCTCTGTTTCCCAAACAGAGAACCTATGAACTCCTTGTTTCAGAGGCCACGCTGTAAAGATCAAGGGCCAAATTCAGTGGTATTATCAGTCCTTGATTTTGGTACCACTATCAAATTCATGTCTTGTCATAGCCCATATTAAAATACTGCCTGCTATCTCAAAAAACCCTTAAGCACCGAACAAACAGGCTACCTATAAGGAACCTTTCATCCTTCAGTAGAATGCAGCCCTTAGTGAAATGTGACTTCTGTTTAACAGCAACAGACAGGAAGTGAGAGGGAGTACTTTGTTTCAATGAAATTCAGGGAAGACTCTAGACAGGCATACCACAGTTTATTAATCAAAAGTCTGGCACAGATACTGGGATCGGGAACTCTGTTTTTACCAAAAAGGATGTATTGATCAGGTTGTTTTATATCCAACAAATACGTTAAACAGTAAGAACATAAAAATTGACATTTACTGGGTCAAACCAAAGGTCCATCTTGCCCAGTATCCTGTCTCAAGCTGGCAGAGAGTATATGATGAGCAGGAGACTGAACCAAGGTTTTTTTTCACTGTTCTTCTCTCACTTGCAGCCTCTAGTATTTAAGGTATAGGAAAGGAGTAGGCAAAATATGGCCCATGAGCTGGATCCAGCCCACCAACTGATTGGATCTCGCCTGTGGGTTGGTGCCTGCCAATTGATTGTATCCAGTCCAGCTTCCCCAGGAGTGCTCCTCGTGAGGCTGAACACTGCCTGCTCCTGCCCGGGGCAGCCCATGCTGCACTCCCACATGCACCCAACCTGCACCTGCCAACTCCATTGCCCTGGCCAATGCATGCAGCTTCCCAGTGGGGTTGCTCCTGGTGCAGCTGCAGCCACCCAGGTACTACTTGGTTCCCCATGCCTCCAGTGGCTCCTCCTCCTCTTCCTCCTGCAACTGCTGTGCCACTCTGGGCAGCAGGCAATGCAAGGAAGCCACGGGGATGCATGCCGGACTCCACAAGCTCAGCCAGGTAGGAAGAAGCTGCAGCAGGGCGGCTTTTGCCCCAGTGTGTGGGGCTCCAGCTCCAGCCCCCAGCTACCTTCCATCTACTCTGTCTGCCTGGTGCAATTAGCAGCCACCTGCAGGTGGCTGATTGGGTGCAAGGTGCCTGGGAGCTACAGCCCCAGGCACTGGGGCAGGAGCTACCCAGCTGGCTGGGCACATGAATCACACCTGGCTGGGCATCTGCTGTCCGGCACATGCCTCCATGGCCACCACCACTTGTCTGAAGTACCTGCTGCCCAGAGTAGCACAGTAGGGACAGAAGGAGGAGAAGGAGAAGCTGCTGGGGGTGGCAGAAGCTGAGCAGTACCTGAGTGGCTGCAGCTGCACCAGGAAGCTGTGAGCATTGGCTAGGGTCAGAGTACTGCTATCTTCAGTGTGGGCTGCCCCAGGCAGGAGCAGGCAGGGTTTGGCTCCATGCAGAGTGTTGCAGGGCAGCCATGGGCCAAAGGGGGCTGACCACACCTGCACTTGCCCCCAACCCAGGTGAGCTCTGATGCACGTGCCCCCTGCTCTCCCCTCCATACCTCCTCCCCATCCCCAGCCAGTTCCCAGGACCTAGCATGAAGGCAGCTCCTCACACACATGTGCACCCCCATCCCCCGCACATCCATCCCATATGCCCCTCACACTCCCCCACTCCCACCCCACATGCCTACCCATACCCCCTTACACACACACCCTTCCACACCTCCTCCCCTCACAATATACAAGAGTAAGACTTTAATTTGATCTATTATGCAATCACTTCTACATACGCCACTCAAAAAAACATAAATCAGGACAAAAATATTTCTGAAATTAAATTAAGCTGTTATAGTAGTTATTTGATTCTTAATATACAGTTTCCTTTTTATCTATAATTTGTTTAAATGATATCTTCTAATTTTATGTGTGTGGCCATTGACAGCTCATCAAAATTCATTAAGTGGCCCTCTAGCTGAAATAATTGTTCACTCCTGGGCTAGGAAGTTGTGATTCAGAGGCCGTATCTCTAACTCTCATGCTCAGTAGCTCCTGATGACCCTTTCCTCCAAGAATTTGTCCAACCCCTTTTAGGATCTGGCTAAACTATCAGCTTGCACATCTGGGGCAGTGAGTTCCACACTTTATTACACACTGTGTGAAACAGAACTTCCTTTTAAATTAAGTACCCACTACTTTAGTTTTGTGACCCCTTGTTCTTGTATTCTGTGAGATAATAAATTATAAATCCCTCTTTGCCATTTAGGATTTTTTAAACCCTTATCATGTCACCCCTCAGGTGTCTCTCTTCTAAATTGAATAGGCCTAGCCTCTTCAGTCTCTTCTCATATGGAAGCCCTTCCATACCACTAATCATCATTGTCACCCTTCTCTGTACCTTCTCTAGGTTTCCTATATTCTTTTTGAGGTGGGGAAACCAAAACTGGGTACAGTACTCAAGGTGTGGATGCAGCCTGGATTTATAAAAGGACATAATGATACTTTGTTTTGTTTACAATTTCCTTCTTAATAATCCCTAACATTTTGTTTGCTTTTTGACCGCTGCTGAGTACTGAGCTGATGTTTTTAGTGAAATATTCACAATAACTCTCAGATCTCTTTCCTGTGTGGTAACAGCTAATGCAGAGCCCATCACAGTGTAAGTATAACTTGGGTTATTTTTGCCCATGTGCATCACTTTACACTTATATACACTGAATTTCATCTGTCATTTAGTTGCCCATTTGCTCAGTAGTGCCAAATCCTTTTGTATTTCCTCACAGTTTGCCTTGGGCTTTGCCACTTTGAATAATTTTGTGTCCTCTGCAAGTTTGGCCACCTCACTACATATCCCCTTTTCTAGATCAAAAAGAAGGCGCAGGGTAGCATTGGCCCCCTACAAGACAAATGAGGGCAATTAGTGACAGATAGGGGGGACAAAGCTGAGCTCTTCAATGAGTTTTTTGCCTCTGTATTCCTGAACTCGAATCAGGACAAATCTCATGATTGGATCATAGACGAGCATAAAGGGGAAACCAGCCCACCAACTGTTAACACCAACTTAGGGAAGAGACACTTGGAGGGGCTGGATGTGTTTAAGTCAGCAAGGCCGGATGATCTTCATCTAAGGGTGCTGAAGGAATTGGCCAGTGTCATAGCAGAGCCACCGGCAAGGCTGTTTGAGCACTCTTGGTGCTCAGGTCAGGTCCCAGAGGACTGGAAAAGGGCCAATGTGGTCCCTATTTTTAAGAAGGGGAGGAAGGAGGATCCGGGTAACTATAGACTGGTTAGTCTCACCTCTATCCTCGGGAAAACCTTTGAAAAAAATTATTAAGGATCCTATTTGTGGGAGTCCAGCAATGCTAAAGGGCAAGCAGCACAGATTTACAGCAGATAGATCCTACCTGACTAACCTTGTTTCTTTTTATGACCAGGTTACAAAATGCTTAGACACAGGAATTGAGGTGGATGTCATCTACTTGGATTTTAAGAAGGCCTTCGATACAGTATCTCATTGTATTCTCATAGATAAACTGAGCAACTGTGACATAGATGATTATAGTCAGGTGGGTGGCAAATTGGCTTAGGGGTCACACTCAGAGAGTGGTGGTGGATGGCTTGGTATCGACCAGTAAAGACGTGGGCAGTGGAGTCCCAGAAGACTCAGTCCTTGGACCAGTGCTGTTCAACATTTTTATCAGTGACTTGGATACCAAATTATGGGGTAAAGTTAACACACCAGAGAGTAGGGAATGAATCCAGGTGGATCTGGACAGGTTGGAAAGGTGGGTGGAACAGAATAGGAAGCAGTTCAATAAGGACAAATGCAAGGTGCTGCACCTAGGAAGAAGGAACCACCAGCATGCTTAGAGGCTGGGGGAGGACCTTCTCAACAGCACAGCAGTGGAAAGGGATCTTGGAGTCACTGGTGACTCCAAGATGAACATGAGTTGTTAATGTGTGGAAGTGATCAGTAAAGCTAACTGCACTATATCGTGCATTATGTGGCATTGGTCAGGCCGCAGTTGGAGTACTGCATCCAGTTTTGGGTGCCACATTTCAAGAGGGATATGGACAACCTCAAGAGGGTTCAGAGGAGGGCCACTCATATGGTTCAGGACCTGCAGGCAAAGTCCTATGAGGAGAGATTGAGAGTCCACAAGCCTCCACAAGAGAAGGTTGAGAGGTGATCTTGAGGCCACCACAAATTCATTAGGTGGGGACAGCAAGGAATAAGAGATGCTCTGTTTACCAGGGCACCCCTTGGAGTAACTAGGAACAATGGCCACAAACTGAAGGAAAGCAGATTTAGGTTAGACATCAGGAAGAACTTTACGGTAAGAGCTGCCAAAATCTGCAATGAGCTTCCAAGGGAGATAGTGTTTTCCTCTACCTTGGGGGTCTTTAAGAGGAGGCTACACATGCACCTGGCTGGGGTCATATGACCTCATCGCTCTTTTCTGCTGCCCAGGGCAGGGGGTTGGACTTGATGATCTGCTAAGAGCCCTTCCAACCCAAACATCTATGAATCTACGAATCACTTATGAATATGTTAAACAGAACTGGTCCCAACACAGGTCCCTGGGGGACCCTGCTATTTATTTATTTCCAACCTGAAAACTGACCATTTACACTCACTCTTTGCTTTCCATCTTTAAGTCAGTTTCTATTCCATAGGTAGACATTCTCTAATTCAGTGACTACTTAACTTAGTTAAGAGCCTCTAAGAGGGGACCAAATATAATACATCAACTGGATCACCCCGATCCACCTGCTTATTGGTACCCTCAAAAAACTCTAGTAAAATGGTTTCCCTTTGGCAAAGTCATGTTAATTCCCCCCCAGCAAGTCATGTTCATCTATACCTCCACCCCACAATTCATGTTCACAACATGACCCCACAAGTCATGTCCATCCATGTGCTGAACAATTCTTTTCATTATTGTTTCTACCAGTTTTCTAGGAACAGAAGTTAGGCTTGCCCGTCTGTATTTCCCTGTATCCCCTCTAGAGTCTTTTTAAATATGGGAGTCACATTGTCAACCCTCCAGTCCTGGGGTACCAAGGCTGTTTTTAGTGATAGGTTGCATACTACAGTTAGGAGTTTGACAATTTCCAATCTGAGCTCCTTCAGGACCCTAGGGTTGATGCTATCAGGTCCTGGTGATTTGATATTGTTTAATTTATCAATTTCCTCTACAAGATCATTTATTGAAACCTCAGTTTGGGTCAACTCTACTGACTTGTCCCTAAGGAGCAGTGAATCTGGTGATGGAATTTCCCTAACAACTTCCATAGCGAAGATGGATGCAAAGAACGCATTTCATTTCTTGGCAATGGTCTGGTCATCTATTAGCACTGTTTTGATACCCTGATTATCCAAAGACCCTACTGACTCCCTGGCATGTCCTTGGTTTCTAATGACCTTAAAGAAATTGTTATTGTTGCCTTTTGTGTCTCTAGCAAGTGTCTCTTCAACTTCTTTCTTGGCTTGGCTTATTACAGTTTTACATTTGATTTGCTAGTGTTTATACCCTTAAAAATTTTTCCTCATTGGGATTAGACTGCCACTTTTTGCAAAACCTCTTTTTTTCTGCTTATTGCTTCTGCAATTCTGCCATTAAACCATGTTGGCTTTCTTTTGATCCACTTTCCGTTTTTTTGATTTGCAGTATGCATTTGCTCAGTGCCTCCAATATGGTGTTCTTAAGCAGTTCCCATGCTTAAGAATGGACCTGTAGGGAAACTACACTTTCCCCACCAATCATCCAATATTCCCAGCTTCAGGAACAGAAATATACCAAGTAATATACTCTGACCTAATGAAAAGTTCCAGTAAAACCTAACCTGACCTCTCTTCATCCTGAAAGTTAAGAATCAACCATGTGCTGCTGTCATTTATGTTCTTGGTTTGCTGTGTCACCCCTGAAGGATATGGGTTTTTTTTGCCTGGATTGCCTAACCCCATCCCTATAAGGTTGTTCTGAACCTACTGGGTCAGTCCAACTGCTGCACAGATCAATCCCCTCTGCAGTAATTTCCATCTTAGTTCCTCCCAACACACAAACCAAATACCCCATGATATAGCAGCATCTTCTCCAGCCTCTCCTCATGACCAGTCAGTAGGCTTAGTCACCTGGGGTGACTCCCAATTACAGAATCTCCTCTTGGTTATTGGAGTCCCCTCAGTCCTCTCAGTTGAAACTGAAGTCACTGGCAGCCTACCTCTAGCCTTTGCTCAGATGTATTCCTCCAGAAAATTGTTTTGTTCCACTTGCCATTCTCTTCTTGCTATCCAGACTGGAAGGTGGTTTCCCACCTGTAGTCAAACATAGCTTTTCATGGGGGTCTATGCCATGCCATAGTCACGAGTACAGTACTCCGTCACTATCACAGTAATCTGGAGCTGTCATAATAAAAGAACATCCAGCCCACATGCAGGCATTTCCTTGTCTCTTAGGTACCTGGCAACAGTATAATCTCTACAATATGAACTGTTGTTTCTGTTATCCTAGCAACATAGAAAACTAGGCTTGAATTATTTTTCCAAGGGATTCTTTAGATAAGTTTAGATTTGCTGACACAACTGTACTCATTCCTTTAATTTTACAGTGGATACAGTAGTCCTAATCTGCTACTCAATGTAATTTCAAAATGGGATATTCAGACATTTTCATTATTTTTCTCTTCACTTGCTTAAATTTAATATTCCGATTTCTCTGCTTCACATGCTAGAGGCTCAGTTTACCTCTGGGGAAAAGTGCACTGTCCTGCCAACTCATCAGAAAGGATGAGAGAAGGGAGATGGTGTTTGTATTGTTGGACTCTGGGAGTTTTCCCTGTCTTGCAAATTTCTATGGTGAGCATCACCCACCTTTTAGAAAGCATTAGTTGGTATGGGTAACAGAAAACATCTTCTGGGCAGAGTGCCCACCAGCGGTATCACTGTGTCATGCCAGCCAATTATGTTTTGTTGCGCATATATTGGCAAACAGTGTTTGCTAAGCAAATTCTTTAATATTAAAAATAAACAATCAGTCCAAGTCTGTGGTTACCTCGGAGCAAAGCAAAACAGTTTCTTCGTGTGAGTATACTTTCCGTGCACCATTCTCAGTCCAGCATTCTCAGAGGAGCTTAGAAACAAATAGGGATTCCCCAAACGCAAGGGCACTGCATGATCATGACACCGCATACCTGCTACTTCCTCTGTGTCTTAGCTTCTTATTTTACAGAGGAAGAAATTTCTAAACACCCCAGTTCAGGGGTGCTCCACCTTGGGTCCCCAGCACCAAGTCCTTTGTTGCACAGGACCCTGGGGCCCAATCTTGGCATGCAGGGCTGAGCTGAGATGGCGTGTGGCCTCAGGGCCCTGATCCCAGCACGTGAGGCCAGACTGAGGTAGCACAGAGTCCTGGGGTCCAATCCTGGCATGAAGGGCTGGGCTGAGGTGGTATGCAGCCTCAGGGCCCCGATTCCAGTACATGGGGCCAGGCTGAGGTGACATGGGGCCTTGTGGCCCTGATCTTGACACGTGGGGCCAGACAGAAGTGGCATGGGCCCTTGGGCTGAATCCTAGCCCACAGGATGGAGCTGAGGCAATGTGAGGCCCCAGGGCCCTGATCCTGTCATACGGGAGGGGCTAATCAAGCCTGCACAGAACCCGATCCTGGCACACGGGGTCCGATCTAGGCCATGGACTGACCCTATGTCACACATTTGGCTTACAGGGCCAAACGGCTGAATACCACCTTCTTGGTTTAGTTTTTAATGAATGAAATTAGGAGTATTTTTTAGCCTCACAAGCCAATGCCACTAATGAAAATTTTATAAATTGTAACATGGACATTTATGTATATGAAAATGTACATCACAACTGTATTAGCCTTTGTTTGATACTCTCTTTTCTCCATCTTAAAAAGTTTCTGTCTAGTCAAGGAGCAGAGACAATGTCATGTGACCTAGGTGATTAGCTGCATAGTATAACCACCAGTCAAGCTATTTGAGAAATTCTGAAAAATGCAAACGTGTGAAGTCTATCAGGACTAGCTTGCATGTGATTCTATGAAAAAAAAAAGAATAGGCTAAGGGCCTAATTGTGATACAACACGGTGAGGTATATAACTACTGTGAGTGGATTCATTTACGTCAAATGATTATTTGAAGAAAGAGGACTCGGATATATAATGACTGTTATTTGTAAAAACTATTTTGACTAGCTCTCAGCTGTGAATATGCATTTTTCTGGTTAACACCTGCAAACTGTTGAGTTGGGGTGAGCTACTGATGATGCAGAGTGCGGGTTTTTTCTCCTCTTCCTCCCTGGTTTCAGTTGGAGAGTACATGTGTGCACTTTTACTAAGTGGCTGCTGCAATATCCTTCATTTTAGCCTGTTTGTATTTGAAGAACACTAAGCATTAGTTTGAAGTGCCCAGGGAGAAGTCTACTTGTTTTTATTTTTAAGCAAGTGGTTTTGATTTAGTAAATTTTGTTTTCCTATGAACACCTGTGAGCTGTTGAGTTTAACTGGGGTACAGCTGCCACTGACTATATGTGAGAAGAGAGGGTGCTGGGAGAAGGGGCCAGTCACCTACTGGATATCTTCTCTGTTTCTTGGAAGTTTTATTTCAGGTACACTATGAAAGGTCTTCTGGACAGATCCCAGCCCCTGCTCCTTGATCGCAGGGTTGGGGCTGCAGAAGCATGTAGGTGTGGAGCTGCGTGGGGAACAGGCTGGGGAGCTTCTTCCCCACTCAGTTCTGTGAGCATGGAGCTGGGTGGGGAGAAGGCTGGGAAATTTGTTCCCACTTCAGCTGTGCAAGCTCTGCGCAAGCTCCCCAGCTTGTTTCCCACCAAGCTCTGCTATCACAGAGCTGGGCAGGGAGCAGGGTCCCCTGCCCCTGTCAGTAGGGAGCTCCCAGCGCCAACTCAGTGACTGAGGGGCTGGTGCTGGGAGATCCTTATCTTCCAGCCTGAGCTCCATGGTTGTGGGGCTTGGGCTTGGAGATCCCTATTTCCCAATGCCAGCTCTCCAGTCATGGGGCCAGTGCTGGGATATAAGGATCTCCCAGCTCCAGCTCCACAAACATGGAGCTGGCATTGGGAAATAAAGATCTCCTAGCTCCATGCTCCCTGATTGCAATGGCAAAGTGGGGGCTGGGAGATAAGGAGACAGCATTGTATTGTTTAACTTCCTTAAAGCTGATTTTTACTTTGCATAGCTTTTTTTTGGAAAGTAGAACGTGCTCAGGAAGACTCAATACTTGCAGTTGACAAGCAAGTTTTAAGACATTTAAAAAATACTAGATATTTTCTGCAACGTATGCTGTTTCCATGCTTACCCTGTGGCACAGTGAATCACAATAGACAGGAACTGGTCACATATTTGAATGAGAGGGAGTACAGCAAAATATGGCTTTGCAGACTTATTTAAAAATGCCAAAGCCACCAATAGACTTAAGGACTTTCCATGCAATCATTTAAAGATAAAACTTTTAATCCTATTAAAATGTAGGAGACTGGGTGTTGGAACTGGGAGTATACACAGAAAGTGCACTCAAAAAGAAAAATGGGGGTGAATTTTTAAGAGCCAGTTCCAACAGGAAAAAAAATCATCTGCTAGAATCATATGATTGAGCTAGGAATAAAACTGAATATGAAAACTGTATACAAAGACTTCTGGTAGGAAAAGGGTTCTGCAAGCTACCTCACAAATCTAACTGACCTCACCCTCCTACAAAAGTCCCACTGATAGTCAGGAAATAAGCACCATGCTTAAAATTAATTCTGTCCCTTGACAAATCAGAACATTGTTTGTTAAAAAAGGAAAAGTCATGGGAAAAACCCAGATGCCTTAAGACTGGAAAAAAACAGACACAGTGGAAACAGAAATAGCAGAACAGAGACCGAGAATTAAATAACTACAGTTATTATAACATCAACAAAGTGTTAAAACTCCTCTGGTCAAGCAGCAGAAAAACAAACTTAATTATCTGTTTAGCCAGAGATGATAAATAGCAGTTATAAGCTATATCATGAAGCCAGATGTCAATCAACCACCAATGAATGAGTTAAATAGAGCACTCTTGGACACGATATAATGTGAGGCTATTTGATGACATGGAAAATGTTCAGGTGTCCCAGTAAATCAAAGAAGCATGAAACACTAGGGCTCCTAGTCTTTTGTTTATATCATTATCAAAAGATGAGAAACAACCCTGATTTCTTTAGGGTAGTAAATGACTCTCCAGTGGTCAAAACCTGGATGAGGCAAGACTCCTAGTTTGTTCCCATCAAAGGCTGGCTGTGTGATGTGGGGAAAAGCTGCTTATGGTCTTTCTAACTGTGCAAATAAATGCTTTATGACAACACCTCTTAGGTAGGTTTGTGAAGTTTAATTAAACTTAGCAAAAGTGCTTCAGATTCCTGGACAGAGGGGATAGCAATGCAATATTTTTATTACTAACCAGAGGCAATTCTGACCAAATGACTGAAATAATAAAATTCAACCACTGGGACCAATGCAGTAGACGACTAGTTGGTTACTAAAGAGAAAAGAATGTGTAGGATGCTGGTTAAAAGATGCCTCGGGAAAAATCTATCCTTTAGATTAAAGACACGATTAACTGTGGAGGTGCTGATTTCTGATACCCTCTCAGTCAGTGTTTTTGCTGAGCTTTGAAAAGGTCAGCTTTAGGAAGATATGGTGGCTTTTTGGAAAAGACAAGAAAGAGTTAAACATTGAAACTGGGGACTTAAAACAAACAGTGAGAGACAGGTTACTTCTCTGAACCTTGGAGTACATGGAAGGCTTTTCAGTTTTGCCCTTGTCAATGGCCTGCAGCACTTGATCATTTCCTTTCTTTAGGTTGATGCTTTGTGCATGTCAAAAATAACAAAATGCTGATAATGTATAAATCCATTTCTTATCAACAAAAACAGACTAAAGCTGTGGTAGCACTTGAACACTTGGACATCCCTTTGTTTATACAGGGATCAAAGGCTATCTTCCCAGCTCTGTTCAGAGCCTTGACAATCCCACTTCAGGGCACTGTGGTATGCCAAATGTATACTATGGGCGCGCCCAGATGAGCAAACCCCTTTGAGGCAGGGCAAGAGGCACATGTGGGAACGGAAAAAGTTCCCCATACTGCAAATTTGCAGCATGGGAATAAAATTAGACCCCTGGATATCCGGGGGTCTAAAAAAACCACTCTGCAATAGAGCGGAGCAGGGCACGGTGGCAGACCATGCCCAGAGTCAGCAAGGAGTTGGTCCTCCAAAAGAGACACTCTGATTTTGGCCAGTCTCTCTCTTTGGTGCTCCTGCTGCCCCCGGCACTGTCCAAGGTAAGTGCAGGAGGGGTGGGGGGGCTCATGGGTCTGGGTGGTTTTAGGGAGTGGCAGGGGGGATGTCCCCGGGGCTGCGGGGGGTGAGGACCTGGCCCAGATCTATGCAGCTCGCTAGTCCGGCTTTGCATCAAAGAGGGTTGCACAGCTCCGGGAGGTGTGCACAGGAGCCGTGCCTCCTGGAGCCATGTGACCCACTCCAGTGCAAAGCCAGACTAGAGAGCCACACACAGCTGGGCCAGGTCCTCACCCCGGCCCCCCTCCAGGCACAGCAGGCCAGAGGCAGGAGCTGGCCCTGGGGCCTGTGCCACCCAGCCTGGCTGGGCCCAGCCCATGGTGACAGGACCTGGCGTGGTACGCAGTGCCCGTGTGCTGCACCGGGTCCTGCTGCCCGGCCGGCCCTTCCATAGCGGCAGGACCTGGCCCGGCACAAGGGGACCGTGTGGAGCTGAGCCATATTTTGCCGGCCCTGGGGCTGCTTGTGCCCCCCGGCCACACCGGGCAACATGAGCAGCCCCAGGGCTGGCAGGACCCAGCTGTTTCGCGTGGTTGCCACGCGCCGGGCTGGGTCCTGCTGCTATAGGGCACCATGAGCAGCCTAGGGCTGGCAGGACCCAGCCGGGCTCTGTGCAGTCCCCGGGCTGCTCGTGCTGCCCAGCCCGGCCTGGCATGTGGGGACCGCGCGGAGCCGAGCTGGGTCCTGCCGGCCCTGGGGCTGCTCATGCTGTCCAGTGCACATGGCTCCCATGCACCAGGCTGGGTCCTGCCCCATAGGAAGGGCCCAGCCAGGTGGCGGAGCAGGCCCTAAGGGCGGCAGGGCCTAGCATGTGGGGACTGCGTGCTGCACTGGGTCTTGGTGCCATGGGCCCAGCCTGACCGGGTGGCAGAGGGGCCCAGGGTCCGGCTGGGCCCGGCGCCAGGTCTTGGTGCCACAGGCCCGGCCTGGCTGGGTGGCAGAGCAGCCCCAAGGGTGGCAGGACCTGGCTGGGCCTGGCATGTGGTCCCCACGTGCCATGCTGGGTCAGCAGGAGGAGCCCCAGGGCCGGTAGGGCCTGGGGGCTTGGCTCTCGGTCCCCCCGCTGCTGCTGTGAAAGGTCAGTTATGGGCCCTGGGCGGGTGGAGCTGGGACCCTCCAGGGTGGTGCTGGCCCCAGGCTCTAGCTTCCCCTGGCTGCAGATCTGGGAGGAGCCAGGCAGGGTTATTTTGCCCCAGGTGGCACAATTTGCTCCACAGCAAAGTGCATGTCCGAGCACGTGTGTTGAGGCAAAAAGCCCCCGCTCAAATTTGCACCGCTTCTATTTGAGCTGCTGCAAGCACACCTGCTTGCATGTGTGGATGCGCCCTATGCATATAGGCATATAGGCCAAGAAGGACTATATGCAGCTCTTGCTTCAAGCATTAATCTTGCTTTTGAGCTAATGAGGAGTTTCTGCAAAGTGAAATGATCTCCCTCCTGCGTGGGACTAAGCCTGCTGCTTCCCCTCTGCTTCTAAATCTTTCCGGTCCCAGCTGTGATGGAATGAGTTGGATCCTTTGCATTTCACCAAGGGGGTAAAAGCCAGTCTGTGCTATATGGATAGTATAAAGATGGAGTCCTTTTCAGGAACTCACCCACACAATTGCAGACTTCGGATCACTGCTAACACCTTTACCCATTTTCAGGGAATGACTCAGTGTTACACTACTGCTAGGCAAGTGAGCCAGTCAATCTTATGATGCTACACAACACACTATATATGTTCCTTGTGTTTAAATTTATACAGCATACTAAGTTAGCTGATCATAGCTTAAATTATGTCAAGTAAATCTTAGAAATGTTAGTAGCATGTTGATGTGCTGCTCTCCTCTGCCTCCCTGAAATTAGATGATTTATCATATTTAACTGAGTTAAGAGCAAAACCCAATAGCACTGAAGTCCAAGGTGTCTCATAAACGGGGATCCTCATTTTCTCTGTTAAAAAATCCAAAATTTTCTGATAACTATCCAAAATTCTCTGATTTAAATACCTCCCCCCCAAATCCATGTTTTTCTGCAATTAAAATGAAACGCCTATATATATGTGTGTGTGTGTGTGTATATATATATGTGTGTGTGTGTGTGTGTGTGTGTATGTATATATATATATGTATCAGTTGAACACAACATTTTATTGATATATTTACAACTTTAAAGTGATTTGGAAGCCTACCAGCCTCAATCATTAGTCCAGCTGTGCCTGTCCACCCCCCTGTTGTTTTGTGGTGCCGAACAGCTCTGATATGACAGTTCCCCTCCCACAAGCCATAGCCCTCCCCCAGCCCTGCCAGTGCCCCTCACTCCCAACCTGTAGGCCCTGCCAGCCCCCGCTCCAGACAGGGTTCAGGGTTTTGCGCCCTTTTTGCAAGCAGCTTGTTGCAGGCTGGAACTCTGCCAGCTTGTGGAAAGCTGTCTGCAAAAGGGGAAATCTGTGGTTTCCTGCTTCAAAGGGGAAAATCCATGTTTTTCTTCTTTAAATGGGAAAATCCACATTTTTTCACAGGCAATGGATAACCCAGATCCCTGCTCATAAAGGTGAAAGATAATGGCGTAATGGAGCTATGGCCATATATGCAGGGAAACCATGAGCTGTTAAGCAGGCATTGAACTAGTAAACTTTAGCATCAAAAGCATAAGCCCCTAATAGCTAGGCTAAAGAAGTCGAATTACTCTATTAGATGTCAAACAAGTAGGTCCTGCTATGTTCAGTAAGACCATCCTGGGAGAGAAATTATCTGGTGTTATCAATCAGTAGCATAACTAGGAATGGGCAAGCTGAGCACCAGTACTGGTGTCGACTTAGAGGGAGCATCTAAATGGTGGCCCCCTTGCTGCAGCACTGTAGCCCCAGGTATCGGGAGTAGCAGGTGGGTGGGGGGCAGAGAAGAGGGGACATGACGGAGCTCCCTGGCAGCAGTTGGGGGTTGGCAGACAGTGACCCTGACAGCAGCAGCCAGAGTCTCTGAGTTCCTGAGACAGGTAAGACCCTGACCACCTTGCTTCCCTCCTCTCTCCAGTAGGGTTTGTGGTAGGGTGCAAAACAAGGTTGTTACAGCTCTTACAATTTTATCCTACAATATTTGATATTTCCCTGGAAGCCCCAGATCATGGAGGCAAAGAATCCCAACTTTCATTTTTAAAAAAGATTCTAGTTCTGCGGTTTCAGAGAAAAACTTGAAATATATAAATGCCAAGAATTTAAAAAGCAGAAAGAAAATAACAAGAACCTTGCCCTGCCTCCCTCCCTTTTTTTGTAGTGTCCTAACATTATGCCAACCTCAACACGGAGGGGGAAGGGTTGGGACCAGCTTCTGGTTTTTAAGCATTTAGGGTTGAAAATATTAATAGATACTGGACCACAGTGCAACAATAAGATTAAATCTACTGTTTATATAACTGTAATGTTCATAGCCTTTTATTTACTCTTCACAAAAACTGAACTTCACTTATTTAAAATTCTTCTGGTTGACCAGAAAGACCAGACTAAAGCTGCCGATGAGAAAGGAACAGATTTTCTTCTGCAGAATCTGGCAGACTTGCAAGAATTGTCACATGCTGACCAAAGAAGCTACATGAAAGCAGAAAATGAATAAAGTTCCAATGAGTAATAGACTTACGATAGAAATATCATTTTTTCCTATCTCATTTCTTTGTATGTAGAAGGCAATGCTGAATTTCCATTTGTAATGTTTGCAATGTTGTAATGTTTAACAGCAGGGAGGTTTAGTAATTTGGATAGATATAAGAAGGTTTTTTCCCCTTCATATTCATATATGCACTTTTCATCCATGTGTAGGTATCCAATAACTAGAGATATACAAAATGGGAAAATACAGCATAAACTGAAAAAACTACTTTTATGTGAAGGAATGTGAAGTTCTAGATGCAGAGTTTCTGTTTTTCCAAGAGACCAATCCTGAGGTCTTGACTGGCGAACTCTCCTCAAAACAGAGATGACAGAGTCTGGATCCCATTTTTTATTTCTCTCTGCTTCATAGTTTCATACTAGCTAGGGTCAGGAGGGACCTGATCAGATCATCTAGCCTGACCCCCTGCCACAGGCAGGGATGAATGGCGGGGTCACAAGACCCCCGGCAGGGGACCCT
>NW_005842377.1:241924-243218 GCF_000455745.1 Alligator sinensis
TCCCCATAGGGCCTTCCTTGCGGCCCTCTCACCAAGCAGGTGGGCCTCCTCTGAACCCTCTCCAGGCTGGCCACATCCCTTTTGAAGTGTGGCACCCAGTACTGGATGCAGTACTCCAACTACGGCCTGACCAACGTCAGAAAAACTCTGCTTGAATAAATGGGACCAATCCTGTTCCCTCTGACATCAAGTAAGGACCATGCTGCACAGGACACTTAGTACATGTTAAATGTACTTACAATGTGAGCATCCACATGCTCAAGCAGTACACCATGTACCAAGTGCACTCATGTCATAGCAAATTTATGAATTTTTGTACAAATAGTATCTCCAGATAGCATGTGTTCAGCTACCACTGACCTGCTCCACAGAGATAATATATACTCCCAGTGCCCCCACTCCCTCTCCATGGGTCAGTCTATCCACCCACCCAAGATCTACTGCTTAGGGGGTGATACCAACCACAATGCAACACCCCCGCAAGGGCACAAACGGTAATCTGGTGGCCACGCCAGACAAGAAAGCTGACATTTTTAACAGTTTCTTTGCCTCTGTTTTCCTGAACAGGGACCGGGATATCCCACCTACCAGAGGTAGGGACAATCTTGGGGATAGCTCTATCAAGCCTTTAGTCAGTGCAGGTGTAGTTCGGGATCTTCTGGAAGGGCTAGACATTTTTAAATCTGCAGGTCCAGATGCCCTCCACCCAAGGGTGTTGAGGGAGCTGGCAGGGGTCATCACGGAGCCTTTGGCCCGGCTGTATGAGCATTCATGGTCATCTGGCCAGGTGTCGGGGGACTGGAAACTGGCTAATGTGGTCCCTATTTTTAAGAAGGGGAGGAAGGAGGACCCAAGTAATTATAGGCCTGGAAGCCTCACCTCGGTGCTCGGGAAGCTCTTGGAGAGGATCATCAAGGAGCATATCAGTGGGGGGCCTGCAGGGGAGATCATGCTCAGGGGCAATCAGCATGGCTTCACCAAAGGCAGGTCCTGCCAGACCAACCTGATTGCCTTTTACGACCAAGTAACTAAATCGTTGGATGATGGTGTCACCGTGGACGTAGTCTTTCTAGACTTTAAGAAGGCCTTTGACACTGTCTCTCACCCCATCCTCATCAATAAATTAACTGACTGCGTCATTGATGCCTGCACAGTTGGATGGGTAAAAAATTGGCTGATGGGGCGCACCCAGAGAGTAGTGGTGGACGGGTTGTACTCAACCTGGCGAGATGTGAGCAGCGGGGTACCCCAGGGCTCGGTCCTCGGGCCCGCACTGTTTAACATCTTCATCAGC
>NW_005842377.1:243909-255988 GCF_000455745.1 Alligator sinensis
GAACCCAGCATTCATTCCTGTCTGTGGCAGGGGGTCAGGCTAGATGATCTGTTCAGGTCCCTCCTGACCCTAGCTACTATGAAAGTATGAAACCCCAACATTCTCCAGGAGTGTGTGGTCCCAGTTTACATCACATCACCCCAAACACCTATTGAAAGCCTCAAGGTTTGTTGAGGTCTTCTGTGGCAGGGCACTGTTTGTGCTTGCCACTTTAAGACCTGGGGCCAAGCAGCCAGCAGGTGCTTAATTGTGGTGGCCATTTTAGAGCTCTGGCCACCCATTTAAACAGGGCATTTTGCTGCTGGCTGGAGGTGCAGCAACATCACTTGGCTGCGAGGCTTCATGGAACACTCTGAAGGTAAGGGAGGAGCTATAGAGGATGGTCAGGAGGCGCCTGGCCCTGGGCATGACCTAAAACTGCACTCTGCCAGGAGTGGGTGGCCTGGTGGGGCTCTCAGTGGTGCAGGAGCCCCCAGGAAATGCCAAGCCAGTTACCACCCTGGTGAAAGATGGGTCAGGGTGCCTTAACCCCAGCTCCCACAACTGGGTGGGTTACCCCCTTGTAGGGTCCAGAAGGTGGACCCCAGTGAGAGAGTGGGGCCATAGACTCAGAAACCTGTCTTGACATCCCTCGACTGGTCAATGCTGGGGCCAGGACTGGAAGGGTCAGGGGCCCACCGCGAGGGATGCCCAGAGCTGAGGGCCTGGGGTTCAGACTGGCCTCGAGGTGGGACAGGGTCAGTGTAGCCAAAGGTCCCAGGGGGACCACACCCGCAAGGGGGAAGCAGCTCGGGGAGCTATGCAGCCTAGAATGAAGGTGGATTAGGTGGCCTGAATGGAGGGATCTAGGCGGGCAGTTGGCTCAGAACAGGTGGGTAGGCCACAGGGAAATCGGCCCAGAGCAGGCCCCCTGTTACACCTTCCAATTTTGCTCAAGTGCTCCAGTGCAAACACTGAACACCGCAAACACTGAACACCACAAACACAGCTTTATGAATTGGACCAAACCAGATAAGGTCCTGCTTGGACCTCTACAGGAAGACAATGAACTGGACTCATGACAAGGTGCTGGACCTCATCATGAGGTATACTAACTTTGCCCCATAACTTGGTATCCTCAGCGAACTTGGAGAGGGTGCTCTTCACGCCCTCATCCAAATCGCTGATGAAGATATTGAATAATATCGGTCCAAGGACCGAACCCTGCGGGACCCCACTGCCCACCTCCCTCCAGGCCGAGAAGGAACCATCCACCACCACTCTCTGGGTGCGGTCCCTAAGCCAGTTGGCCACCCACCTGACTGTGTAGGTGTCCACTCCACAGTCTGCTAGCTTCCCAATGAGGATAGGGTGCAAAACTGTGTTGAAGGCCTTCCTAAAGTCCAGGAAGATGACATCAGCCTCGGCTCCCTCGTCCAGGCAGTGTGACCTGGTCATAGAAGGCTACAAGGTTTGTCAGTCAGGATCTACCTGTGACAAACCCGTGCTGGTTTCCCCTCAGCATCTTTTCCCCTGCTGGGCCTGCACAAATGCGTTCTTTGATTATTTTCTCTAGCATTTTCCCAGGAATAGAGGTAAGACTGACTGGTCTAAAGTTACCCGGCTCATCCCTTCTCCCTTCTCACATGGGCATTTATCAGCCAATTTATCGGCTGCATCAGACCAATTTCTGATAGGATCAATTTTCTTTATATTGGTGGCAATCTGATATTGGACCAATGTATCGGTGCACCTCTAGTATGAACTGGTCAGTGGAAACCTGATCCACCTGTTCCAAACCACCCACAGACTACCTTCCCTAGAAATGACAGCTTGCAGCCCTCTTCCCTGTCTCCAGACATCCCATGTGCACTGGGGTACTTCAGTAGATGTTGGGGGGACATCCTCACACAAATTATCTGCTAACTATGGAAACACACTCCAGGTCACTTCTACTATGTTCAGTCCTTAGTGTTATCTCTGGCCCATGAGAGCTTGGGAGGTTCCTGCCTCAAGGATGTGAAAAGATACTTCTGCTCATAAGGATGTCATGTAGCTAAAAATATTGGTGGGACCAGCGAGACCGGATGCTGGAGGACCTCATGGGCTAGGGATAGAAGTTACACATAAACCAGTTTTAAGTGGTCAGAAACTGGTTTAAACCTATAATAGAACATAAGTTCAGTGCACATAAACTAGTTTCAAAATGACCGAAACCAGTTTCCGTTAACATAAACCTGGTTGAATGTAGTATCAGACTTAACTGATCAAGCTCAAACCAATTTATGCAACTTCTATCCCAGACCCCTTCCTGGTCTTAGTTATATCAAAGTCCCCAGCATCCCGGCATGTTCTCTGGGCTGGGCTGTGCTCTCTGCTCCAGTGGAGCAGGGCTGGCCCCGTTTCTCTGCTTCCTAGTTGGAGAAGAGACAGGCAAGGGTGGGGGCCTGGCCAGACATTGGCCCCAGAATGGAGCAGGGAAGAAGTTTATTTCCCGCTCCCTTCCCTGTCCCACCAGCACAAACCTGCCAGGCATTTCTCCACTGGCTGCTCCAGCGGTTGGGGCATGGCCAGCCTTGGCATTAGCTTAGAGTGCACTGGCCAGAAAAAGGGTTTAATTCCCCCAAAGCCAGGGTCTTCCAGGTTCCCCCTTGCTGCTGCAGCATTCAGGGTGCAGCCAGATGCCAGCTGGCATGTCCCTCTGAGGCAGAGGAGCCAGGGAGGGGGGTTATTCCCCCCACCCCTGTCTGCCCTCAGGGGACTGCAGCTGGGGTCTGTCGGCCCTGACTGCTGCCTCTGATTGCTCCTTGCGTGAGACAAGTGCTGGGATAAGCTCCCTCCCTGCCCCCTGACCTAAGGGGTCCTGCTAGCCAGCCTCTGGCCATGCCCCCCCCCCACCCCTGCTGCTGGAGAAGCAAGGGGGGAGGGCCCTTGATGGGGGCAGTACCCCCTGTCATGGTGTCCGGGGAGCGCAACATCTTCCCGGTGTGTGTGTGTGTTGGGGGGAGGGGGCGGTGCACTGTGGGCAGAGGCAGGGGATCAGAGCTGTTGCAGACTGCATGGGGCAAGTGGCTGCACCTGGGGCTCAGAGATGTGGCCATAGCTCCCCAAGCCCCCCTAGCACCTCTGCCACTCGCCCTGCGCAGTCTGTGGCACTTTCTCCACCGCACCCCGTCCCTGCCTGCAGTGCAGCCTTCCTGCTGGGAAAGGGCTCACACTCCAGGACATCAGGATAGCAGGTGCTGCCCCAGTCATGGCATCTGGTGGAGGGGGCAGGAAGTGGCTTATTGCACTATTTGTCCTGCACAGGGAGTGTATGGTGGCACCGGTCAGGGCTGGCAGTCCCCAGCTGGTCCCCCGGGGGTAATGGGGGAATAACTCCCCTCCCTGCCCCCTGTGCCTCAGGGGGCCATGCCAGCTGGAGTCTGGCACACCCCTACCTCTGCTGCTGCAGCAGCGAGAGGGAAGTGCTCAGCAGACCCCAGCCCGGGTCTGTGGGACAGGGAGGATAGAATTAAAACCCTGTAATTCCTTCCACACTGGCCAGTTCACTCCAGGCTACTCCTGGGGTTGGCCACACCCCCCAGCACAGCTTCTCTGCATCCAGGGCTGTTCTAGCACCCCCCTTCTGATCTGAGCCACTGCAGGCATGTGCCTGTATTTCTGGAGTTAATAGTGAATGTCTATTCTCTTGCAAATTGGTTCAATCTAGCAGGTTAGACTAACCTGCAAAGATTGAATCAATTCAGGTTCTGGATTTTTGAATGTCTGTCCCTAGCTGTGGAGTCTTTCTAATACCAAGCCAACACTAATGAGAGCTAGCTTACCTCCTACAAGTGCTGGCAGAATCAGTGAGAGGAGCTGCTAAGAACTCTTCAGCAGACTTTTGAGACTCAGGACCACAGGCTCATAAGTGGTCTAGGAACTGGGCCTCCACACCCTTGCATCCTTCCAGTCTACTGCAGTCATGCAAGTTCTTCCTGGTCAGAGTAGTTACTACTGTATGTTTGTGTTATGATAGCAAGGAAGCAGGTACCTACCTGACCAGAAGCAATGGCACCAGCTTTATGCCAGCTTGGGCTATCATGGAGACCAGCCACCTCCCATCTGTCGTCCTCAACCCTTCCCTGGCTAGCAACTGCCTCCAGATGGTCAGTGGGAGTAAGGAGAAGCTGGCCAGGTGCACTGTGTCCATGCTTTCTTATATGCCATCTCCCTGGCTGGCCGGAGCGTTGCACTCCCGGACATGTAACGCTCAGAGGTAATGTCGGAGATAGTATTCCAGGCCAAGGAAGGATTACAATCTGTTTTCTTACCTAAGCAAGATGGTCAGCCAATCAGTGCTTTCCCCTGTCCTCACCTGTTTTCAGCCACTGTTGGAAAACTGGGAAAAAGAGGCTCAGGCATGACATGCCAGGAGGCCTGCTTGCTGACCGTCTAGTGGTGGAGCATGGGCTGTGCGTGTAGGGTTCATAGAAAGCACTAAGGTAAGACTGCTCAGAATGTGCTCTAATGTTAATAGCACATAACATTCCACAGCTTTAACACATACTAATTCTCCCATGTTACAAGGCCTAAAGAGCATGCTTAAACTCATTGGGAGGAAAATGAACTACTGTCAGTAATAAAAAAAACAAACCCATGGCCACTGACATGGCTTGCTTTGCCGACCATTCCTTGGGGATCTTGGGGCTTCTGAACCCTGCCCCTCTAAGCTGTTTTGAGTTGCTCTTCCTCACAGCACAGCCAACTCAGGGTTATTACTGGCATCTTGGCTTGGCTACTGCCCTCTATCCTTCCCTAAAGAGGATAAAATCAACAGCTTGGAAATTAACCTTGCTGTGAGCAAGTGCAATTTTCACTGGGCTCCCTGTCAGAAAATCCAGAGGGGTTCCAAGGAGAACTTCCTGCACATTCCCTCCCGACCATTCACATTTAATTATTCCGACACTCTGCATTTGCTCCATCTACAATGCAGACCTGAGAGGCTCTGTCTTTGCACAAGAATGATCACCTCTTTGAAGACTTTATTTTATTTTTTTAAATCTGGCCTGGCTATTCCTTTCTGCTAGTGGAGAGGGAAGTGACCTCAAAGAAAATCTGTTGGTAGGGATGTGGGGGTGGTTCTGATGAAGTGTCTATCTACCATACCTGCTTTCCCCCACAGGGAACCATCTGTAGGATTTTTGTGACATATGTTTGCATTGGCATGGGCAGAGGGGCAGCGGTAAGGGAGGGGGAGACATGCTGAATTTGGAGAAGGATGTAGCTATGGGTTTCCTGCCAAAGCATGCTGCAAAATGTAGTATAAGTCTTAGCTACTCTAAGCAATGGCACATTCCCCTTTGTGGATTTTAAACATCATATACACAGCGGGTAGAAAGGCAGGAGAAGGCAGCTTGGCAACGGGATATATGTGGGAAGCAGAGATGATTACAAAAATTGGTCCTTTTGGTCCTGTGGATATTCTGCCTACATTCATTCTGAAGGACCTGCCCCCTGCTGATTCTTCAACCCTAGCAGCTCTGTCTCCAAGAGAGGCATGTGTGGAGGATTTCACCTTTTTCCTGCAGCCATGCGTTAACTGTTATAGAATATACTGTTCTTCCCCCTTCCCTCACTTGTATCTTAGGCAGCACAAGGAAATATTACTGCAAATATTCTTTTAAGAATACAAAACAAGGACTAAGCATCTAGTATAATGTTTAATAATAACAGTAATTTGCATTTCTATAGCCTCATCTTAACACGATTCTCTAGCTGCTGTGCTAACATTAATGAATCAATCTTTGTAATACGCCAGTATAAAGCAGGTAAGTATTATTACCTCCCCTTCATTGGGAAATGGAAGCACTGACAGGTTTAGCAGCATTTTCCAAGAGTCCCTAGGGATTCTGTGGTAGCACTAGGAACAGAACTGAGATCTTCTGTCTCCCAGTTCTTTATGTTAATCACTAGACTCCTTCTCGGTTTTAGTGTTGTGATCCAAGTGTTCTATTCCAGGTGCACTCCTTATGTTCTTTTTTGGACGTGATAAATGCTGAGCAGACAAATCATACCTTGTGGTGTTCCTGCACTATAATTAACCTTAGTATATCATTTTATGGAAAAGGAAGCTGTTAAATGTGGCTGCACTGAAAAGAACCTAGAATAATAGCAGCGAGACTGTGTTTTTAACTAGCAACTAGATTTATTCGTAGTAGATGTTGTTATCTGTTTAGAACCACTGAATCCGTATGGAAAGGGCTGACATCTTTTAAATTTGAACCTACTTTGAATCCCCTCCTCCATCTCTACCTTCACCCCACCCCCCAAACAACTCATAAACTATATCTGATATAACTCCTAAGCCATATGCTGTAAAGGGCAGAGGGCCTGAAGCCTGGCTACACTGACATTTCCAAGGACTTCACTGAGAACAGGAGAGAACTTACAGCTTGACCCTAGTGATTCTGGCCTGTGAACGTATGCCAAATGTCTACCATCATTAAAGCTCATGAAGTAGAAGGGAATACACCTGGGGTGGATTAAAAGCTTGAACAGAATGTGCATGTATCAGAAAACATAGCTCTTGTACAATTTAAAAGCCAAATAAAACCATATATATGCAAGAGGAATATGCAAATATTTTTCTCCATGAGCATGCATTTGAATTTTAAACTTATATTTCATGAAGAGAGGTCATTGTTTACATCAGTTTAAGAAAAGGGAAGCATTTGGGTTATTTGGGGGGGGGAGACCAACCAAATGGAATCTGAAATGCAATTCCTGTCCTCAACTTTTTCTTCAGGAGAAAGAGAGGATAAAAGTCCTGATATCCAAACTGGAAGAGAGCCTAGCTTCCAGATCTGATTGCAGTATACCCCAATACTGAAGGAGAACTGCAGAAATAGCTTGCAAAATCTCAGTATAATCAAAGCTGAGCCAGAGCCTGGTTTCAGTCCTGGTTCCGAAGATTTAATCAAGTTGCAACAGGTGTTTATACATGTGCTGCGGCCATAAGCTTTAGTTAAAATGTCCCCACCGCCATTTTTCAGCATGGGGACGCTGGAGTCTGCTGGAGCATAGTAATTACCATGCTCCAGCAGACACAATTAATCGAGTATGCTCCGAGGCTCTGTAATTACAGCGTGTCGGAGCAGCCTCACCACACATATACATTTTTAGACTCAAGATGTCCCTTGGAAAATGCCAACTTTTGGTTTTCATTCATTTTTTGACCCTGGCAAAATAATGCAGCAATTTTTTTGTTGCAAAGAACTCAGAAAGACCACAAAAGGCCAGAATTAGTTCTAACACTATGGATCCTTATTTGAAATCTTTGGGCTTATCTTGTGGATCATGTTTGCACACCTAATGGTGCTAATGTTGCGTGGCACCCCTGAAAGGCTCGCAAGGTGCTGCGGCAACCTGGTTAAGAATCACCAATTTTGCCTAAATCTAATCCAACAGCTATCTGTGATGGGTACTTTTGTGCTCCCTTGCTAGCAAGCATGTGTAATTTACCCATGGAACCTCCTCTGAGAAAAAAATGAAGCTATATTTTCTATGTGGGGGGTTGGGCCATATGACAACTCTTGACAACCATTCTAACCTTGTGTTGATCATTTAAAATACATTTTTTCTTCCCCCTTCAGCATGGTGAATAAATTCCAAGGAGTTCCGAAACAGACGCCTTGAGTAATATTTTACTGGTAAATTTTGTTTTCTCAAAAATAAAATATTTGTTAAAACTATTGTTTCTCATATACATTATAACCTATTATCATCCAACATATAAATGTGTGAGAAAACTCAAAAATCCTTGAGTGACCACCAGAAAACTATAGTTTGTTATGAAAAAGATAATTTTCTAGGTGCTTTGTTCCATGCATATATGAATTTTGAAATACCTTAGCTGTCTTCAACTGAATTAGTATAAATTAAAAAATGAACTGCATCATTATGTGAACTTACTGGCTTTGAATGATGGAGAAAGAAGATTGGAAGACCAGAGATACATGCTACTTCAATATGAAATTTAGATCTTGTCAATAGGTCTTGTGGACAAAGGATAATATATGGACAAACAAACTGGGAAAGATAAGCCTGCTTAACAAATCTGATTAACTTATTTGCAGAAGAGACAATGTGAGTTGACAGGAATAAAGCCACTGACTTGGGACATCAAGAATGTCTAGACAGAATACAGCTTGCAAAGTAGTGTAAAACATTAACATGTATGATTTTGATGTATGTCTTAAATGGAAATGAAATTGCTTTAGTGTAAAAGAGCTTTCAAGGGGATTTTTAAGGCAGTACACATCAGAAGGCTTGCTATTTGTACAAGCATCTAATTAATTTAAACAAGTTTAATAAAAAGAAAACAAACTGATTTGGATTATACTAATACAGAAATTAGCCCACTGAAAAGATTTTCTGTCGCTCTGTGAGGGAATGATGAAATCATACTGAGACTAATCTACATACAAATCCTGATATTGTATTAATAGAAAAATAATGAAGCATTAGAAAAAAAAATTACAGAAAACAGAAACCAGCAACCAACCACAATACACAAAAGAGTCAGGCCCGCAACCTGTTACTATAACGACATCATACACAAATTCACACACCTCAGTCCCCACCCTGTTCAAATACTACTGTTTGGACAAGATAAATTGCAATTAACTTGTGCTGCTCTTCATACCATTTCTTACTGAAATAAAAGGACATAGGTAATAGAAACAGAAAGAAACAGTTACTGTTATGGTAGAAATTATGATCTATCCAATAAGTAAATGACAGGACAGCTGTGATAGAATAGGCTGACTCGCCAGAATTTCAAACTGGTCTGAGAAAGAAATACTGATTCTTGCCTAAGAACTGAAGCTATGTTTCAGAGCAATTGCAGGTATGTGCTTGAGAGGAATAACAGTTATTGTGGCGCAGACTTAAGGTATGGCTAGAAGTTTAAGTTTATGCATTTAAAGTTTAAGTTTAAGTTTAATCAGCATGTTCTGATTAGACAGGAGAACATCTGGAATGAAACCTTTAAGAAAGGCCATTCTCATGTTTTAGCTTCATTGCCAAGAGAATGAGAAGACAGAATTAGAGTTAGAAATTGAGCTACTCTCCCTTATCTTGAAATTCAGAGGTACAATTTCAATTTTGAGGTGTTGTCATTAAAAACTTAAGATATTTGTCAATATCTTCCTGACATTACAGCAGGACTATTTATGGAATGAAATCTTGGCTTGGTTGAAGTCAATGGTGGCAAAACTGCATCTCTAATCTTTACAGTCTTTGTGTATTACATACACCCATGCAAGCTCTTAATAATAAGTATTCTTGATAAACTGTAATGGGAGCCCTCTATTACTGAGAGAGAAAGACAGAGGCAGAGGGCTCTGGTCAGGAGCACTATCCCAGCTGAGATCTATATACAAAAGGGACCTGGCAGTGGAAAAGAGATGAATTCCTGTGGGATAAAACTGGGAAAGATCGATCCCAGAGACTGTGACCATGACCATGACCAGGGCTGGGGAAGGGCCAGAGCTGGGTGAAGCTCAGCTGCATTTAGAGAGATCCAGTGAGAGGCCTGAGTAGGAAGGCATCCTGTGAGAACTGAACTGACTACAAGGCAACCAAGCAAAAGCTTGTGAGCTGAGAGGCTTGGAGAAGCTGAGAGAGAGCAGGGAGGCTTCAGCGAGGAATGCCATTTGTGACTATAGGGGGCTAGCCAGCTGTGTGGCTTTGGGACTGGCAGGCGACGTGGCCTGTTTGGTGGATGGAGTGGGGGGTCCTCGAAGACAGGACACAGTGAGGGCATGGGACAATGAGATAAGCGAGACACTGACCAGACTGAGGGCCTACACACAAACTGACATCAAGCTGTGGCAGGTGTTTGGGTGGGTGGTTGGGCAGGAAGGCAGGAGCTGACCTCTAGAGGACTGCAGGCAGCCCTAGACCGGGGTGGGCAAAATACGCCCGTGGGCTAGATGCGGCCCACTAGCCCATTCTATCTGGCCCACAGAGCCCCTAAAATATTTTGTAAATTAATATTTATTCGCCCTGGCTCCCTGTCAAAGCTGGCTGGAGACGGGGGGAGTCAGTGTGTGTGTGCGCGCGCGCGCAGGCACAGGGGCAAACCGCGTGTGTGTATATGTGTGTGTGTGTGTGTGTGCACGCGTGCGTATGTGCAGGTACAGGGCAGTGTGTGTGCGTGCAGGCACAGGGGCAGTGTGTGTGTTCATAGGGTGAGTCCCACAGGCACACCCCTCCATACACATGCACCTATGCCTCCCCTTGCACTGTCATACACAAACCCAGCCACCCTCCCCCCATAGCCACCCACACCCCATATACCCACACACCCACAGCCCGCACAAACCTATACCCACTCCACACAAAATAGAAAAATAAGACTTCATTTTAATCTATTGTGCAGTCACCTCTGCGTACCCTACACACACACACGTAAATCAGGACAAAAATATTTTTTAAAATCAAATTAATGAATATTGTAGATGATCGCTTTTTAGAATATAATTTGGTATTTTTCTGGTTCTGAGATGGCAAACACCTTGCTGAAAGGAGTACTTCTGGGGACAAGGGGAGGGACTTCTGGTGGCAAGGTCAGGGGTTAGGGGGTGGGACATCTGGTCACAAGATGGTGACCAGGGGGTCAGGCACCTGTCAAGGGGTGGGGCTACCCATGCAGCCCTTGCCAGCTTGCTAAAACTTGGTAAGCAGCCCTCCACCCAAAATAATTGCCCGCCCCTGCCCTAGACTCTCCAAGAGTCCTGCGACATTAACACACAGCAAGGAAAATCTAAGCCTTAGGAGAATTTTTTTTCACTAACTGTGGTAAAAAAGTCATGAAGCAGTTTTAAGTTTTGAAAAACAGATGCCAAAAAGCAGAAGCATGTCAGTTCCCTACCTTGGATTTCATTACAGTTCTGAAATTTTGTCGAACAGACAATGAATGGGCAATCCATTATTTTAAAAAAGCGAGAGTTGTTACAGGCTTCTGACCTAGTATCTGACTGCATTATCCCTATTTTGGTATGACAAAATCATAAATAAATTCCTAGTGCCAGAGTATAATATTTTTGGGAATGAGCCCAAGAGAAAAATAAGTGCCTCTCACTGGGAGTTTTTCAAGATTTGTTTTCTAGTGTGCAGTAATGAAGGTTTAGTGCAGATCTGCAATCCCAGTTGTCATATATGAAATAGGAGATATTTATATGCCAGGCCTGAAGGCTCTTGAACCTGCCTCCAGCATGATACATCACTGTCACACTCAAGACATACATAGACAAAAAACAAACATGGCTACCATTCAAGCTTCATTAAAATAAAAGGTAAGGATCTAGGTGTTCTAGATCTGGCTTCTGGTACTTGGGCATGACAGAGTCAATTAGTGCTGGATAGACTGTATGGGCTTCCCACAGGCAAGGCTGTTGGGCAGCAGGGGTATAGTCTTGTCAGGTATCATAGACTTTTTGGATGGCAGCTGGAAATTACTGTGCAACTCAGCTGGATGCAATTACAAAAATCTCTTAAGTTGAGGAAAATGTCTGTGGCAATACTATTTTTTTGATGAGCACCTATTCTTTTACTTATAATTAAATAATGATCGTATTAAGAAACAGACACAGATAATTCCCTAACTTGTTAGCATCTATTTACTCAGAAAGCAAGCACAACTTATGAACCCCCTCCCTGCCACACAAAAAAAAAGAGAGAGAAAGAGAGAATCTCCCCAAGAGCATTATAAAACAGTTAGGAAGAAAGAGAAGATAATAGAAAGTCAAATCCAATAAGCAGAACTTCGCACTCACATATCTACCTCCAATGCAGACCAATACTTGATGCTACACTTTAGTGTCTTTTCCTGCTGTCAGACACTTTCTTTCTGTTCCCAGAATATTTAAAATCACTATTTCAAGTTTCTATATGAAATAGCCATGTAAAAAAAAAAAATATATATATAAATGGATGTCCACAAATGTATCTCATAACAACATATTTCTCTATATTTCAATGGGGAGCATCATTTCTCATAATTTCTCTGGGGTGTCTTTCATTCGAGTAGTATAACTGTGGGCGGGTGGAA
>NW_005842377.1:256019-298349 GCF_000455745.1 Alligator sinensis
GGTCCAGACCCCCACGGGGAGGGGGCTGCCAGCACTGCTAACCCAGTGATTGCTGCTGCTGCTCAGGGTGCAGACTGGTTGTTATATCATAAGCCTGTGCAAGTTAACATTTCCTACTGGGCTGGAGATAATAAAGTAGGGGTGGGCAATTATTTGGGCCCACTGACCACCTAGGGAGTTTTGGGAAGCTGTCATGGGCTAGGTCCAAAGGCCCCCCAGCTCACCAAACCTCTCTATATGGGACGGGGCAGTGGGTAGGCAAGGAACTGGCATGGGAGTGGGTGTGGGCAGCAGCTTCAGCAAGGGCAGCTAAGCCAGGGATCCTGCTACTACCAGCACTGCCTCTAAGCCGCCTTCTACCCCAAGAAGGGGCTCGGGCAGATGCCAAAATATCTAGTGGGAACCTGCAGGCTGTGTCCACAGCTGACGCTGGTGCCTGCCTGGTGCTGCTTCCAGTGAGTAGGTTGGTAGCTCATGTAAATTGCAGGGACATGTTGTAGGTGTGGGATGGTTTGGGGCGGGGGGAAATAGGAGCACAGAGGGAGACAGAGACAGACAGAGCCGGGGAGGAGCTGCAGGGCAGCTTCAGCACAGGCTCCAGGTGGCTGCAGCCAGAAGGGCCCCAGCAGTGGTGAGCGCACCAGCCACTGGGTCCTGCTTTTTCCCAGCTTCCAACGCCAACTGCCACTACCCACCATGGGGAGGGGGTGGGCAGGGCCACCTCTCTCTCTCTGTCTTCCTCCCCCTCAACCACCATCCAAACTGTCCTGCATCTACCGCATGTCCCTTACACCAGCTCCTGGCCCATGTACCAGAAGCAGCACCAGGCATGTACCAACATCAACACAGCTGGCAGGTTCCTACTGAAGATCGGGCTGTCTGCTTGGCTCTGTAGGTGACACTGCTGCATCACCTCAATCTCCACTAGAAACCTTCTGGTAGTGTCCACGGCTGATGCTGGCATGTGCCTGGCACTCCTTCCAGTGCATGGGCAAGGAACTGGCATAAGCTGCGGACAGGCCCAGGATGTGCTCGCTTGCCTGGCATGACACAGCTGGAGCCACCAGCTCACCACGGGCTGGATCCTATGACTTTGCAGCCACCCTCCAGTGGGCCGGATGCAATCAGTATTTTGTTCACCCCTGTATTAAAGCATAGAGAAGCAGTTATCTGTGTTAGTCTGAAGTCAAGTAAAAGCCAGGTTAGATTTGTACCTTACAGACTAAGGCCTCAAACAGGCATTCAGTTTCTCCTGCGCTCCTAGAAGAAACCATGGGTGTACAGATGTTCAGGCTTTTCTCCAAGGCCAGATACAGTCATTACATTTTTACTGGTATAAGTGATCGGAAACCATTACATACGGATAACAGAACAGAAGTTTGGCATACATAGACTAGTTTAAAAATGGTGGAACCTGGTCTGTGATTTCCTCCCCCGCCAAAGGGCGAATGTGTGTGCTGTTCACTACTGATCTAAACTATGCTGCTTACAGAAAACCACATAACTTAGATCGATTCAGCCTTGGGCTTTTTGAATGTCTGTAACTATCCCTAGAGAAAAAATGGACATTCCAGGGGAAAAATAACCTGGGAATAGCCAGGGAACAACTCCTCGGAGAGTGAATGTCTGTCCATGATATAAGTATATATACTAAGTATATAAGGTGCACATCTGCCCTATCTTCTACTTCATATTAAAGCATGTCCAGAAGTGAAGACACATGTTTGTCTTGTAGGAACTTGGTAATGAAAAACAAAACAAAACAAAGTACAACCCACTATACCTAACTTGTGCTGTTTTACTGTAAAAGGGCTCTAGAGCATCACGATGAACTAATGTTCCACAGCATACATACTTTTATCTGTTCCAAACAGAACATTTCCATGAATAACTAACTTCCCTATTGTTGCCTGTTTGCTCATCTCATTAAACTGGATGTTAAGAGCTCTGCACTGAATTTTGTGTAAGTGCACATCTCTTTTTATGCCTATGAATTTTCTGCATGGCAGGTTTAATACATCAGCTGTACTCCCTTTAGCAAACTGTACCGGAGAACACATGATCACACAGAGGAGGTGAGTGTGGCTGGCAGCCTTCAAGAGCACAGTTTCCAAATGCATATTCAGAAACAGTGTGGGTCAAAAGGCAGGCTGAATATTTTCATTACTACTCAACAACAGGCTGTCAGCAATGAGGTCTTGATAAGGATATTTCAGAAAGGACAAGTATGGAGCATGATGCTGGACATCTTAAATAGCCTATAATACCATAGGAATGTGAGCAGAGCTCCTAACAAACAAAGATAATTTTCCACAAAAAATATGTTTGGTGCTGTAACATCCCTAACACAGAAAGACTTGAATGCTAGATACTGAGGAAATGCTTGTCTTTGTCCAATTCATTACTGTGAAATCTCTTAAAGTCTATTTTGAACTCTAAACAGAGGATGATATAATTATTAGAGCTTTGAAATAATTTCCTAACTCTCTATATATGCATTAACTAAATATAAATTAAATATATGCATTAATAAATTGAGAAAAACAGAAACCCTAAGAAGTCTTTGCTCCATTATTTTCTAATTTCCATTCTTGATCATTACAAATACTTTTTCACGTGCTTAAATTTTTGCACAAGTCCTGTTGAATAAATTTAAACAAGTGTACAAGAGTTTTCAAGATCCAGGTCTTAAGTGTTAGCGCTAGGGAAGACAAAGAGAGGCTTGTTTTTCTATTTCCTGCTATGCTGCTCCTAAATCTAGAATCTCCTCTGACCTGTGGATGAGAAGGATGGGGATCAGAGTGTCTACAGTGTCACAAATCCCCAAGAGAAAAAAGGTGAAAGCATCCTCAAATACTGACATGTCTGAAGGGTGAGATTTGTGAAGTGTTACATGGCAAACTGGAGAATCCCAGGCTCTTGTCTCTGTTCTTCTAAGCAATTTGGAAAGTAAACAGAAAATAAAGAGTAGCCAACATCGCTCTTCCTCAAAGCATCACTTTTGGTAAGCCAGATTCCAGCACTATTTTCATGGAAAAAAGGTCTTAATTAAGCAGAAGTTGTCCAGCATTTCAATAGTAGTTTCAATAACACTTTTGGAAAAAAATATGAAACATATTCAAGAATATTTTAAAAAACTGGGTCTGTATGAAGTCTTAGGAAAAAATAACTTTTTTATTAAAACATTTTTAAAAATCAACCAACTCCACAGCAAACTTGTCTTAAGTTAATGAATAAAAGCAACATGGTTGTATTTTCACAGATGTGACAAAAATGGCAGTGGATTGTGAAGGTCTTCAGTGAAAAAAAAAGGTGTTTTAGAGTGATTGGTCTCTAAAAACATACTTGTGACAAGCCACTTTAGTTTTACTATGAAATAAAATAGACAAGGTGAAGTATGGATGGGGGCAGGAATAACTTCCCCCAAATCCCTTGCAATAAATTCTAAAAGTCTCTTATAGTCATGTAGGATACTATGGAGAGTTAACTATTGAACATTAGTTATTTTGCTGCAAAAATTCCATGCCTCTGTGCCAATGAAGAGAAAGCCAAGAAGTAAAGTTACTCTGGGGAGCAGTACTCCCAACATTCCTATTAGTAACATTGAGTAGTTGATGCTTTACATCTGTCAGTGGGAAGTCAAAGTTGTTAGACTCCTATTGCCAGGGCTGGCTCATTCAAAGCTCCCACAATAAATCAATATCTTCTATTCCTTAAATATCATACTATATATAAAACTGATGAGAACTGCCATCAAGAAAACACTGGCTAGAGAGCTGATTTCAGCACCTTGATTTTTTTTTAAATGTCTTGCCTTCAAATTATATTTTGCTCTTCTGACTTAAATTATCCACTGACCTTAATTGAGCTATCTCTAAGTCTGAAAAATGAGAAAGCTTACAATCAGGTCCATCTCTAGCTTCCAGAGAAGAGGTGTTTGCCATAAGTAAGAAAGTAGTAAGGGAGGTAAATGGTTAATAATAGACTGCTATGCCAGTGATTGAGGGCTGGGAAAGTGATTGCTTAGATCAGCAATAAATCAAGATCACTATTTCTTTGGCTGTGTGCCTGGCCTCTCTGGGAGGCCACTAGTCTTTCATGGTAGGACCAAAGAACCTTAAAGAAAATACAAAAAATTGTCTTTCCTTCCCTGTCCCTCTCATTTGCTAATGATTTGACAAATACTGAAACCTAGCGTAAAATATTAGTAATACTGAACACTCAGCAGAATATTCCTCTTGTATTGAGCTGTACTGATAAGCACCTGACAAAGCAGCAAATTAACAGCTTGCCCTTTACAGGCATGTCCACACATGCAGGCACATGCGCTTGCAGCTGCTCAAATAGGAACAGCACAAATTTGAGCCAGGGATTTTTGCCTCAGCACACGTGCCTGGACATTGTACTTTGGTGTGGGGCAAGTTATGCCACTTGGGGCAAAATAACCCTGCCTAGCTCCTCCCAGATCTGCAGCCAGGGGGAGCTAGAGCCTGGGGCCAGCACCTGTGCTGTATAAAAACCTGCCCTGTGCTGGCCCCAGCAGTATAAAAACCTGCCCTGGTGAGCAGCTAAGGGACACTTGCCCTCAGGAGCTTCTTGGTCCTGATGCACATGACACTCAAGTGCACCAGGCTGCAGCCCCTCCACCTCCACCTCCTCTTGAGGTTCTGGTGGAATTTCACGACCCACCTTTTTATTTTTGGGCACCCTATCTGCGGCCCCACCAAGTCCCAGGACCAGGTCAACCTCCTCTTGGCCCTTGCCAAGTGAGCCCTGTATTTGACCAGGAAGGAGGTTCTGGCAGGGAAGGTGCCTGGAGACTGTGGGGCCACTTTCCTTTCACTTGCCTGTGCACATTTCCAGGCAAAGCACCAGTGGGTGGCATCCACTGGCTCCTTGGGTGCCTTTGAGGACCAGTGGCACCCAGGGGGTTCTGCTCGGTGTCCCCCTCAGGCGCACTCAGTTTTATGTTTTGACCCTTTGACCCTCACATCACTCCTGTCCTGTTTTTTGCCTTTGTTGTCCCAAGTATTTTGTTGTAGCATTCACCCATTAGCCCCCAGACAATAGGGGCTACTAGTTAGCCAGGTGGGCCTTAAGGCCATGGTATTTGAATGTTAGAAATAGATAGGAGCTTCTGAGGCCCACCCAGTTGGTATCTGGGGACACTACCTCTTAAGCCAGCTGGACTGCTGAAGCAGCCCTGACCTGGAGTGGCCCCTGTCCCCTCGACCTACTGCAGCAGTCTGGCAGTGGGGGCTGCTGCTGGGCTGTGACCTGCTGCCACCTCCAACAGCACCTGCCCCCTTGAACCTGAGGCCCCATGGTTGTACACCTGCCAGATCCAGATGGGGTGCCCCTGCTCTGCCATCTGGGCAGCTATTGCCTAGAATTTGTGCTCCTTGTGGTGGCCTGCTTTGAACTGTTGAAGCATGTCTTCTTGGCTCCAAATGGCCAAGAGGTCAGTCACCTCATCTGCCCTCCAGCTGGGTCCCCAGTGCTGGCCCATGACAGGCTCCTCTGCCCGGTTCTCACCACTTGTCTCACCAGCAGAGATCCTTGTGTTCCCTGTTTAAAAATTGCAAATTCTCTTATAAGAAACCCAAATTCTCTCATTACAACAGTGTTCTTTTGCTATTAAAAGAAATGCCACTATATATAGAGAGATCAGTTGGGCAATGTTTTATCGATATATTTACAGGTTTAAAACAATTTGGAAGCCGATCAATGCCTCTATAATTATAATAAAATAAATTCTAAATATCTACACACTTTGGCATTTACATTTGGCCTTTTTGTCATAGAAAAACCAGAGCTGCCCCTACCCCCTTCGCTCATCAGGATGTGTAGTGCTGAGAAGCACTGTCCCTGCCCTGCCCCTGCCGTTGTCCCTCATTCTCAACCCACAGCCTGCTTCCTGCCCCAGTATCCTTACTCCTGGCACACAGGGTGAGGTGTGGGTGAGAAGGTTGTGGGGGTGGCTTGGGGGTGTGGGGTTTGTGGGTGGATTGTGGGACAGGGGGCTGTGGGTGTGCAGGAGTTGTGTGTAGGGGGCTTGCTCGGGAGGGGTGGGTCCCATACCCCACGCAGGGCACAGCCCTCTTGCACACTTCATGGACTGTCCCCCGTCCCACAAGGGCCCCAGCCTCCCCCCCTCACAGGGCCCAACCCCACCTTGGAGGGGCTACATTCCCCCCCACAGGGCCCGCAGCTCATCCGCAGCATCAGCAGCCATCAGGGCACTTGGGGCCTCCTGGCACAGCCCTCCCCATGTGACATGGGGCAATGCGGCTTGGCCCCAGCCACCTGGCGCTGCCTGTGCCATATCATGTGGGCCTGGCCCAGCTTGGCGCCATGAGCTTTCAGGCAGCTTCGGGCCACTCGGGCTGTCACCCGGGGCCCTGTGCTGCTCACAGGGACTGCCTGTTGCACTGGGCTGGGTCCTGTGTGCATGGAACCGGCTCAGGGGAGGCCTGTGGATGCAGGACCCAGCCCGGTGTGACAGGCGGTTCCTACGAGCAGCGTAGGGCCTTGGGTAACAGCCTGCAGCTGCCTGAAAGATCACAGCCCTGCACGATTTGCCACAAGCAGCACCAGGTGCCAGGTGGCCAGGGCTGAGCTGTGCTGGCCCACACTGCAGGGAAGCTTTGCCAGGATGGCTCCAAGTGCCCTGATGGGCTGCTGCTGGGGGGGAGGGGGGCAGGGGCTGTGGGCCATGCAGAGGGCAAGGGGGGGACCCACCCCTCCTGCCCCCCACACCCACAGTTCCCCACACCCCCATAGCCCCCCAGCTCCAGTCTCCCCCACCCCCAGTCACTTACCTCTGATGGAGCCATAGTCCTTGCAGCCTGCACCAGGTCCAGGCTGCCCTGCACATGGAAGCAGCATGCTTCAGCACCAGGGCAAGGGGCAGCCAAAGGGGCAGCCTTTGGAGGACCCCAGTCTCCAGTTGCCTTATGGCATGGTCGTGGACCATGTCCTGCCCACTATCTTTCTGTGAGTTGTTTTGATACCTGGATATGCAGGTATTAAATTTTGAGCCCCCGCTGCAAATATGCAGTGCGGGGAACATTTTTTTGTTTCCAGCGTGCCTCTTGCCGTATCTCAAACTGCCTTGAGATGCGGCAAGAGGCATGTGAGGGCTCATTTGGATGCACCCTACAGGCCTAAATATATACAAAGTGCAGATAGAACTCCTTGCTCCTTGAATTCTAATTCTCCCCTCATTTTGGGTGAAATCCCAGCCATTGAAGTTAATGGGAAACTATTATTATTTCAGTGTGGTGGGTATGTAATACTTAATGTCTGAAAATGTGTTGTTTGCTTTAGACCTGAGAAGCTTGTCCAGAGAGAGTTTCAAATAGACCTGAAGAATATAGAAGTATGAAACCCATTAAAAAATCATGGGACTTCTTCTTCCCTAAGTGTTTTTGAAAATCTCTCCCTCTATGTTGAAAGGCATGGTTGTCCTTCAGAATGCAGTGCAGTATAGAGACCTGAAATAGCTTTAAGTGAGCTAACAGTAGCTCAGAGCAGGTTAACTTACACTGGTCCTCAGCAGGGTAAAATAGCCCACTGGGATCCATGCTGTTGCAGGTAGACTTCTTCTGGTACCTAAATTATGTTACTGTCCAAAGCTATATTTGGTACCCCTTTACTACATGGCAGTCTGAAGTAAAAACATTCTCTAAGAGACCATTTCACTAGAGCTGACCAAAAGAGTGAGCTTACTTTAGTGGTCCCACTGTTTGCAGGAAGATGTTTCCCATGCACCAGCTACTAATAATTTCAAACAAAGAGAGTATAACATAATATTTGTGTGTACAGATTACCCCAGTATAGAAAAAAAGTTTGATGTATAGAAATGATAACATTCATGTTCTTACTGGCAAGAACTGAGAGGCCTGAGGATGGGTGCTGTGATACCCCAAAACTTGCTTATGTCTATACCAACAATTTGATTGGTCAAATAAAAGATAACATCCACAAGAATTCTTGTCTTTTGCATATCTCCTGGACCATCCTGGCAACAACATTACTTCAGTACTACCATGTTCTTACTGTACTCTTTTTCTCCTTTTGTACACAATACAATTGAAACACAACTCTAGGTATCAAAGTCCTTGTGACGATAGATATCTTTTTGTCACTGTTTTCCATTTTTCAGCTTTTCATTGAGCAGCAGCCTAAGCATCAAAATACATTTCACATGCTAATTCAAATAATCCTACTGCAATTGCATCACAATGATGTGAATGCACCATATTCCTTACCTTTGTGTGTGTGTCTCTGTGTGTACGTGTCTGCCCTTGCCACACCCTTCTTTCCCTCCCAATTAACAGCTGCTGCAAACTCCGTGAGGGTATTTTAGGCAGACTCTTCTGCTATTACTGCACAACATCAGGGTCCTCTCTAACTGAAGTGGCTTTTTCAGCTTATAAAAGTAAGGGTATTTAGTTCAATTGTAATAAGGCAGGGATCGATGAACACAAAAGGTTCGGTTCCTTCTTATAGTTTAATGCATCCTAAATTTGAACACAACCTATATCATTATGTAAATGTCACCAAGTTTCAGGACAAAGCTCGTGCTCTGGAGGCCATCCCCAAAATATGGGTGGTAGAGAAATACAGTCAAACTCTCCTCCATGCCCTATGGATAAGCTTCTAAAGCAAAGAGGTCTCAATGAGAAAAGACCATGCCACCAGAAACCATGTTCTATTACTTATCCAAAGCCCTTGCAAGGTGTGATTTGCAAGATAAACTGTTATAATTTGGTTCCCTGGGGATACACCATGCAGCAACCTTTGTATAGTTGGTAAGAAATCTGAATTTGTAATCTGGAATCAGGTTAATCTATGCTTTAATCTTTACTTGTCACTGCCATTTCAATATGTCAGACTGCACTCTTTCTCTCCATTAATTTAGTATTTTCACTTGCTGTGTTTGGATTGATCCTCATAAGAAAGAGCACAGAGATTTGCAATCTCATCTCATCTTCTTCTGAGATTGTAGCCTAAATCAGACTCCCATACAAAATATCTTAGATAAGAAAATAATATATATTGATAAATATATATATTTTGATACACAAGATAAGGCTGAGAGGGGATCTGGTGGTTGTCTATAAACTGGCCAAGGGAGACCAGCAGGCAATGGGAGAGTCTTTGTTCCCCCAAGCACTGCAGGGAGTAGCAAGGAATAACGACCATAAATTGACTGAGAGTAGATTCAGGCTAGATATCAGGAGGCACTACTTCACAGCCAGGGCGGCTAGGATCTGGAACCAACTTCCAAGGGAAGTGGTGCTCACTCCTACCCTGGGGGTCTTCAAAAGGAGGCTAGATAGACACATTGCTGGGGTCACTTGCCCCCAGCATTCTTTCCTGCCCATGGCAGGGGGCCGGACTTGATGATCTGCTCAGGTCCCTTCCGACCCTACCAACTATAAAACTATGAAATTATGATACACTGGTTCCTGGGTGACTGTGATTAGCACAAGGAAATGTAATAATAGTTTATTCTATTTTATAACATACTCATAGATCTGGAAGTGGGAGGTCACAGAAAGAGTTCTATGAAGTAAGTTACGTAAAATAATTCTGCAGGTTGTATATCCTATCTAATACTTCCACACTAATGGTCATTGATGTGAATTATTCTGAAATGTACAAGGCAGTAATGAATGGAATGTATACAACTGGAGGAAAAATAGCTGATTCATAGAATGATATTTTGAAAAAAATATACATTTGTTAGATTGAATGTCCGTTCTCATCTCTTTGTAAGGGCTATTTTTTCAAGATGTGGGAAAACACCAGAAAATACGTAAGTATCAAAATCTCAAGAGAGAGAAATGTACTGCTGATCAAGATGATAGACTTTTTCCCCACAAAATTGTTATCCTTAGTTCAGCAGTTTTGGTTATATATTAACTAGAATTTTGAGTAAATGGCCTAAAAATGAGTCTCAAAGGATTAATGAATGATTTTATAAATAGACTAAGAAAAATCCAAAAGCTTCAGTAGCCCCTAGGCTCCTGAACTAGTAAGTATGTTGCACTAAGCGAGTCCAGTCAGATTACTGTAACTGTCTATTGGCTCAAACAAGGCATAGGTAATAAAGACTGTCTTTCACCTTATACTTTTATACTGTTTTTCTTAGCACAACTAAAAGAATTTAAAGGAACTGCACATTGTAAAGGGTATGATCAGGACAGCTTCGAGGGAATTTCAGTTTCCTATTTAGCGCACATCTTTTAAAGGTCAGATTAACATGTCCTGTTTCTCTCTCTAATAATACAAGATAAACTTTTTGTCACTTTTCAGTAAGGGACAGAAAAATGACACTTCTTCAGCTGGGGCAGATTTGCTAGATCAACTAAAAACCAAGGGGATACTGCCAGCAAGGAAAAAAAAAAAGCTTCTCACTCCCTGGTAGGATAATGGGAGTGTAGCAGCAGAGGTGTGGATTCCAAGATCACAGCAAGCTGTGCTCTATTCAAAATGTTACCCAGAGCATATGAAACATGTTCTGTAACCACATGGAAATGATGGCATGGGAGGAAGATTGTAGGAGGGAGATTGTAAGGTATAAGAAGAAAAAAATTCAGTAAAAAAAAAACGAAATATTTTGCATTACATAAAGTGGATATGACACAGTTGTGCTTTTAAAAATTTACTACTTACATAAAAAGAAACACTGATAATGAAAACCTTTTCTTGGAAAAGAAGTAGTGAGAGAAATGGTAGGTATGTGGGTGGGAGAGCGTGGGTTGTGGGACCAACATGAGGCGAAATGTATTTGGAAAGAATAATATCCCACACAATGAAAAAAGTGAAAGCAAATGGGGAGATGTTTTTAAATTAACAAGCTCATTTTTCTCCCAGAGATAAAGTTGAAGTTGAGTAGATGTCACATAAGAGATCATATGGAGAAAGCAAAGGATCCATGAAACCTTATGCACCCGCCTGGCCTTGTGTAGATGCACCCTGGCCACCTTGGAGCATGTGCCCGGGGTCTGCCGCAGAGACTGTTTTTGTGGTCTCAATATCAGGTCACGTTTTCCCTGAGGGAAGCCCCGACACTTGCCTTCCACGACCTAGATCTTCCATTCAGTTGTGGGGCTCCCTCCAATTGCTCTCTGTGGGTCAGGTGTCACTCCTAATCAGTGCTCTTGGGGCTATACCCCTCCCCCCCCGCACCCCAACCATGTGTCAGCCTCTTAGGGCAACCAAACAATGGTCAGTTGGCTTGCTCTCCTGGTGTTGCCTCCTGTGTCCTCTCCATTCATCCTGTTTCTGGTCTTCCTTGCTTTGCCCCAGTGCCCTCAGGATGGTGGGCTGTCCTTGATAGTGTGCTGGATCTTCTTCTCTGAGTCGAGATCCCCGGCAGGGCCCCAGTTCGCTCTGCCCTTTGAGGAGTGCCTGCAGCCACTTCTGCCAGCCCTGGGACCCAGGGAAAAAATTAAGAAAAGAAACAATAAACTGAAACTCTGGGGAAGGGTCTCAGCTCACCCCACTCACGCTTCTGGCATCTGTGGACTCTCTCGTCCCTCAACGTCTTCCTCCGGCTTCCTCGCCATCCGGGGTTACATTCCCTTAATTACTGTCAGACCCTTCCGATAGGTCCCTCCTCGGCCTCTCTTGCTTCTGGCCGGGCAGTCCTTGCTCAGATCAGGGGACAGCTTCACAGCCTGTTCTCTACAGCATTCCCTCAGCTGCTTCCTGGCCGCCGGCTTTTATCTCTGCCGGACGGTGTTCATGGATGATGTCATCTCCCCGCACCAGTTTCAGCTGCAGATAAAAGCAGCTGATGAACCATGTGGGTGTTCTGTTTCACTGTGGCTTGTCCGGCCCCGCTGCTTCTGAAAAAGGTAAGTTTGCCCTGTCTTCAGGGCTTTTCTTTTTGTTGTGGTGGCAGGTTTCATAGTTTCAGGGTCGGAAGGGACCTAATAGATCTTCTAGCCCGACCCCCCGCCAGGGCGGGAGAACAACCCGAGAAAAAAAAAAACGAAAAAAAAAAAACCACTCACCCTAAAAACAAAAACGGGACTGAAATGAGTCCAGCCAGGTAAGTATCCAGCCTCTTCTTGAAGATCCCCAGGGTAGGGGCCAGCACCACCTCCCTTGGAAGTTGGTTCCAGGTCCTAGCCGCCCTGACTGTGAAGTAGTTTTTTCGGATGTCCAATCTGTACCTCCTCTCCATCAACTTGTGCCCATTATTCCTTGTTATGCCAGCAGGGGCTAGGGGAAACAGCGTCTCCCCCAAACCCTTCTGGTTCCCCCTAGTGAGTTTATAGACGGTCACCAGGTCCCCCCTCAGCCTTCTCTTGTGGAGGCTGAATAGGTTCAAGTCCCGCAGTCTCTCACTGTAGGGTCTGCCCTGTTGTCCCCGGATCATGCGGGTGGCCCTCCTCTGGACCCTCTCCATGTTGTCCACATCCCTCCTGAAATGGGGCGCACAGAACTGGACACAATACTCCAGCTGCGGCCTGACCAGCATCGCATAGAGGGGGAGGATCACCTCCCTGGCTCTACTCGAGATGCACCTGTGGATGCACGACAAGGTCCGGTTAGCCCTGCCAACCATGACCTCGCATTGTCGGCCCATGTTCATCTTGGAGTCAATAATGACACCAAGATCCCTTTCTTGGTTGTTTCTGCCTTGAGCCCTGCCATGGAAGGGGTCTCCTGCCTCTTTTCCTTCATCCCCCTGGGACACCTTACTACTACAGTTTTGTCATAACACTACAGTTCCTTCTTCACAGTCAGAAAATAAAGGACGGAGAACTAGAGAAAGGTTCAGCTTTTGGATATAGATTAGGATCTGATCCAAAGCTCTCTAATAATATCAATAGAAAATACCATGCTGACTTGAATGGATTTTGGATCAGCTGCATAGAACTCTGATTTACATACAAATTTAGGCTATATCAGTGGTAACCAATGGAATTAACTTGTTTTCACTATGTGAAAATGAGTTAGGGACTTAAGTCCAGTCTTTGGCAAATGTTCACAAAACTCACATCATCAGAACTATAGATTTGCATGGTAGATCAACCAGAGAGGCCTAGGAATGAATAGATATGGAAACAAAATAATTTAGTGGTTTCCTGTAGGGCAACATTGAGTCACATTAGTGAGTCAATGTGAAGAAGCTTGTATTGTGATTTGCTGAGCCTGACTGTGCTCATTATGTATATAAACAGGAGATTTTGCTTCCTTGAGAGATGACCTGGACATTTTTCACAAAAATATACAAAAAGAAGTGTTTTTATATATATGATAGATTTATGTTTCATATACTAGGGTCTTAAAAACAAATGTTTTCTAACAGATGTGGTCTAATCTCAGACAAAATTTCAACCAGTACCATGAGGGAAAATTTCTACTTAATTTTATTTCCTTTTGAAAAGTAGGAGACAAAGAAAAAATGCTATATTTCCCCACATACAACATGCTCCAGAATAAGACATGCACCTTGTTTTTGAAATGCAGAATGAAGAAAAATAAGATCTTTCCTCATAGTCAGTAAATGAGTAACAGCAGTTAGGGAGCTAAGTCTGCTCACTGTTCTGTTCCCTGTGGATCTTGAACAGCGTTGTTTGTCTTTTAACCCAGCAGAAACTTAAGCAGTGGAAACTGATGTTACCATATTTCCTAGCTTATAATGTACACCCCGATTTCCAGTAGCTAATTTTTTGGGGGAAAAAGGTACATGTTTTATATAAGAAAATATGGTATTTACTAAACAATCTTTCCACGTCACAGTTGTTTCCTAGTGTGACATAGGTTTCACTTCAGCAAAGCACCTAAAATTATGCAAATGGAACTTAAAAAATGTGAAAGTTAAAATATGCTCTTAAGAACCCCCCTAAATTGGAGGGATTTTAAAAACTATGGGGGGCCTGTACATAAGCCAGGAGGCTGCTCCAACTCACTATAACTACAGCACATCAGAGCAGACACGATTGAGTCGGCTAAAGCATGGTAATTACCTTGCTCCAACCAGCCTCCGTGTCATGTGTATCAGCATCCGCACACTTCAAAATGGTGGCAGCGGCACTTTAACTAAAGCTCGTTTGATAAGCTTTAGATAATGTGCCCCCCATCACCGTTTTGATGCATGGGGACACTGATACACAAGATGCTCTGGACTCTTTAATTAGAGTGGCACCTGGAGCTGCTTCAATTAAAGCACCCTGCCCAGACCCCTGGAGTATGTGTAAAAATGCCCTATGTGCCTAAAAGTGCTTTGCTGAGTAAGAGCCAAAGTGATAAAGGAGTTGCTCCTTCCTTTCTTGCCTGTGGCTGTTGCATATATTTTTTCTACTTGGCACCTTGCTGTAACTAAAACCGTTTCTGGACCTTATTTTTAGGTACTTATTTTTTCATTTTTAATTAGTTTAAATTATTTTCCTAACTTCACCTACTGTCATCACAAATCATCATATGTTCAAGAGCTAGCATTTTAGATCCTCCCACCAAACAGCAATGGTCATAGAAGTGATGTGGAACCCAAGATATCTATATTCCGGGGCCTCCAGCAGCAGAATTCCACCCAGGTTGAGCGGGTACTCCAGAATAAAGAGAATCTCAGGAAAAAACCTCATTACTGTCAGAACAGTAGGAGAGCAGAACAGACTGTTCAGAGAAATTGTGGAATCCCCTTCATGGGAGATTTCCCATAAGAGGAAACCATAGGCATATTTCTGGGATAACATAGGGTTAGGGCATCCTGCATTTGTGCAGTTAGACTTTGAGGTCCCATTCAACCTTATAATTCTAGTTTATGTGTATGGGCTTTGTGGTGGTGAAAGGTGCTTAGATTCACCTCTCTGGTGGGGACCCTATGGGTAACTGGCATTGCCTCCAAAGGTGGGGCCAGATATGACCATTTAGGGTCAGATATGAGAGACTTTTGAGGAATGTGCTGATTCATCCCCTTGAGCAGTTTATACTGAGCCTTCATAAGAACATAAGACATGCCTTTGGGCCAGACCATAGGTCTCTCTAGTTCAGCATCCTGTTTCACAAAGTGGCACAGAGTAGATGCTGGAGGAGAATAAATAGTGCATGTCCAGAATTTTCTGGCTCCTCTCCCACCACAGCTTTCAGCATTTAGATATCTCTGTGCTGAGCAGATTTGTGTGTATTAGTTCCTGAACTGAAAGCAGTATGGCTGTATTAGTGTGGCACTGTGCATACAGCAATAAGCTCTTCAGAGAAGCAGAGCTATTATCCTGCACAGAGCCCTGCTCTAATGTGCCTATGCTGTTTCTGGTTCAGGAGCTAGCATGCCCAGCACGGCATAGCTCAGCAAATAGCTGCTCTGCACTGTGCAGGCATATTCTGAAAGTGTCTGCAGAAACTAAGAGTGTGACATTGGTAACAATGATAAAACACTCTACTCTATGGCCTGTTCCTTAGATGAGGTCTCTGAGCAGTGGAGAGGAGGACAAAGAAGGAGAGAAAATTGATGAAGGAAGTGCAGAAGGAGTCTTCTGTTACTAATCATGGAGACAAAGAAAAAATATTAAAAGCTGTAGTGCTAGGCTACAGTTAAATTATATTTAGGCTAGTTTCTATTTCAGTGAGCACTAATTCACTACTGCAATTGAAATTTTTGCAGAGAACAGACTGAAACAAATGTTGACTTAAATATGAGACAAATAAGAACAAAAATGAAAAATTCTTTTTTGGAGAGCTATATCCGGAGGGGTAAGGCCACATGGTCACATCCCCCCTGTGGATGTGGACAAATGTACAGTAAGCTCGGAGCTTACCCAATTGTCAGCTCAGATCCTGTCCATATGTGCCATGAAATCTGAGGTCACCAGCTGATTATCACAGGCTCTAGCTGCAGCCCCTGCTTTCATGCAGCTCTAGAGTCCAGTGGATGAGTGCTGCCACTGTTCATCCACCTCACCCAGAGGCAGGGGAAAAGAGGGGATGAGCATCCCATGCCAATTCTCCATTCTAGAATCACTTTAATACACTGCTTTCCCAACTCTTGCAATTTTTTTGCAACTCTCATGGGACTTTTTAAAGCCTCAGACCTTGACTTCATAAAATGAAATGAGAATCTCAGCTTCCATTTAAAAATATAGATTTGTATCACATATGAAGAGAGAAGCTTGAAAAAAGTAAATCCTAAATGTTTATGCAAGAAGGAATGAAAAGGACCCCAGTTATATTGTTTTTATAGTCTCAAAAGTCAAGTGTTTAAAATCTCAAAATCTAAAGTCTAACATGGTTTTTTGGGGTCTGATTCATGATTTTTGAATGCTTCAAGTTGGCGCTACCAAAATGCCCTAAGAAAGGTCATAAACTGCATAACTCTTGGATTAGCCACAGGGTGAATCACAAGTGGAACTGTGACTTTGAGTATCAAAATTCATCCAGGGCACATTTTTTATACCTGAAGAAAAATAACGTTGCAGCCCTGAAAAAGGTGCAGGCTACTTTCCTTCAGACTACCTAACTCTGGCATTGAGACAGTCTACTCCCTGCCCTGCTTGTTTCCTGCCCCATGAACAGTATGTGGACTCAAAGAGTGTGTCTACATATTTATTACTGTGCTTTTGCTAGTGTGCATTAAATTTAGTACCTCCATTGTGTGGTACTAGAAAAGGGTGCACTAGCCTATTTTAATGCACATTAGCAAAAACACATGTTTTTTGCGATGCTTTAATGCACATCATAATAGGCTAATGTACATTAAAGTACACGTGTAGATGTGCCCAGTCTTTAATCCTCACATCCACTTCCTTGCCTAGTTGCAGTAGGACTGACTCTCAGTTGATTTGGTTTAAAAAGTAATCATCGGGGGCATTTGTATAAACAGCAAAATGTCCATCAGCACGCAGAAAATGGTGATGGCGTGGTTTTGAACTAAAACACATCAAAGGTGTTTTAGTTCAAAAGTGTACTGCTGCCATTTTCTGTGTGCTGATGTACATTTTACCATTTGTATAAATACATGCAATGCAGCACTGGGCACATCAGCTTGCATGCTCCACAGACTTGATTAATCAAGTCTGCTCCAATGTGCTGGATTTCATTGCACCAGAGCAGACAAAGTTACATATATAAATGCCCCTGAATAGTATGATTAAGCATCAGATGCTAAGAAAACAGACAGACATTGACTGATCAGGTTTAGTGCCGCTAACTCAAGAAATACCAGGGTTTAACCAAGGTATCTGGTGAGGATGATTCATAAACCAGGTAATGATTCATAAACCAGGTTCCATGTATAAATTTGCCATCTGTTTACATGGAGATAGTGAGGTATTTTTATACTATGCTGTTTGTTCTCACTTGTTTCTAGTATTAGTAGTATAACTGTTGTCCATGGAACTACTCACATAGTTATGCTTATAACAAAGCATGTGCTTTAGCACTTCAGGATCTTGCATAAAGATTGAGAAGTAAGAGACTTGCTAGAATTGCTCTACAACCATGCTCTACACCATGTTCATCAGGAGTGCTGTGGCACCCTGGGGTACTGTAAGATCTTTCTAAGGATGCTGTGCAATATGAGCACTGTTTGGTCTGCAACACCTACATGTGACTCACAAGATAGAGATTTCAAATAGGAATCCATAGTTTCAAAAATATTCTGATCTGCTGTGGTCTTTCCAAGTTCTTTGCAGCATCAGAATTACACTATTATATTTTCACAATCAAAAGAATGAATAAAACCAAGAGACAGTATTTTCTGAAAGGGGCCTTTAGTCTAACACATGGGTGCTGAACCCCCAGCCCACAGGCTGGATCTGGCCTATGTAGCCATGTCATCTGGCCCGCAGGACATTTCAAGGGCATAGAAATTTGATGGTGAGAAAATGGTGGCAAAGTCAATTGCTGCATCTCTGCTCCCAAATTTCTAGATTCATGGGAATTCTTGCACGCATGATAACATAGCGCTGTGCATCAGATCACACCAGCATACAGCTGGAGCTGGGCATGTGGGATCAGGTAGGTGTGCAGTTGGATTGAGGTGGTGGGCAGCACACAGCTGAATTAGGCCAGTACATAGCTGGATTAGGCAAGTGGCAGGGCAGCACATGCTTGTATAGGCCAACATATGGTATGTGGCCAGATCCAGGGATGTAGAATGGGGTCCATGGACCAAATATGTATGGAATCCATCCTGTGGACTGACCCTGCACCACTCATTTGGCTTACAGGGCCAGAAGGTTGCGTACTTCTGGTGTAATGAAGTTTGAAAAGCACTGCTTTAAGGTAAGGCCAAAGTAGGCTGACCTGGACATGACTTTACTGCCCCAGGTTAAGAGATATTTAGGATTACATTCTGAATTTGACAAATGCTCCTCCTTCCCTGGACATAATAGTTATTAGAAACACTTTTCACCATCATGATCACAGGGAAATTCAACGAGTGCCTTAGCTACTCCAAATAATTTGCAACTACTCCATTCAACTGGATACACATTATTTAATCCTAACCAAACTAATATCTATTCCATCACCTTCCTCAGTGGTGACTGCATTTTGTAATCTGAGGTTGTGGGCAGATGAACACATACATTGATGTAATTTACATCAGTGTTCCAAAATAAATCAGAATGGAGTAAGGAATGGACAAATATACAGCTAATTCACCTAGCTGGTGACTACTACTGTGCCTTGCACTGTGTGTTGTGGGAGCATCCTGTTTACCTTTAACTCCGGTGTAATGAAAGCAGACAGACAAACCTAAATTGGTATTACCTAGACAGGCAGAGTTTTACCTCTGATTTTTTATGTAGTAAATCTCTAACAGATTGGAGTGAAACCACCAGACTTAGAGCTTGCTTTGTTGGTTTGCTACTGTTTTCCACTAATGCAATGAGGATTAAAGAATATACATAGTTATTTAAATACATTTCTACTTAAGAATAAAAAGAACTTTAAGCATGTGGTCAGTCTCACTGTAATCAACAAACTGATCCTCTTTGCCATTTGAGTCCTAAATATTAGGCAACTGTTCAGGAAAGTACATGCTTAAGTCTATCTGTATTAAAAAAAACATTTAAAAGGAAATCATTGGGATTTAAATGTTTCGTTAACGGGTACCCAGAATCTGAAAAGGGCAGACAAGAACAGAAAACATGGACAGTTCCTTGGTTAATTTTGACTACGTCTTACTTGAGGGTGGTGAGTTCTGTAAGTGATGGCTGGGTAGCCTTGAGATAGCTCTCCCTTCGTGCTGCAATCTTTGGAGATGGCTTTGGGCTGGTGTCTGAGTCCCCACTGTCATCATCTCCCATGGCTTTAATGTAACTACCACTGCGCATTCGCCGGCATGGAATCTCATCATCTTTGCCTCGTGGAGTGTACCCAGTCCATTCATCCTGAGGAACCTATAGAAATAAACAAAATGTACTCATTCACTGTACCTCTCTATTATAGTTTGAGGAGAAACTCCAAAACTATAAAAACAAGCAAAGAAAAATTTAAAGAAAAAATTATAAATTTCCTGTTTCCCCACCCATTCTTTTCACTCACTTTATTGAGAGCAATATGTAAAGCGAATTATTTATATAACACAGTGACCATTATATGCTATGGCTAATGCCAAACTAGGATTGTCAAAAATTGATTTACATGTTGTGAATATTCATGTTGTCCTATTAAGATTACCATTAGGAGTGCATCACTGTGGCATCTGGACCTTTATAAATTGTTAAATGTAACCCCGAACATATGAGAGGCAAGGATTTTTTGGGGGACATTTCTTTTATTGGAACAACTGTATGGTTGGAATAAAATTAGACAATCTTTTGAATGTAAGATTTTTTCATAACCCAACATACAGAACTTTCAATGCAGCATATCATACATTCATAGCTTCTCATATATTATGATAGTGCCTAGATTTTAGTTTATTTACACATTCATAATGAGAAGTCAAGTACTGAATTACCTATTAAATTTAAATTACTCCTCAGCTGCCAACACCTCACTGCAATCACCAACTTGAGCCTGGAAGGTAAATAAACCCTTACAAATGTAACTATTGCCAGTATTTTAATTTTTATGGCACAGTCTAGCAATTTTGCTAAAACCCAACAAAATACTGTGCTAGACAAAGAAAAAAAATATTCCACAATCTTGACCACCAGTTCACCAAAGATTATAATGATTGTTGCTAATTATTATAATTAGCCAGTAAAGCTAATTGTAAACAAAAATGGTGTTCTTTTTCCTTCTTTCATCACTGATGGCTAGAAAATGGTATTTAGAGGTTTGCTTTTGGGAATTGGCTTATAGGTAAAGTAGATATGCATTACAATAATGGTCCAGGGCAACAGCAAGGGTTAACTGATTTCTAAAAAGCCTGTCTGTGAAAAAGTTTCTCCAAGGTCCACTGTGTCTGATACAGGCAAGGAGCAAGCAGACACACAGGCTGGGAATTGAAGCCATGTTACCTATTCCATAACACAAGATAAGGTGGCATCAGGTCACAGTGCCCAACTGCAGGGCCCTTGGGATTTCCAGTTTTGGGGAACAGACCAAATAAGGAGGACACCAGAAAGAACCAAATTAGGATACGCGCATGTGATGGGTTTGTGAAACAAAGGAATATGCTGACAGGATAGAACATGGACAGTATGACAACCACTGAAAGACCAAGCCTCTGACTTCCGGACTGCTGACATCTGACATTCAAGAGAACCTTAGGGTAAAGCTCGTGTAGTGGCCAGACATATCTCCCCTCTAATGACAGCTCTAGGACTGGGAGATATAGAATTGTTTGCATTATTTTTATCTGATATCACTGTGTATCAAAACATTTCCCCTATTATTGAATGGAAAGGTCATGGTCAGTCTGAGGGTTTTGAGTCCTCCTGAAAGAAGGCATCTGGGTCATAAAACCAGTGCCAATAATCACATCCAATCTCAAATCCCAAGACTCTTCCTTTAAATATTTCTAAAATCCATTTCCTCTTCTTTCTCTAATGCCATAATGATATTTAATTACCTAATTAACTTTTGGTCCCCCTCACTACAGAAAGGGTGTGGAAAAACTGAAGAATTTAGTGGAGGGCAATGAAAATGGTTGGGGGGTTGGGCCACATGACTTCTGAGCATAAGGCTGAGGGAACTGGGCTTTTTTAGTCTGCAAAAGAGAAGACTGGGCGCGTCTACATGAGACACGTTACTGCGCATTAGCACAGTTTACTGCACAGTAAGTGCATGCATCTACAAGTGCGTGCACTTACTGAGACATAAAAACCCTTAATATCCCACTTAAATTTCCTACTTGGAAATACAAGTAGTAAATTTAAGTGAGATTAGTTAACGCACAGTAGTGCACATGTAGACATGACCCATGGGCCTCTCATATGCTGAGGAAACCATTGATGTCAGTGGCCATGTCCTCCTCAGCAACAGCGGGCAGGGACATGTAGGGTGGAGTTTGAGGGCCAGCCTAGACTTGCCCCCTGTGCTGTCGAAGCTCTGGGTCCCAAACTAGGAGTGCAGATGTGCCCAGGGCACCATGAGGATCAATAGCAGCAGGGTGAAGTGGGTCAGGCACCCCTTAGCCCATGCAAACAGCTCACTGTGCACTGCCCAGGGCATACACAGAAGGAGGGGCATACTCTTGGCACAGTAGCAGTACAGCCCTGAGGTACCTCTCCACAGAAGACCCCAGCAGGGAGAGCGGAGGCATGGGCAGCTCCTTGCCCCAGTAGTTGTCCAGGAGATCTGTGCCCCTCAAGACAGGCACCATGGGCTGGGCAGCAATGCAGCAGATCAGTTGGCCTGCAGCAGAAGCGGGAGGGCAGCAGGGTCTGGAGCAGGGGCAGGCAATTATTTTGGGCATAGGGTCACTTACTGAGTTTTTGCAAGCTGTTGAAGGCTGCATGGGTAGCCCTGCCCCTTGACAGGTGCCCCACTCCCTGGTCACCATCTTGTGACCAGAAGTTTTGCCCCCTAGCCCCTGGCCTTTGCTATCAGAAGTCCCTTCCCTTGCTCCTGGAAGTACTCCTTTCAGCAAGGGGTTTTGCCATCTAGGAACCAGAAAAATACCAAATTATATTCTAAAAAGTGAACATATACAATATTCATTAATTTGATTTAACAAATATTTTTGTTCTGATTGACATGTGTTTGTATAGTGTACATAGAGGTGATTGCACAATAGCTTAAAATTAAGTTTTACTTTTTTATGTTGTGGGGGTGGGTATAGGTTTGTGGGGGGATGTGGGTGTGTGGGTATGTGGGGTGAGGGAGCATGTGGGGGGGATGTGGACACATGGGGTGTGGGTGAGTATGGTGTTTGTGGTGGCCTGTCTGTGGGTGAAGAGTGGTAGGGTATGGCATTGCAAAGGGGGTGTGGGTGCATGTGTATGGTGGGGTATGCATGTGGGACTCACCCTATGAAAACACACACGCACACTCTGCCTCTGTGCTTGCACACACACACACACTCTGCCCCTGAGCCTGCACACACACACACACACACACTCTGACACTGTGCCTGCACACACACACATATACGCACACACCCCCGCCATACTAGTGTGGTCCTGTGCTCTGCCTTCTGGTGATATAGCTGGGACCCACATGGTGCTGGAGCAGGGTGGGGGCAGGAAAGCAGGGAACTGGCTGGGGGCAGGGTGGGACTGGGCTGCTCAAGCCTGCGGAGGGCTCCCTCTGGGTCCTACTACCCCTGCTTCCTGCCAGGTTTGACAGGCTGCCAGGAGTGAATAAATATTAATTCACTAAATTTTTTTAGGGGCCCCGTGGGCTGAACAGAATGGCCTGGCAGGTCAGATCTGGCCTGCAGGCCATATTTTGCCTGCCCCTGGTCTGGAGCCATGGCATCAGGTGCCAACTTATCATGGTCAACTTATCATGGTCCCTGGGCACCCGTGCATACCTGACCCCTGATCTGAAGCTGGGCACTGCATCTGGCTCCTGGTACAGAGCATCTTATCTCTGAAATATTGCAATGTCTCACAAAAAGCTTATGTCTCATGGCTCTGCTGGTCCTGCATCTGGATGCTGGGGAAATGTCACAGTTGGCAGTGGGGATGCTGGCTCAGGGTCACAGCTGCCCACTATCCCTAGCCCCACACACCTGCTGGTGCTTGCCCACTGGCCTGCAGCAGGCTTGGGAGGAGGTCCTCTGCCACCACCAGCTGACAGGAGCCCCTGGCCTGGCCCCTGTACTGGGCGCCACACCACCCAGATCCCCAGCCTCAGCCTAGCCCTGCCACTCACTCTGGCTCCATACCCACATGGAGCCAGAGCTGCCTGGAGTGATGCCCGGACTGCACACCAGCCCTGCTGGGCCTGGACTCTGCCTGCTGGAGAGGAAGCAAGCCATGCCATGAGGAGCACTGGCTGCTGTCACCCCTGGGAAAGTTCCCCATTCACCATACTCGCCACAGTGTCCAGACCCAAGGGGGACTGGCCAGAGGCCATGGTGCTGGTTGCCTGCCTGCAGGCTCTACTTCCCAGGTGCCCCCACCCCATGGCCCCCCACTCTGGGACACCATAAAAGTCACTTTGTAAATAGTTTGCATAGGGACAAGGGCTTTTTATTGTTCGTGGGTGGAGTGGGTGGTGGAAGGGCTTTGTTTGTTGGGGAAGGAGGGGGAAGGGAGGCTCTGTGTGTTGGGGGGGAGAGGGGTCTGTGTGATGTGATATGAAGGGGATAAAGGCTTGTTCTTCTGACATGTGTCTGTAGTGAACATGGTCCTGAGGGTGAACAGGGGAGGTGGTGAGGTCCATAGGTCGCAGGGCAGGTGGGATACAGCGGGGAGTGCAGGAGAAGGTGGTCAGCTAGAGCCTCCTGCACCCATGCCCTGGCCCCTGTTGGCAGGTGTGTGGCTCTCTTGGGGCCTCAGTTGGGGGGGGGTCCGCTGCTGTCACTGCCACTGCAGGTGGTGTTCCATTGCCAGGCATCCTCCATGTGTCATACCCCCTGCAGCCAGGCCTCACAGATGTTATGCAGCATGCAGGCTGCTACAATGACTCATGGGAGGTTGTCCTTGGTGATCTCAAGTTAGGCAGTGAGGGCATGCCAGTGACCCTTGAGGCAGTCAAAGGTGTACTCCACAAGGGCATGGGTCCAGCGCAGTCACTGGTTAAAGCAGGCCTAGCAGGGGTCCAGGTGGCCTGGCAGGGGTCCAGGTATAAGGTTGCATCAGCCAGGGCAGGAGTGGGTGGGCAGGGTCCCTGATGAATAGGGGCAGGTATATGATGGCACCCAGCTGCAGGTGTGGCACCCCCAGAGTAAAGTGCCCACCCTCCACCAGTACCACAAGGCCAGAGTTGTGAAACACATGGGTGTTGTGAGTGCTGCCCACCTAGCTGGTGCTAACATTGGTGAACATGCTGTGGTGGTCCATGATGACCTGCGGGACCATGGAGTGAAATCTTCTGCAGCTGTAATAGGGGTGGTCTCCATGGGGTGGATAGGTGATAGGGATGTGGGTCCCATCCAGGACCCCAATACACCACCACCAGGGGGTCATGGACATGGAGCACAGTGTGCCCCAGCACATCCTGGAGGGTTCCACATACCACCGGGACTGCCTCCCCAACAGTGGCCTTGTTCATGCTGAACAGGCGTCTGATGTATCAGAGGCTGGTAGGCATGGCCAGCTTCAGCATGGCGAGGGCCAGCCAGGTGTCTGTGAGGAGGGCCAGGCACATGCCAGTGTCCTGATGCTCCAAGTGGGGCCACAGCTGCCGGAGCCAGTTCTGAAAGGTGGCCCAGGTCATGCAGAAGCCATCCAGCCACTGCTCATCATCCCAGGTGTGTTGGATGATGTGCCACCACCAATCCTAGCTGGAACAGCAGGCCCAGAAGTAGTGGAGCTGGAGGCCCATGTGGGTGTTTGCAGCCCCAGTGGTGGCACTGTGTAGCCCCTTGCTGGTGTTCCTGGCAGTGGCATTTTCTCAGTGGTAGCGGTGGCATGCTGTGGCCAGGCAGCCAGTTGCTGGTTGTGGGGGAGCAGGGTAGAATGAGAGCTGTGGACAAGGTGACAGTCAGTGTGGTGGGCCAGCAGAGTGATCGTGGTGGCCAGGAGGAGCCCGGGGCACTGGTTCTTGCTGCCAGGGTCAGGGGCTTGAGCAATCATAGTGCGGGAGGTAGAATGGCCAAGGAGCAAGCTGACGCATACTGTCCCTGCTACTGGTATGCTGCTCCTGGACAAGGAAGAGGCTGGCCAGAGAGCAGCAAGCTGGGCTGGGTTTTAAAGAGGGCTGCCAAGTGCTGGCAGCTGCAGTCAGAGCCTAGCGCTCCTCCTGGTGGCCACACGGGCTCATTGTGGAGCTGCAGAAAACTGGATGTAAATCTTCTCCCTAATACCTGCATGTGTAGACACCTGCCTGAAAACCCTTACTTCAGCTTAGTTTACATCAGAGTAAATCAAGGCCAGAGTAAATGCATGAGTAGATGCACCCACTGAGGAGGGATTTAATAGCAGCCTTCAACTATCTGAAAGCTAGTTCCAAAGAGGATGGAGCTAGACTGTTCTCAGTGATGGCAGATGACAGAACAAGGAGCAACGATCTGCATTTGCAGCAAGGGAAGTTTAGGTTTGATTTTAGGAAAAACTTCCTCACTGGGAGGGTAGTAAAAGACTGTAATGGGTTACCCAGAGAGGTTGTGGACTCCCCATCCTTGAAGGTTTTTAAGACCCAGCTGGACAATCCTTGGCTGGGATGATCTAGTTGGGGATGGTCCTGCTTTGAGCAAGGGGTTGGACTAGAACTAAATGACCTCCTGGGATCTCTTCCAACCCTAATTTTCTATTATTCTAATTTTTATGTTGATGATTGCATCTTCTTTCTTTTTAACCTCCTTTCTCATCTCTTCTTCCTTTCCTGCTGCTGTGAAGGAAAAATAATATTGGCTTCCCTTTCTTGAATTTCTGCACTAGCTCCTTCACAAATTCTGCATTAAATTCAAGCTTCTCATTCATTTTGGAAGTACTCCCGTGAAACAATCCTCCCCCTACTCAAGGCATGTTTGCACTGGCTTTCTGGCAAGCCTCTGAGTGCTACTGAGACCATACATCCTGCTCATTCACTACCACTCCAGAAATTAGGTTATGTAGCCAATTTAGTACATGTGTATGTGAACAATGCCAAAAACATGTTCACAATGGTATGCCTGAGGACAGCTCATCCCACTTGCTCAGGGCTGTCCTAAACCAGCACCCTGCCTAATTTCTGGGGTTTGGCACACAGTGAGTATGAGCATGTGGCAGGGTTTGCTCTCGGCAGTGTTCCTGGGCTCATCATAGAGACTGAAGACATGCCCTAAAAGTTACTAGAGCTTTGGTCTTTTTCTTCAACAGAGTTTGGATTTCAACAGATTTTGGATTTCATCTCCCAAGTCTGTTCTTGTCTATGTCTCTGCCATCATTTCTTCTCACTGCCCAAGCTTCTTTATCTACTTATTTTTTATGCCCTCTTCTATATTATCTTGACTGCTTGAAATGTTCTCCAATGACTGTTCTGTAAAGCACATGCACTGTGAAGCACATGCACTAAGTTGATGGTGTGCTGTATACTCTAATATATCTACTTTTGTTTCAGGAATTCAAGATCTCCAGGATTGGGGAATGGGTTTAGTTGGGTCTCGTTTCCTTACTAAATAATGCTATGTACAAATGCATTCACATATGAAAAAAATAGAATACCTTAGTTAAATTAGTATATTTTCCATCCTTTTTTCCATTGGTAATGGGAGAAGGGCTGTGGTGGAGGGGACCCTTTTAACAGGGAATAAAGAAAAAGACAAGATGGTAGAGTGGGAGGTGTCCATTGCAGATCAGAAGTCAAGAAACCAAACTGGAATTGTATCTAGTTGGGTTTCCCATTAATAATTTAGATCTGGACACAGCTAACACCATATTTAAGGGATGGAGTTTTGGTTCTTGCTCAGCACTATTTATAGTGTATAAACAGATATACAGTTTTATGTTAACAATTTATAGGAAGATGGGGCATTTTACACTTTTTTTGCAGGTCACTTGTGACAACCAGTAAAATAATCTCCGTTTCTATTTTAGCTATTTTATTGGTTCTAGGACTACAGGCACATACAATTAAAATGAACATGGAAACATTCAGCCCATTCCCTTAGCATTTCTCAAATATATCCAAGAGCAGTCCATTGTATTGCTCATGTTGGGAGCAAAAATCATTCAGAAACAAAATTGAAATTAACACAGCCTCACAGTTAGGACTTGCTGACATCCTGAATGAAAAGTGGGATACCTACCCAGAACTTTAAAATATGCAAGGCAAGCACAATAAAACTTGTTTCTAGTCACTCAGAACATAGATGTTATCTGCAGTATTGGATTAAAGAGTACATCTAGATATTCTGAGGAACAAGCATCTCATAGATTTTTCTCCATTTGTTTGACTTTATTATTCAGGTTTACCTTATTCAGGTTTACCTAAATTAACTACTACAGTAAATTTAAAAAGAACTATGTGAACACAACACTGAGGCTGATATTTTAACTGAACAAAAACCAGGGCATTTAAAAGTATAATGCTTATGCATAATTCAGCCAAGTGGAACACTCATAATTTTTGAAAAAATAAATGCACTGTCAAATTTAATGCTCTAGTACAGTGCCGCAATATAGATGAGCTATACTTCCTATGGGATCTATAACTTTGAATTTTTGAGTTGTGTTGTTAATAATGTTGCAGTGTGCATACAGTGCATTTTAGTGCAGACTTTCAAAGTGATTTAGATACTATTAAACAAGTTGGAGCTGGTTGCAATAAATTTGTCACAAAGCTTTATATTCACACATGCAATTTATAGCCTCAAATAGGCATACACAAAAAAATTAGTTATTGCTGCAGCTTTTGGTATATGACACTATGTATGTGTGTGCATGTGACTGTGCACTTATGTTTGTGGGCATATCTTTCGTTAATTCCCTACTCAGAAGTCAGTGGTCTGATCTCTGTTTGCTCAGTGAAGCAGGTTCATTTAGTGAAAATGAACAAATTATCTTTGTAACATCCGTTTTGTTATTTCAACCATTTTCTTTCAGAATAAGAATAGAGGTGTTAAGGAAGAACTCAGGAATACAGAAGTCCAAAGGCATCAAAAAGTCAATTGGTTACTCTTAATTTGAAGAGGTCTAGAATCCTGGAAGCTGAAGCTCCAGAAATAGGGAAATAAATAATCTAGAAAAATGTCAAATTTCATATTACACTGAGGTTGTGAGTGGAAGGTCTATATCTGTCAAAGAGAAGAGGACTGGTTAGGAAAATCCCATATTTAAGTAATAACCCAGAATTCAACATTATAAATAGAATTCTAATTTAAGTCTATAGCATCTGAGAAGTCAGGACGTTTCATGTGCTATTACAACTTCAATGAATGAGGAAGTACAAAGAAAATCTCATGGAAACAATTAATTAAAAAATGGTAGTACTACGTCCAATGTTTTGTCTGTGGAGAGTGCTTACACACTTTGCTTAAATTGCTTGCTGAAGTCTATGCTTAAGTCAGGTTTTGCTTTAAAGGGATCTTTTAATTTTGTAAGACAATATTATTTTTAAAAAACGTATGTCTGATTCCTCACTAGCTTACTTCAATTTTATGATGGTAACTCCATTGACTTCAATATTTACACCACATTAAAACTATATAACACAGTTTATATTTGCAGTTATTTTTAACAGTATTTCTGTAAAAGCATTTACCAAAAGTTCACAAATTCCTTTCCAAATATTTTATTAAGCCACATGACCCTGCTATATGTTCTTCAGTATTATCATCATTGTCATTATTAGTCACATTTTATTGTTGGGGAAACAGGTAGAGAGTATATTAGGTCAGTTTTTCCAAATGTAACAGGGCAGCACTGTGCAATGGACAGCAGCTCTGCATGGGGCAGTGTTGGCCGCTGGCAGAAGTGGCATGACCAGCCACCGGCTGCGATAGTGGTTATTTTTATGCCACAACTTCAGTTACACTGCTGTTTTAATGGGTTCCTAATATGGATACATCTAGCATGGCGTGGTGGAATGGATACAGAACCCAGGAGTCTTCCTGATTTAAAATCTTCTTCTGTAAGCTCTTGGACAAGCTCCCTTGACATGGCAGGATACTATTTTCAAAACTCAACAACTTCACACATATTTCTGTACTTGACATTATACATCTTTAGAATAATAAGCAGCAATTTTGTGTATGCATTTTTTTTCAAAATAATGCTGAGCTTTGTTTTTTATTTATTGCCTTTACTAGGCTCCTAAAGCATCTTTGGTCAATATTAGAGCTGTCATCTGCTATCACAGCAAAACGTTTCAGATTGAAAAGAAATAATATACTGAGTCCCTAGTCTAAAACAAAGAATTGGTAAAACTGACCATAATATTTTCTAGGGCCTAATTCCATTCCACGATATGTTGTCATATTTAACAGTGCTATGAATTCAACAGTACTGAGAAAATGTTGGGGAATAATGTCAATGTAAGTTTTCAGCTTTTTGGCTTGGGAGGTTTGCAGAAATTTTCCCACAGGCTCTTGCTACATTTGAATGACCAGTGCTGTACCTTACAAGGTCATAGTCAATGCTGCATGAAAGTGAACATAGATAGTAGCTGCTGCCTTTGAAGACTCATAGCAGTGAGACCTACAGAGCTGAGAGAGTAGCCACCTTTATTTTTGTTTAAGGTTTTTAAGTAAATCATAACCAGGAATCCTGGTTTTCTCTGATTTAAAAAAATCATCAATTTTTGGATTAAAAAAGTAACCCAAATCCACATTTTCCATGGTTAAAATGAAACACAACTTATATATAGATATGTATATAGTGGCGTTTCATTTTAATCACAGAAAAATGTGGATTTTGGGTTACTTTTTTTCATTTGAAAATTAGGGATTTTTTAAAATCAGAGAAAACCAGGATCCCTGATCATAACATCCATTTTCCTCAATGATCTATACTTCTGCCAGCATTACAAATGCTACTCTGCAGAATGACTAAAACAAAATAATCCTGTATTGTACAGAATATTTTTACTCTCAGAGACAAGGAAGGGAGAGAGAACAGCAAAAAATAAAAACCAAATCTTTCTACAGTAATCACTGTCTTTAATAAAGTATCATTTTTATTATTGAGCTATTAAAATCACATACAAACTAAAGACATTTTTCTTTGCAAGTATTCTTTAAAATAATGAATGTGATTTTTTAAAAGTGATTTTTTTCTTCTTTATAGAACTAATAATCATGAATGTACTTTACTTAAACAAATTGAAATAAGTAAGATCTCACCAAGGCCTCTGAGCTAGAAAAACTGCTGTACAAAACACCTCTACTACAAACACACAACTTTCCTTATAGCTATGAAACACAACACTGATCGTGCTTCTCTTTCTTTCTGCTCAAATGCCTATACTGTAAATAAAATAGACCATGCAAATAATATGTAGTTAATACCTAATGCCTTAACTGGATTCAGCCACATCTGCTGTATCAGTTACATGCCCTAATCTTGATCTAAATTTGCTTTGCTCTGGAAGTGAACAATTTATGATTAGCCAATTTGCACTGACAAGTACATTTCATTTAGCATGCTTTTTGTATTTTATATATGTATATAGAAATCTGGATTTTTTTCTAATATATATTTCTGGGTCCCCAAATAAACAGAAGTCAGACATATAGAAGTACTCAGTGCTACGTCATTCACCTTAAATTCATATATTGGATGAAATGTGAAACAAAGTTCAGAATGTAAAGAAAAATAATTAGGATTTTATTTAGGCTTAAAAGAAATAAACAACAAAGAAAATAAGGATCTTTTTTCCTTTTTTTCCCTAAAATTGTTATTAACTTACCTTATTGGATGAAATACCAAACAGACTGTCTTTATGGTAAATTAAGTTCATTATTCATCTCAAATTTGATTTGGTTTACTGCAGCTGAGAGCATTAAAGCTTTTCCCTGTGCTTTGCCAATGCAATGTGGATGACTATGGAAGTAAACACAAGGGCTGGAAGGGAGTGGTTGGGCATCACTCACAGCAGTATACTTGTAACTTTAGCTTTCTATTAGTATGCAAATACTTAATGAAATGAAATCACACAACTAAAGAACAATACTTAATGACTGCTCAGTGCAGATTTTCAAACCCATGCAATTTGGTTTCCTTAGCAGTTATTATGGCTGTTTTGCATGTTGTTAGAGAAATTTCAATTGCCATCTTCTGCTTTCTAGATCTATTCTTGGCAATCATGAATACTGAATTACTTAGACCAATAAAAAAGAGTAGCTGTGCATCCTATCAACATACATGCTTTCAGAAGTCATTGAAGGAAGAAAGGAAGTCCTAAGCTTTAACAAATGCTGTAAATGTTGCATTAAAAATAACCTTTAGCTGTTTTCAGAAAAGCAGATATTCAGGTTATTTCCATTAGGGTAAGTTTAAGATTTGAAAGATCCCTGACAATATTTGCCTCACCTATGGGGATTTTAGCAATCAAGTTCTATTTTAAACTCAGTTCATTTGACTGAGGTATCTGCATGCATTTTCCATCTGGAAGAACTCATAAAAACAACAGTGAAACAGACCAAGGAGCTGTCCAGGGTGGCAAATTGCGCTTGAGTTTTTATAATCCTGATTACAGCTGAACATTAAGGGCTAAAACATATTTCATTTGATGTGCTGAAGTGGTGCATCCATAGCTACATAACTGCAGTTTTTGCTACTTGCACATGCCTACTTGTATACCTCCTGGAAGAAAAACATAGGAGAGGGCATATAGCCCAACAGCCTAATAGTTGGGGCACTTGCCCAGGAAACAGGATATATGGGTTCTAGCCTCCCTCACCCAGATGTGTTTGAACCTACAATGTCTTCACACTGTGTTTAAAGTTCATTGGAAAAACATCCAGAGGAAACTTCCTGCCCCATTGGGAACAGAGAGGTCTCAGGCTAGAATTTCTGCTCCAATCCCTTCTGGGGCACTGTCCATTTAGTTGACCCGTGTACCTGCTGGCCTGTCTTCTTCCTCCTGGTGTCACATGTCTCCCTCTCTGGGTTGCTCAGTGGACCCAGCTTTTAGACAAGGATTTAAACAACAGCTGGCCTTTGCTGGGAAGCATGAGATGCAAGTTCAAACCCATTTTGGGTGAGCGGGGGTCTAGAAACTGGGTCTCTGATTCCCTGGCCAAAGACCATTAACTACTAACATATTGGGTTAAAGTGTTAGGATGGTCTGATCATGTTCCTCACCCACAGCCCATTAGCTTTGTTTTTTGTCAGACTAAAATTTTGAGACTTATCTGTCTTTTTGCACATAACTGCATGATTCTATCCAAACCCACTCACCATGCTTGTTAGACTAATCTATGTAATGCTGAATTGCAAAGCACGTGCAAATCCCCCAAAATGCAGTTATGGGGCTAGGTATTTGCCACTTGGGTACATAAACTGAAATAGTATTTAGCCCTCAGTTTTACCAGAACTGCAAATCTCCCTGCACTAACCTAGGGAAGGCTCCACTAGCAGCATGGATCCTTTGTTTAAACCTACTAACCAATAGACAGCCTGTATTTCTAAAGTGCAGTATTTTCATTTGCCAGGTACTTCTGGATAACCTAAAGTATGCTCAACCTAAGACTTGTGTATTCGACCCATGTATCTGAAAGAGTCATAAGCTACCACTTCTGACTGGAATAGCTAATGCACAATTAAGGGAAGGAATCCTTCTCTTTTCCTCTTAGATACATAAATGTCTAACCAAGACTGAAAAAAAATCTTTGAATACCTTTGTTTCAGACTACTACTCAGTGCCACACCTTCCATTCTTAAACAAACACACAGAAAAGCTATAGACAAAGTCCAACTAAAATCTCACCTAATTAAAGCCAGTTTTTTGCATGCAGCATAATCTTCATTCAGGCTAGGACCCTTAACTGAAACCACAGTAGTGGCACTGATGGATGACATCTTCCTGTCAATGGATAGAGAGAAGACATCCATTCTCTTCTCCTTGACCTTTCTGCAGCATTCAGTGCTGCTGACCCATAATATGCTGCTGCTTCAACCAAGAATGGTGGCAGACATCCAAAGTACTAGAGTTCTTCCTCCAGGACCACTCTGAAGACAACAATGGGAACTGCACATTCATCACAAGATGTGTTGTTTGAGGAGTCTCACAAAGAGAAATTCTCTTCACTCTTTTGTGACATCTACATGCAGTCATCTGTATAGCGAACTGATGAGACATGGATTCAAGTGCTAGTAATAGGAAGACAACATAACATATTTCTAGTTTTGCCTGTCTTTGAACACATAACTCTTCTACCTCCCCCAACCAGGATTCACTATTTGGATGAGATCTCAGCATGAATGAGGAATGGTTGGATAAAGCTGAATACAAATAAGGCAGAGTCAACAGAGGAGAGTATTTTGAAAAGTCTGAGGAATCTGTAGTTAAGTTGCTGTCTCCTTGAATACAAGTTTTTCATTCATAATCAGTCAAATAGTAGTTTAGGATCTCTTGCTAATGATAAGCGTTCCATATCTACAATGGCAGGTGATGCTTTCTATCATCCCTATTTGGCTAGCAGATTCTGTCCCATCCTGGTGCATGAACTAGTCTCTATTATTCACAAATTTGTCTTTTCTTGGTAGGATTATAGTAAAGCATATTCCTGGGAACAGAATCTTTCACCAACTAGAACTGAACACTGCAACGTGGTTCCTTAGCAACTCAGATTACTGCAAGTAAATCAAACTTGCTACTTATCTCTATATTAATTTCCCATAGAAATTAAATTCAAGGTCAGTCTTGATTCCTATCTTCCAGCCCCTCCATAAGCTGGGCCCCAATTATCTGAAAGGCTGTCTAAGTACCTGGATAAAGACACAATGAACTCTCTACACTAAGGTGGAAGTTCATTTGTATAGCAGACAGAACTTTCTCAGTGGCCAGTATAAGACAGTGGAATGAATTCGCCTAAGAATGAAATACTATCACAAACTTTCCTATTTTCTGCACCAAATGCAAAGTGTGTCTGACTTTGCCTTCTCTCAAGTAAATACATGATAACCTGTATATTTAAAAACAAACAAATGACTAATTTCCTTATCAAAACAAAGCAATCCATTTCATATCCTTTTCCTCCTAAGAGTAAAAAATGTGAAAGACACACACTTTTGCCACCTAATGGACTAGTGGGAGATGCTCAGTGGGCATGTCTACACAAGACACTAGCAGCAAAGTAGACATTCTACTGCACGTTAGCACAGCAGGCAAAAACCATGCTAATGCGCAGTAGAATTAGTTTACTGCATATTAGCATCACAAACAAAGTGTGCGCCACCTGATTGTGGTGTATTAAGTTAGTACCTGTAATTACAGGTACTAAACTTAATGTGCCATAATCACGGCACATTAATGAATGTGTAGAAGTACCCAGTTAGTTCAATAATCAGCATGATATTAAAACCTATGAAGAATACGATAAAAGACTGAGCCAGACCATATGTGTATTTAGCTTAAACCAATCTGCCTTCACTGTAATAATGCACCTCAAATATTTGTAGTGTATTGTACATGTCTCCATTAGAAATGTTGTGGAGTTTATACTTATGCTGAGCTTCTACCTTGGCTCCAAACTGTCCTTTATGTTAGGACTGCCTTGATCAGGATTTTTGTGAATGAAGACTAGAGTCCTAAACAGAAAATTTTCATGTGACAGATAAGACTGAAGCTATAGTCATAAAAGAACTGTCATCATGATAGCATCATCCATAAGCATGAGGCTTTTATCAGCTCAATGCATGGAGACCTCCAGCATAATGAAAGAGGGGCAGCCTGTGAAGGCACTGGGACACAGAAAAGACAGAGATACTCAGAAAGGTGGAAGCTGGCAACTTGTTACCTCCAGCGAACAAAGAGCACTCCTCTTCTCAACTTGTGGTTGCCCAGCTGAAGAACTGGTATACCTGCTGGCCCAAGAGGTCTGTTGCCTTCCAGGAGCTTCTATCTGAGATGACATGGAAACGATACTTGGACCCATCCAGCTGTCTAAATACTATGCCATACTGCTCATCAATATGGACAATAATGATACTGAAGATTAAAAGTGACTACATGGTTCTGGCTACATGTGTGACCAGGACAGGGGCCCAAGTGGTACTCTCATTGAGCTTTCCAGTCAAATGTAAAGCAGGAGCAGCTGCATCATGGGGATCAACATATGGCTGCATAGATGGTATTGTCCAGCAGAGCTTTGACTTCTGCAAACATGGAGTGGTATTCCAAGAATTTGGACTGCTGGGAAGAGATGGGTCCACCTGACAAAGAGAAGGAAGAATATTTTTGCATACAGCCTTGCTAACCTGGTGAGGAGGGCTTTAAATAAGGTTCCCTTGGGGGTTGGAGGTAAAAGCCCAGAAGTATGTAAAAAGCCAGGGGTTCTGGATAAAACTTACTGAAGGGGAGTAATAGCAGAACCATTAGCAATGTTCTCAGGGAGAAAAAGGGACAAGCAATTAGATACTTAAAACATCTATATACTTATGCAAGAAGCATGAGAAATTGGGAAATAAACAGGAAGAACTGGATGTCCTAGTATAATCAAGGAATTATGAAGCAACTGGGATTATAGAGATGTGATGGGATAATCCACATGACTAGAGTACCACCAGGACAGGTGTAACTTGTTCAGGAATGATAGCCTTGGGAAAAAAAGGTGTAGGTTTTGCCCTATGTATATAAAGGAGATGTACATTTATTCTGTGGTGCAGTATGAAGTGGAAGGTAGGCCCATTGAAAGCCTCTGCGTAAAAGGTAAGAGGGGAGAGCAGCAGGGGGGGGGGCATCATGGTAGGCATCTGCTGTAGTCCAGCAAGCCACAAGGAAGAGGTAGATGAGGCCTTCTTTAAACCACTGACAAGCTTTCAAATAGCACAGCTGGTTCTCATAGGAGATTTTAACCTCATGGTTCCTGACCCTCTGCGTGCTTCCTTGCTGGTTCTCTGGTTTTGAATCCTGACTCAAACTTCAGCTTCCGATTCTTGAAGGATCCTTGGCAATCTGATTCTCATTTTCTGCTCTTGGTTCTGGTTTGACCTCTGGCTTTGACTTTTGGTTTCTGATCCTGGTTAACCCTCAGCTTACCCTGTCTCTGGTTCTGGCTTTTGACCCTGATCTGTCTTTTTTCCATTCTGGCTCCCAGTTACGTGCCCCTCCTTCCCCCAGTTCCTGGGAAACCAAGCTGGACTGTACCTGTGCTTCAGGTACCTAACCACTAGGCAAGAGTGCCCATGACCCAGTCCCTAACTGACAAATGCAAAGTCTTGAATTTGGGATGAAATAATGGCATGCACAAATACAGACTTGAGAATGACTGGCTGGCTGCACTACTGCAGAGGGGTTATCATAGACCATAAGCTGAGTAAGAGCCAACAGTGTGCTCTTGCTGCAAAAAATACTGGATTGTATTAACAGGGGTGTCACTTGCAAATCAAGATAAGTGATTCTTCCAATCTATTCAGCACTGGTGAGGCCTCATCTGGAGTTCTGGACAAATTTGAACGAGTCTAGTGGAGAGCAACAAAAATGATTAAAGGCCAGTAAAGCCTCACTTATAATGAAAGACTGAAAGAACTAGGGTTGTTTACTTGGGGGAAGAGAAGACCAAGGGAGGAATTTGGTAATGGTCTTCAAATATCTGAAGGGTGATTTTAAAGAGGAGGGAGACAGACTTTTTTCTGTGGCTGTAAGGGACAAGACTAGGATCAATGAATTCAAGCTGCAGCAGAGGAAATTTAGTTTGGACATTAGGAGGGACTTCTGACTATGAGGGTAGTCACAGATTGGAACAGGCCTCCAAGAGAAGCTGTTAAATCTCCTTCCTTGGAAACTTTAAAGATCAGAATGGACATAAATCCCTGGTTTAGTCAGGGGTGACCCTGCCTAGGCCAGAAGGTTGAACTAGATAACCTCATGAAGTTCCTTCCAGTCCTACTTTCCCTATGATCCTAAGTATGGCTTCCCTCACTGTAGTATCTGAGCACCTAAGATGGGGCAGCTACATCACTGACCAGTCTTTATTAACTATATGAGAAAATGCTGTTTATTATAGTCAAGAGTTCAGCATGGTCATTCTCACCAACATTAATATTTGATGTGATTACAAGGTTTTAGTGTATGTTAAAGAACAGGTTGAGAGGGGATGGAGGGCTAACTAGAAATGTTTTGCTACATGTAAGGGTTATTTTAATAGAATGATTTTCCATCATGCAATAAAGATATCTTGGATATATACAGAATGAAGCTGACTGCCTAGGATGTAGTTCTGCTTGAATTATTCATTCTGAATATATTTGTTGCAAACTTAGCTCTTTTTTTGCCTTTTGTTAATTGTTTACAAACCTGTCTATAGCTCTGTGAATCCACACATTATTCATAAACATTTGCCAGTTTGGACAAACAATTTTTACTATTGAAAAATTATTAGAGATGAATAATATGCTTTTGATATGAAATATTATTAAACAATCAATTGTGCCTAAATATACCTTCCTAAATATATCCTCCTCAAAATATCTCAGTTTCTACAATGACTTGCAAATTCCAACATTTCATTAAACTTTGGGGATTCACGAATATGTTCAAAAGCACCTGGAGAGTGCCCAAAATTTTTGTCTGTGATATCTTTTACTGATCCCACTGTATAGTTCAAAGAGCTGTTGGACAAGTGCCCAGTCAAAGGAAGGGTACTTGATGCCTGAAAGATTGTCCAACAGCTATCTCAATAAAAGTTAGTTCAGTAAAGAATATCATCCTTGCCTCAGACATTTCCTGGACCATAATGGCTCCAACAACACTCCAACCGTACTACAATATTTTTGTATCGTATAGTCCCAACATTAGTACCAAATGTAGTGCTTTACTTGGAAACATATTTAAAAATACTTTTTCCTCTCCAGTATGTCTCTAGCTTTACTGGGGAACAGGAAACAGAGTTCAGAAAAAATTAGTAATGGAAGGTCTCTCTATTTTACAAAACTGATTAGCAAACTGCAATTGAAATGGAATATTTGCCAGTCAGTGGATTCACTTCTTCTTTATAGTGGCATGAGTAAAGAATCAGGTAGGCTGGAAGATAAGTATTAATGGGGTATAAAATGTACCTTGCATATGTATGCAAGACGAGGAGATATTGGATAAATTAACTTGGATATGGTATTCATGTCATTGTGAAAGACATGTAAACAAAGTTGACAAAAAAGAACAAGTCAAGAATGACTGCAAATGCAGATGGGTATATACAGCTAAATCCAGCAAAATGTAATTTAAACACATTACTAGGCCAGAAGAACAAACAATGTACTAGATAATTTAATGAGACACATTAATAAATAATATGATAGATCACAATACAGATTAGCACCTGGATTTTCTTTAAAATTACATATGCTCTTGACTTGGCCATGCAAAGAAATCAGGCAAGAAGTCAAGGAATATCTAATGAATATTTAAAGAATCAAGTACAGTAACTAGTCTTAAGAAAAAAAAATAGGAGTTATTGAAGAAGTGTGTCTTTATACTTATAGAGATTATGGACATTGCAGCCAGTCTCCAGCAAAACCTAAACCAGGAGATAAAGCATGGGATCTGGGACAAATCAGATCCCTTCTCTGGCAGCTCCAAACCAAAATAAACCAGGAAATAGGTACCGATTCAAGACTTTTGGCTTATAGGGGTTTTTTATGTTTTCCTTGTTTCCTACAGATGGACTGCTGGGCAAACTGTAGCATGCTTCAGACTTCCTCACCTATTTCACACTTTCCCTTTCAGACGTGGCAACATTTCACTGCTGAATCTTCTCTGAACAGTAGTTGCCAGCAATAAAAGATCTACAATTTCTGCTTCCCAAAACTCTGCGTTTCATCCTCATTTCTTCTGAGCTGTAATTAACGCCCTTAAGTAAACTTATTTCCCCAACTCTGAGTATATTAGTGATTGCAGAGCCATCCAGTGGCTCATGAGAAAACATGACTGATACCAAAAAAAAAAAAAAAAAAAAAAAAAAGAAACGTGAAAAAAATCTATGTAAATTTTCTTTCACTCTACAGATGTGCCAAGGCCTAGTGGCATACAGTAATAAGGGAGAACATCAAGCAGCAAATACATGAAAAAAATCTATGTAAATTTTCTTTCACTCTACAGATGTGCCAAGGCCTAGTGGCATACAGTAATAAGGGAGAACATCAAGCAGCAAATACATGATTAGAGATGAACTGTGCACTGCAATAACTCTGATGCATGAATGATTATAGTTTCACAGAAATTGAGAGTGGTGTAAAGTTATGAATGCATTTAGAATATCTGTTAGGGAAGGACTCCCTGTTATGTTACCGTTTCTGTTAATGTGTCTAGTTTTAGATATTACAATGGACATATACCATGTTTAATATGCCAAAAACAGTGTTCAGTGCCTAACAGATTTCACTTTCAAGAAATAGGAAACTATCTTGAATGAATCAAGAACCATCCTCACTATTTCCCCACCTGTCTCCGACAGAAAATTATAGACTATTCCTAAACTTGAAACAAATGTGAACATTTTCTTGACATAAAGAAATTTACCAGCTCACTCACCATCTTCCTTCCACCAACATAAATACAGTCACTTTTCAGAGAAGCAATCAGATAATTCTAACTTGCCCTGATCTTGCAGACGAGAATTTTAATCTACACAAATTCACGTGGAAGCAAGCCTTGGGGTATGATTTCCTTCTCTGTGCTGTTGCAGAGGATTACTGAGTACAGAAAATTCCTAACAATCTACTGATCTTAATCTACATCAGCCATAAAATATTGTGAGATTTAAAGGCCCAAGTGCCACAAGAGTTAAGAATGAATTTTGGGTTCTACTACTGTAAAAGTGATGAGGTAACAAGCATCCAAACGCATAAAATATCATTACAATTGGGGACATAGCTAGAGAAAAATTCTTTGCAACTCATCACTGGCAAATAAGACATAAGGGAGGAGGCAAGAAATATATCATATGAGAAAAACAGGTAAGAAAAGAGATTTATCAGCCATCCTCCTAAAATAGAACAGGGAATTTGTGGCTACTGTTAAAAAGAGTTTGGATATAGGAGGGGTACTGCTTAGCACTTCTGCCACTGAAGCTCAAATAAGTGGAATTCCCTACAGGGATCATCTGTTAGCATTAGAAAAGACTGTATGACAGGTGAGCAACTCTGCCCTGAATCAAAACTCCAAACCTTGAGAAAATAGCATCTCTAACTTCTCTATTTTAGTAGACACCAACTGGGGACCGTACTAAAGTTACCAAAGTGAGATTACTCTTGTTTGTTATTTCCATTTCTAAATTCTTAGAAGTCATCCAGATACTCTGGTGAAAAGGCCATTAGAATAAGCAGGCAGGTACCAACAGAATTTCAGCCATGACCTATTTCAGACTCAGCCATTCAGCTTCAGAGAAAGAACTTGCATTTAATATTTAATATCTGCACACAACATTTATTCAATAAAATCTTTTCAATATTAATATCACAAGAAAGGGTTGCATAAAACAATAGGCTCTTCTAAGGATTGCATAGTCCATTTGCTGGGTCATCAACAGCAGTTTAAATTACAAGTGATCAGAACATCTAGTAATTTGGTTAGTGATTTAAAATGAACAAACAAACAAACAAAGAAGCATCCCCTTATTCAAAGTCATTATCAGAGTAGTCCAAAAGTGTCATGAATTTGCAGTTAACTAGCTTGAATTTCAATTATTACATTTCAAATTGTCCTAACAACACAGGAAAACAGGCTTTCTATGACAGGATCAGAAGTTCATCAGGAAAATTAAAGCCAGCTGAATTATATCTACATCCTATTGAGAGACAGATACTGGATTATTTAAAATATTTAGGTTGAAACAGCGCCAAAAGGACCACAATTAGGGTCAGGGTTCATTAGGCTTTGCACTATTCATATACCAGGGAAGATAATGATAATGCCTATGCACTAAACTGTTTATAGTCTAAGAAGGTAAGGAATATACAAAGGGAAATTGATACATGAAGGGAACCAACATATTCATGATGTTTTTACATGTACTATACATATGTGTGTGCATGTGTGATCTTGCTATATTATTAATAGAGAAAAATAGACTTCAGTTATTCCAGTGTCACACTTTAAATTAGCCCTCATTAACTGTCTCATAACATTCTCAATGTTAATTAAAGCCTGATTAAGGTTTTCCTTTGTTGTTTAACAACTTAGAAACAGTTATATTCCACTAAATATTTTTTAAATCATCCACATAATTGGCAGGGGTTGTGGAGGAAAACAAACACAAAACAATAATTTGGACATAAATAGAATGGCAAACTTAGAAGAGAACATTTAGTTATTTTAATTTCTGCCCTACATGACGGTTGGGTATAGTTTCATTAAGACACAAATAATGTCCTCTAATTCCTCTTCAAGAACCAATTCCCGTCAATTAAATATTATCTAAAAGTCCCCGTGGAGGTGTTCATTTGAAGCTGATGGTGGCACAGTTTTTCACTCTTTCCTAACCATCTGCTTGTTAACTGAATTATCAGCTATTTTATCAAAATCTGCCCGGAAGCTGAAAGAGTAAACAAAAACAACAAAGAAACCCTGAAAGTTCAAATTAATCTAAACCATTACATCCAAAATTTATATTTCTTCTGGTCTTTTAAAGACACCCAAGAAATCTAGTGTATTAAATCTTAAAAAGTTGAAACATTTTGCTGTTCCAGCCTGAAGTCCCTCCCCACTCTACACGTACATCTGTACATACATGCTGCCCATACACATTTTACCCATTCCCTTTGCCCCACTCTGCTCTAAATTAATAGAAAACATGGATGTCTGTTTACACATTAAAAACTGAGAAATTCAAAAGTTGGTATTCTAAAGGATTTTATATGCCATTTTATCATGCTTACTGAGCTCAATTTAGCAATGTGGGTACTTTTCCAAAGCATCCAAATCCTGTACTTTGCCCAGGTGCTGACTTGAACAGAAAAATGTGGAAACTCAATGCCTCATTAATGTATCCACATTATAAAACTGGGCTGCTGTATATGTTTTTACATATAAGCAAATAAATCAATAGGCACAAATAGGCAGTAGTCCCATTAATTTAAAGAAAAACAGAGTTATATCAAACCTCTTTTTTCCTCATGGTCTTCTCTCTTCTCTGGGTAACATTATTCCATCTCACACATACACTTAGATGTGCCATAACTGCTTTGTTTAAAATGCAAAAAAGCTATCCACCGCTCT
>NW_005842377.1:298380-305390 GCF_000455745.1 Alligator sinensis
ATGAAACAGTTTTAAAATTTTCTGATCCATGTTTCTGCCACAACCATTCACCGGCAGTATGATAGCTCCAAGAACAGACATCTGATTCTTGACATTTAAAGATACAATACTGGTGAAAAATAGTGACGCTGTATTAACTGCAAACAGCTTGTGAGGGAGTAGGTGATGTACTCCTAAAGTGTATAATCAGAACAAGCAATAATTTCAACATTTCTATTTGGTATTTTTGAATCAATGCCATCAAAAAGAGCAATAGCCAGATACACAAATCCGGACACTTTATAGTAACTGTTTTGTAAGGATTTATATTCTATGGAAAAAAAAGAATAGACAGCAGGTTGTTTCCCTTCTGTACAGAGAATTAAGACATCTCAAAGTTTTCAAAAGGTCTCAAAGCTTGAATAATAAAAGAAGCTGTAAATAAAGACAAATCCTGAAATTACAGAAACCAAAGAATTTGTATACTGGTAACATCCTGTTCGCTGACATTGTAATGCTAAATGCAAACACTACAACCTCCCGTTCTCTGTGCCCCCACTGAGACTGCCTTTTTAATCCAAAAGATTACACAGAAAGCTCTCATTCTTCCCACATAAAAAATCAGCCTCCTCCCCTGAAGCATTCATTTGAAACCGTGAATTTTAGCAAGGAAATACAGTTTTATTTTTTTTTATATTGATTATCCTCTTTTCTGTATAATGACCTTTTAGAAGTATGAAAGAAAATTACCTCCAAAGGACCAGAATGGGGGGACCCAGAACACCAGCAACAAGGGACAGCATAGTTAACAGCAATCAGTGCTAAATACTGTACCTGGAGGTATTGACAAGACCGTTCCTGTTGACATGTCTCTGACTTCATCACTGTTTGATCCATATTTACTGAAGCTTTCTGGTAAACCTCACGAGCTCTGCTCACTGTTAGTGTAGAGGACCAAGAGCTTTTCTTCATTAGCTGTGAGTCCAAATTCACAGGCAGGTTTGCACAGGTAGAGCATTTGACATCATTATTGCTTCTGGATGACTTCACAGTATGTTCACTAATAGTGTTATAGGCTTCCATAAAGTACTGGGAAGAGGAACGATCAGGGCATCTTCCCATAGTCATAACCCCACTGGGACCATGATAAACACAAACATCATTGTCCAAATTGTCATCTGAACTCCACCACCCAGATGCATTGGACCTGGGCTTCCCTTCTGGTCTCCTTTCTTTACTCTTGCTACGCTTCCCATACCTCATCGTCTGTGTCTCTTCTGGGCTTGCTTTGCCACCATTGACACTTCCCTTAGATGGTCCCTCAAGAGAATGAGACTTTGTGAAGAGCTTTTGAACAGAATGAACCAAGTGGCGGATCCTCCCGGGGCTATCACTCCGATGTTCCACGGCAGTTCGTTTGTACTGTAAGGTATGGTAGCCATCTCGATTAAGAGGCAACTGCCTTTCAAACTGGTCCAAAAGATTGGCAGGGATGCGGTTAGTTTTATTGGAAGTTCCATGGGGAACAAGAGCACACTCATCTTTCAGTTCATGGTTAGAGCTATAATGCCTCCGAGGAAATGTGCTGCTAGCAAGCTGGTCATTATAGGGTACCATGCATTCTGCCTGAAAAGAGTTCCTTTGAGTATAATAAGGATGATCTGCAGGGTGAGGGTCCACTGGATTTAATAAATATGGCTTCCTGTCTGGGTGATGTGGCAGACTGTCACATGTAGGGTCACAGGTAACCCCATGATGATGACTGCGGCTGCTAGATAATCCTTTCATGGCTGATGTAAAGAGAGTCCCAAAGGCATCTAACACATATAGTTATGTTAGAGACAGGTTGCAGAGAAATACCTAAAAGAATGGAAAACAACAGAATATGTGACATATTTAAGGTATTACCTTATGACAGGTATTAACATGCATAATACCTATGATAGGTATTAACATGCATATTTTTAACATGAATTCCCTTTTTTCTATTTTTTTTTTTTTTTGGTATAAATCATATCAGCCTCTTCTGTTAACTATTTTTTGTTCCTTTACCCATGGCCTTATAGCATCATATAATAGATAATTTAGCACATTACAAAAAGCATAATGAACCTGTTATATCTCCTGAAAACTAGAAAGAAAAATATTTTCTTCTGTAAAGTTCACCATGGCTATATAATGCACAGTATTAAAAAAGGTCCTATAGACCCACACACCTCAATCCTGCAAACAAGTGCTCATGGAAGCTGTTTCAGTGGACCTCAAATCACAAAGTCATGCTCTTACAGAAATATTTTCTGGGTCACTTAATACAATGAAGACAACGGGAATTTTTCCACTGACTTCACGGCACACTGGATCAGGCTTCAAGTGAATTTTGTGTTTTATTTGTTGTGTGACTGTAAGCATTCTCAGGGCAAGAATGAGACCTTCTTTTCCTTCTCGTAGAACACTAAAATCAAGAACAGAAAATCAAAAAATAATAAAATTTGCTGACTCTGGAAGAACAAAGCCAAACTCGTAACAGTTTTACAGTATGCATCTCTGGGATGATTGCAGACCTATTTACTTTCTCCTACTATTTACCAGAAAAAAATCTTTACATTGATAACAGACTGTTCCGACTTATCCCCATACATTTCCAAAGCACTGAGCAGCGTTGTAGCATCATTGTGCCTTCTAATGTCAATCGGCTTTGTATTGCCAAATCTTGCACATAGCTTTGAAAATTGACATTGGATTGGAATTGTTTGGCCTGGCAGTGATTCTTAGCATTTTATGGTACAGGCTATAACAAACTGGCAATTATAAATTTTCCTTTAGCTCAGGTAGAGCAGTAACAGTGGGTCTGACAAGAGATACTCTTAATTTAGATTTCACCAGGGACAAATTTAGTGGACCAGGGATCAGCAGGTTTGACGTTGCTTCAGTATCTGGACTACTAATGTATGAATTGCTAATGTTCCAAAAATATTTGAATGGAATTTAATGTAGGGAGTTAATGTATAGAGAGGACTTAGGGAGTCATACAATCTCTTTGCAGCTTCAAAATAACTGAAATAGGACTCACTCAGCTATGCTATTTTCATGGGGACTATTATGTGTTGTACCTCTTGGAACATTATTTCAGTCTGAGGTTTCCTTGGAAGTGTGGAGAGGCTTGCATAGCAACTGGTACTGCAGTTGTATTACTAAGGTATTTCTTTCAGATAAGTGCTCATATTTTAATGATTTGTAGAAATTAAACCTACTAGAAAATCAGCCATGAAAACACTTTCGGAAACAACATTAAATACCTGTCAGCATTTCAAAAACCTGTTTTGTATTTAAGCAGAACATATTTAGTATTTTCTCTCAACCCCTAGGAAGCCAAAGCAGTTTTTCAATATTCTACAGAGTCAGCATGGATAGCCTACATTTCATTCCCCCACACTAGCTTCCTGCAATGCAGGAAATGTTCTTTATCAGGAGGCCTTCAATGCTAAAAGGAGATTTCAAAATATCACAAATGGCATTTGAAATATTCAAACAAGATGGGCTCACTGATTTGCTCAAATATGGACATGGCCTGAAGCTTTTTTAAAAGCCTGAAAGTGATCACTTACACCAGTGGTCACCAACCAGTGGATCTTAATCCACCAGTAGATCATGGAGTATCTTGGAGTCTATCCAAGGCTGGGGTGGGTGGGGGCTGAGTGCCCACGTGCATGCGTCCCAGTCCAGCAGGTCAGTCTATGCGGGAGGGAAAGTGCAGGGGCTACATTGAGGCCCCCACGGTGAGGGACAGTGCCGCAGAGGCAGGAGCAGAGGTAGGTTGAGTAGGGCCCCGGCCAGGTGGGACTTAGCTGCTGTGGAGGCATGCCTCCAAATAATTTTTTCACCCTCTGCCTCGATCTCTGCCCCCCCACCTTCCCTCCCTACAGTTACCTGCTGTGGGGAGCGGGGTGGCAATGGTGTAGGGTAGATTTTGGATTGCTTTTAAATGTTAAACCTGATCTCCTACTTAAAGGGGGTGGACACCACCGACTTACATTATCTGGAGATCCAAATAATATTTTACAGCTTTACCAACTCCTCTGCATCCCCGCTTTATTAAACTGTGGCAATTGTTGAATCTCCCAAGTGAAACTCCCTTACTTGAGTCATTTATAATGTGACTTAATGATGTATACACCATTAAAAACAATCTTGCAAAAATGCACTTGATGACCAAACATGTCTCTTCTGCTCTCAAATATCTTCAATATGGCTTTGCACTCTAAAATTTATGAAAATGTTATATCATTTAGATGAAAATCCTTTTCTAATAATATCACAGAATTTAGGACTACATAATTATTAAACTGATTTTAATGATAGCAAAATACAAGTGTGCCATGAAAGACAAAGAGCTACCACCTCCATCCCAAATATTTTACCATCCAAAAGTTGTAAAGAAGACAGGGCACAGCAAAAAAGTTGGCTGAGGGAATTAGCTATTTATATTTTTGTAACTGAACTCATAATTTGAGGTTATTGTGGAAGTGAATTTGTAAATGAGGGGTTAGAATGAGAGCTGAGGGGGATGATAGTTCACAAAGTTGATAGGGCCTGAACAGGAAGAGAGTAATGGAGATAGGGTGGGTGAAGGATATGAATGACACATACAGGCTGGTACCACTGGTAAGGTGAAGTGGTCGTGGGGAGAAAAAGGAGCATTGTTTCAGGCAAATATGTAGGCTGGGGCAGAGCTGTGTGGGATCTTGAAGACAACTGAATACTGTGCAAGGTGGATGGCTTAAAAGAGGGTGTGATGTCATTTGATGGATGGTAGAGGAGAATAATTTTACAAGCAATGTTTTGGACAGATTGGAGAAGAAGGTAATGTGGGTGTTAAGAAGGACGGAGGAGAGATGTCTTAATGATCAAGAGAATAAAAAAGTGGTACATGAAAAAGGGGTAGATATCAGGACAGGGAGAAAAGGTAAAACACTTCAATATGTTCAGGAGGAAGACACAGCCAGAAGGCCTGAATATGGAGGTCAAAAGAAGAGAAAATTCCAAGTTTGTGAGTTTGGATGGCAAATGGGCTGGTGGAGAGAGTTAGAAGGAAAGATAAAAAACAATTTTACATCTCTATTAAGTCTGAGTTGTCAAAGTACTGAAGACCTGTCAGAGGAAAAGGAGAAAATGGGGAAATTATATAATGATTAACAAATATCTAAGTGCCAATAAACTCCACATGATGATTTCCTTGTTGACAACATTGAAGAGGTAAATCTGCAAGGAATAAGATCACACAGGGTTATGGGGAAGATAAAGAAAAGGAGGCAGTTTAGGTTCAAATCTTGCAGGATGAACAGAGAGAGGGAGATAGGAAGAAGCAGAAGAACCAACTATCTCAAGTGTTGAAGATGTAAGGTTGGTAGGAGAACCAGAAACAGGAGTCCCATGAATGCCAAGGGAAAACAGAGAATAATGCTGAATGGAGTGAACAATAGTATCAAAAGCTACAGAATGAACAGAATGGGCAAAGGCCCAAAGACTTGCCAGCATAGGTGGATCTAGGACCTTTATAAGGAAGATGCAGGATTAGTGACCAGCACTGTAGGAATGGCTCCACTCTCTGTTCCCAGACCACACCATGGAAGCAGCAGCTGGAGGTCTGATTTAGATCCATGAGGCAGGAAAGAATCTGCTCTTCTCTCCTGCTTTTGGCACTATCACCTTTAGCCTCCATGTTTGCCAGGACCTCCCTTTCCCAATCCTCCTATCTCCCTTCCCTCCTCCCATTATACCTCTGAGTACAGAGAAACCTGCCAATATGCTTCCCCTCCCCATGCCCATCCTGGCCACTCCTGTCTCTCTACAGCAAGGTCTGTAGCAAGTAGTTGCATGGGTAGATGTGCTTAGCTGCAGACAGTAGCATGGCAGAGGTGGCAGCAGCAGGTCAGTTTTTCTGTATTTGGGCCTGCTCCTGGTTGCTCCTCTCTGCCTGGGGGACCAGATAGGGAGGACGAACCTGGCTGCCACTGCTGCTATTCCTGGCTGAGTCCAGCTCCCCATGCAGGCTGGCCAGAGTAGGGTAGGAACACTTCTAGAGCTTCCCCATCCCTTTGTCTGCCAGGTCAGCTGGGGACAACAGCAGTGGCAAGCAGGGGAGGGGGACGGGAAGGGAAGAGAGGGGATGTGTCACTAAACAGAAGGGAAAGCAGGGTGGAGGGAGCAAAAGGGGTGGATTCCTCCCTGTTTTGGGACTTAGAAAAAGTCCCTGGCTGCTACTCCCAAAGAGTAGTTCAAAACAGGGGTTTGACTATACCACTGCCCCTGCTCTCTATATGCCCCTGATTTCCAGAAATGTATTCTATATAATTAAAGACCCTTACAATGATCCCTCTGTTTCAAAATAGTAACGACAGTAACATTTGCTGAGAAATGGACATCATTTTGTTACTGGTATATATCAAATTATATATATAAATTATATATCCTTATCTAATTAACAAGAATATACACCACTGCACTTTAACTATTCTGCTGCTGCTACTGAAAGGTGTCACAACCCAAAGGGTGTGATTTTTGTTTTTGTGTGCTTCGGCACTGCTAAATTGTTCCTGCTAAATTATAGCTTCTTTGCACGGTGGAGTTCTCTGCTGCAAAAGAGAACCCCGGTGCAAGGGAGAATTTCCCGCCAATTTGAAGCTTTCTTTGCAGGGTGCATTTCTTTGTTGCAGCACAGAAATGCTCGTTGCAAAGAGTTCCCGCCATTTGTATGCTAATTCGAGTCCCATTATTGGCCAGTTCTAAATTATTCACACGTGGCGGCTAGTGATTGGCTTGCTAGCCGTATAAAAGGCTTGAGTGGTTTCCGCCCAAGTTGGAGGACTCCACGAACAAGGGAGGAGGAGACGTCACGCTGTGTGAAGATCTCTAAGCGCTGCGGATCCTTACGGACCCAGTGCATTTAAAGCAGGCAACAGAGGTCTGATCAACCTCTAGCCTCTCCCCGTCGCCGAGCGCAGTCCAGACGTATCCCTTCCCGTGCGCAAAAG
>NW_005842377.1:306273-307150 GCF_000455745.1 Alligator sinensis
TCAGCCGGTCCCCTCCCCTCATGGCGGCTAGATTAAGGGGTCGCGAGCTTCCGTCCGAGCTCCGCGAAGATCTGGAGACGGAGGAGCACGCCGCAAATGAGAGGGTGGCCCCGCGGTACGACAAGGGGGGAGAATTGAGTACAACTCTCCGTACAATTACTGATTTAATGATGAAGAATTTAAGTTTAACAGCCCAGCTGCGTATGGCCGTTCAAGCGGTCAAAGAAGTGGCTGAGAAAAGGGATCCTGGGACGCCACGACAAGATGGCGCTGAGCAAGAGGGAGACCGCGTGGAAAACCTGGAAGAGAGGGGTGGAGCTTCGGAGAAACCCATGAGAGTTCGGCCAGCGACTCCGCCCATCGACGCAGCGTCGTCTCCGGCAACCCCGCCCAGTGAGGCAGCGCCTCCTCTACCGACCACGCCTTCCTGCCGACGAAAGGGAGAATCGAGCGGAGGAGTGCATCCGCCCCTCCTGCCTGAAACAGTAACAGCAGCAATAACTCCCGCAATAGTAGTCCAGCCTGTAACAACATCGACTCCTGAAAAAGCAGCTCGTCCTGTAGCAACGATCAACCCAGTAACTGATGCATGAGATGTTGCCATCAGTCGTATTCGTGCTTGGACAGAGTTACAGCAGCTATACAGGGAATCTAAAATGGAGTCTGACGAGGCTATGGTCTCATGGCTGGGACTCATGTCTGCAGAGTTTGAGCTTAACTAACCATCTAGTTGAGCGTGTAAGAGAGGGTAGATTAGAGTAGCAAACACTTGTATTATATGTTTTAGAAATGATAGTATAGTTCCATGGAAATTTTGTAAATATCTTTGAGATACGTTAACTTATTTTTTGAGAGTTTTGTTTACAGATCCGGAACT
>NW_005842377.1:307430-315035 GCF_000455745.1 Alligator sinensis
GAGTCCCATTATTGGCCAGTTCTAAATTATTCACACGTGGCGGCTAGTGATTGGTTTGCTAGCCGTATAAAAGGCTTGAGTGGTTTCCGCCCAAGTTGGAGGACTCCACGAACAAGGGAGGAGGAGATTTCACACTGTGTGAAGATCTCTAAGCGCTGCAGATCCTTACGGACCCAGTACATTTAAAGCAGGCAACAGAGGTCTGATCAACCTCTAGCCTCTCCCCGTCGCTGAGCGCAGTCCAGACGTATACCTTCCCGCACGCAAAAGAACCGGACCCACGGAGCCTAGCAAACTTCGTGTGGAGCAGAAGGACCCACGGAGCCTAGCAAACTTCGTGTGAATCCTTGACCGATCTCAGAGCTGTTCTACCCGGGTTCGAGTCCTGCAGGTTTATCTTCCCGTCACCGAAAACCCTTGCGACGTACCCTCGTGTTTTACATCTTCCCGTCGCCGGAACCCTTTGCGACATACCCTCGTGCCCTGCAGGTTCGAGTTTTGTTTTGTTGTCTGTCTGTAACTGCAACTCAAGCAAGTTTTCCAGCCTACATCTCTGCCATCTCGGTGTAAGTAAACAAGCTTTTAAACTACCGCTATGCATTTGTGCCTAATTCCAGCTCGACGGCCTTCCCTCTCCAACCCGGCGTGCCCGGGCTGCTGGCCACAGCCCGCGTGCAGCACGGAAAAGGGCTCAGGTCGCTCCCGGCCCGCGCAAAAGGGAGCTATAACAAAACACAAAAATATCAGGCTAAGTCAGTGCAATAACAAGCACTTCATTAAATATAGTAAGTGATGTACTTTTCCTACTGTACAAGATCTATAGTAGTTTTATTAAATATTTCATAGGAAGTCCTCCTGCACAATAAAAAAGTACACTTGTTTCCTTTAGTATATTAAGTTGATTTAGAGAGTACTTGTAAGTAGCAAGAATGTATCTAACTACATCCTCCCATCATCATCCATCGAATCAGAAATAGATTTTAAAAGATTATATATAATTTCCATCAAAGAACAGGACAAACCTGTCAAGAATTTTTTCAGTCATTAACAGTGAGTAGGAAATTTGACTGTGTCATGAGTAGCTGAGAGGAGGAAAATTGAGTTTTCTCTATATTGTTGTTTCCTGGCCAAATGAAGAACATTTAATCACTCATAAAATAATGCAGGATAATTGCTGAATAAATTACATGTTTATAAACAACAGAAATAGCAGCTCTATGACCAAAAGAACAAAAGCACTTGATAGCTTGGTGATAGATGAGATAACACATTATTTTGTTAGGCTTGGGGAAGGCTAATTCATTCAGAATTCACATTAGTTTGCCACCATAGTTTTAAGTATGTCTCAAAAAATGAGTGTGAAAATCCATTCATACTTATTGCTAACAATATGTGTTGTGTTTTAATGTGTGTGGAAAACAAAACTTTAAAAAAAAATTAGTGATGCCTCTTCCACTTTATCTCAAAGTTTTCAAAGTTACATTTCTCATATTTTAGAGAATGCCATGAAGACATACTGAATAAAATATTCAAAACAGCTTGTATTCATTATCATCTTATAAATATTTCATAATGGATAGAAACTTCTATTATGTCAACATTATGCTGTACAAAGCAAACACTGATAACCTCTCTCTGCATTTAATGATTTAATTATGTAACAATAGTGTCAAGTGCATAATAAAAAACTCTGTAGTGTGTGTATGTGTAACTGGTTCAAATGTGCAATACAACAGAAGTTCAGTGCACATAAACCACTTTCCAAATGGCCAAAAATCATTTAAGATAAACCTGGATGGACGCAGTATCAGACTTAACTGATTTAGGTTAAATTGGTTTATTGATCTGTGCCAAAACCCCCCCCCCCCCAGATTCAAATTAACTTACAGTCCCCCAGCATTGCAGGATGCTTTGCACCTTCCCCACAACCCCCCACCCCCCCTTCTACACTTCCCAGGCCCAAGCTGTCTGATCCAGCAGAGCAGAGAGGCATGCTCTAGCATCCCGTGGCTTCTGGCCTGGGCCATCGCAAACATATGGCTGCATTTCTGGAATCAAAAGTGAATGTCTATTCAGTTGCTTATCAGTTCAATCTAAGTAGCTTAAACTAACCTGCAAAGATTGAACAGGGGCTTTTTGCCTGTCTGTGTGGGCTTTGGGCTTTTTGACTGTCTGTATGTAGCCCAAATAGTTGTATTTGGAAAGGGAATAAAACTGCCATTTGCTCCTTGCAATGGAGATCACTGATCTTCCCAACCTTGATATTTCACAACCAATTATTTTGTGCAGCCTTTCTGTTGGCTTTAATAATGTCAGTGTTATGATGTTACAATGCAGTAATGAAGCTCAATAAATAAAGAACAGGGTGCATGTGTAAAAATATAATCATATACTCTATTAGGCTTGTCTAGAGTCCATCAAAAGGAAAACAAAGTCCCTCATTAATTTTCCAAATCTGTTTAGCATATGTTGAAGCTAAGACACCTTGGGTCAAAATCTTAAAGCATTTGTGGATTTTGCATCTATGCCAGGCAGTCAGATCAGGCAGGCAAATCATGCCTAAAATATATTTCTAGCTTTGAACAGCAGAAACAGAATCATCAAGGGAACTGTTCTGGGCAGGAGTGCACACTTTTTCCAATTTTACAGACAGATCAATATGTAAGTGTAACTTGAAAAAGAAGTAATTACACTGTGGAAGATCTCTGAGAAGTATCTTGGAATTGATGGTAGTGCCGAAAACCAACAGAGAAAACAACAGGGTAATTTAATTAGGATAGCGGAATATGATATATTCTCACACACAACACACATTTCTCCCAAAAGTTTGGGTGCATGCATTAAGCAGGGAAGCTGAATTTCTGCCTGGAACAGAAGGACCTTACTTTGATTCCTGCGCTACAGTGCAGAAGCTGATACATTATTATTAAAGCATCTGAGGGAAGTCAACTGACTTAGTGGCTCTTTGTTCTTTACTCCAGAGGTGTTAGTGATGGTTTCTTCCTTTGAATGGTCTTGATGTTCCACTAATCAAGCTAACCTTTCTCATGGCAATTTTGATGTCTGCTAGCTGCTACTGATCTCCCTCCTATTTCATAGCCTTGGAGATGCTTTAGGTCTTTTCAAAATAATAGATCCATCCATGGAGACCAGTCCTGGACAGCTTTAGTTAAGGAGGAAATTAAAAGGTGAGTTAGCTGAAGATAAGGCTCTGTCCCTGCTCTGTGCAGCCAGAACTCTGGAAAACTCTTGTTTTTTCTTTCTTCTGCCTTTAAAAAAAAAGGTATATATTATATTCCAGGGTATGCTATATGCAAGAAAATATGGTATTAAAAAAAACAAAATTAAATGATTTTGTGTTTGTCTCTTTTTCCTCTGAGCATTATCACATCCTGGTATCTAACAGATGCCTGTCTTGAAGGGAAATACAAATTTACATACCCTGGAATGTGATCACAAATGATCCATTGCATCAGATGAATTTAATGGAAACAATTAGTATGAAGTCTAAGGTTAACAAACAGGACCCCTATTCTCACCTAAATTGGTGATTTTGGAGCTCTAAATTGAGCACTGGACCTGCTGCTGGCACTATTTTCTTTTCTATAGCTAAGAACAAGCAAATTCTTCACTGAGAGTGTTACTAAGATGGTATCACTGCAGGAAACTAACACATAATTAATCTATGAGTCATACCTAAATACCATTATAAAGTCTGGAAAACATGCAGCAGTGAGTTGTTTCTATGACATTTGACATATTGAGACTGATTTTTAATCACATTAGGTGTGCAGTTATTGGGAATGCAAGTATAAATCTGGGATTCAATCAGTTACAAATTTAAGGAACTACACGTAAAAATGGCAAACTGATAACCTGCCATGCATGTTCTATTTACCTCATTTAAACACTTTAAGGATCAATTGTGTGTTCTTAAGTCTGATTCAGTAAGATCAGTAATGATATATTGTGCAGTAAGTAGGGGCCAACCTAATTTATGGGGGCTTCCCCCTGATTTTGTGGGCAGCACATGGGCCTGGGCAGCCATGTGTCCCCGCACCTCACGGCTGATTGGCTGCAAGGGCTATCTGCCACACAGACACCCCCCCTCACCACCAATTGGATAGGCGTGGGGACACATGGCAGGCAATCCTTGCAGCCAATCACTGGCAAGGGGTAGGGGTGGTAGCCATCTTGCTGGCAGCATCCCCTCCCTATCCCCTCTTTCCTTCCCTGCCGAGCTGTTGCAGTGCTTGGTAAGTTCTTTTTTTTTCCTTGCAGATTTTACAGATTCCACAGGTATTGACCAGATTTTGCAGGCAACGCCGGATTTTGCAGAATCCACCAAATCTGAGAAATTGCAAATTTGGTAGGTCCCTAGCACTAAGCTTGCTTGTACTCATGCATTTTCTGTGGTTACAATTTGTCTCCCAAGGGAAAATGCAACATATTTTACATAGCATCCATGGTGGGTTCTCTCACAGTTTCACAACTGTCATTTTGTATTCTCATATCTGAAGAAAGAATCACTTACCTCCTGGTTTTGACACAGAAAAGTGTCTAGCTAAGCATTACAATATATATTAAGCACATAACGTATATACTATTGTACCCACACCTAGATATGCATGTATGTGTGAGAGAGTATGGATTGGAAAGTATATTAAATTGAATCATATGGGAAATAATATGTGAATTATATATAAAGATTATATATGGGGATGGATCCAGAGGTGCAGTGGAGTAGTGTTCCCCTTCCTTTCAAACCACACTGCCATGGGAGCAGCAGTCAAGGACTTTTTAAAATCCCCAAAGCAGCTAAGAATTTTTCTTCCCTTCCATGCTCAGTGGCAAGTCCCCTCTCCTTCTTCCCCAGCTGCTGTCACTGTATCCAGCAGATCCAGGTGCAGGAGGAGCTTCAGAGCCATTCCTGTCCTGCTCCAACGTGGTTGGGGGGGGCATGCTGCAACATGCAGCCAAACAGCAGCAGCTGCAGTGTTGGTGGGCAGATTCCCTCTACCTCCCCAGTCCCCCTGGGTGTTTCCCTCCTGCCTGGGGGCAGGCTGAGCCCATCTCCACATGCAGCCAAGCTGAAGTAGGGCCAGAAGCAGCTCTGTAGTTCCCCCCACCCACCTGGTCAGCTAATGATAGCAGCAATGGTGGGCAGAGGAGGGGGGAAATGGAGAACATGGTGGGGAAGAGAAGAGGTGTCAAGAGCAAGGAGTTTTGGGGGGCAATTCTTACCTGATTTGGAGATTTAATAAAAGGTCCAGTCTTCTGCTCCCTGGTGGGGGAAGGAAGGCTGGAAGCAGGAGTGCGGCCACTCTTGCAGCACTCATTGCTATCCCCCCTACCTTCTTTTCAAGATTCGGGATCCAGTCATGACTATAAAATTATGTATATACTTTAAGTTTAAAACTAATTTTGTTATTCCTGGTTTTGAATGCTGAACAATGTGCTTTAGTATTCTGCTAATGGTGTTTACACAAAATTTCCAGAGTGATTCTTTGGAGGGGGCAGGGAGAGGCAAGTGGGGAAAGAAAAAAGAAATTCTATCCAGATGGGCTGTCCCATGTAGTTTATCAACTCCTTAAGTAATTACAGAGCTCCTGCTTTTGGTTGGGGCTCTAGAGATCTTTTACTGTCTGTACCAGCACAAATTATCTGATATTACTTTCCAGGTAGAAGATATCATACAGGGAATGGAGCGTTAATATTATTTTCTGTTGAGCTCACAGCATTTGAGTGACAAACTGCTTGCATAAGATCACATAGAGGAGGAATCTCTTGCATTATCAACAGCGGCAGGAATTTAGGTATGCATAATATATCTCAACAGCAGTGAAAGTCTTTTGAACATGGATGCACAGTCACAATATAGAAAATACAAATCGTTAAATGACTAAGTACATACAGAGATATGAAAGGAATCATTTCATATATCTTATTAACCTCTGAATTGTTGAAGATTCTTGCTATATTAATAAAAGGCAACATACAACTATGTACAGTGTGTATAATGTAAAATAATGTTCTTGTGAAAGTCAAGTATCTTGATGTTCTCAAATCCTGACTATAAATCAAATGGTCATCTTTACCAAAAGGAGCATTTGATTCAAATGGTAAAGACTTCATGTACTATGGATTAGAGGAGAACTGTAGTAATTAGGAAATATTTTATAGCGGTAAAGATGGTTCAACACCTGCATGGAGCATAAACCAACATTATATGATTCACAGCTGCACCATTTTTGGATCTAGTTTGGATTGTAGTCTGTAGAAATATGTAGAATTAAGTATGTAGAAGTTGTCAAATTTAGTTCTGACCAGTTATCTGCCCTGACCACACTTTTTCCAATATGGCAGTAGGAAAAGCAAGTAAGAGATATACACTGGAGAAAGTTTCATTTACATCAAAGGTCGAACACTTTCTGATTTAAAGATGTTTGGGGTACTAATCCAAGGACAACATGAAGGACTTTTTCCAATCATTTTGTACACATCAGTTCAGTTAGCAGCAAAGACAGCTGTTGGAATAGGTAGGAAACACTTCTACTTAATTCAGAACTGGAGTTTTAGGATGCTCCTTCAAAATCAGCTTCTATAAAGTCATGCTTGGTGTGGACATGGAATCCATGGGATACACATTCCAGAGTATGAATAAGCACAGAGGACACAGCTTTTTAAAATCTATTAGACAGAGGAGTTCTTCCCTGAAGTATTCAGCAAGTGTGGAATTTAACTGGACCCCAGGTAATGAATGTGGAGGATAGGTAAGTGAATTGCCCAAGGACTCTGTCAGGAACCTGGAATCCCAACTTATTCCTGTCATCCATGCCATGAGATGGACTGTGTGGGGCTCACTTCATTTTAAGACATGGAGGCAAACTGCCTTACTAGGCAGCATTGTTTTGAAGCTTATAGCTAAGCAGTACGTTAGATTACACGATACTTTATATCAGATTCTTTTTTAATCCTCCTATTGTATCAGAATCCATTACAAACAGTCAGGTGACCAGTAATTAGTTTAGGTATCCACTCTGACCCTCCTTGGCTACTTAATTGTTGGTTGTCTGAAGTCTTGTAAGAAATAATTTCACCTTATCCCAGGCAGCAGTATTTGGTCCTCTCTAAACAGCTTTGGGAAAGTATACTTACTGGGTATGTCCCGATGAGTGTGCATGTGCAATTTCCATTGCCTCAAACCACATGGTGCATGTGCACTAGGCCTGTGTGAAGTGGCTGGTATTCACTTCGGATTCGGATTCAGCTGATTTGGGGGACAGGGATTTGATTCGGTGATTCGAATCACTGTCCTGAATCGATTCAGCTGAATCGGATACGGAGATTCAGCTGCTGCCAAATCAGCTGAATATCTAATCACGCAGGCCCCATCCCCCGCTCGCTTTCAATGGCTGCCCTGCCTGCCCCAGCTCCCAGCTCTTTGAAAAAAACAAAACAAAAAAAGCTCAGACTCACTGGCTGCTGCCTGGCAGGGGGGTGATCTTTGCTGCCCCCCATTGCCCCAGCGCTGTGTGGGAGGCTCTGCACAAGTCCCCAGAAGCCCTGGGGTCAGTGCAGCAGCCAGTGAGTCCAGGGGGGGGT
>NW_005842377.1:315226-332829 GCF_000455745.1 Alligator sinensis
CTGGCGGGGGTCCCCACATGGTCCCCTCCCCTCTCCACTAGCCCCCCCCTCCCCTACCCCCTACTTACCAGCTTGAAGTCCGGGTCCAGCTCCCTGCTGCAGCAGATGGGGACTGCCTGAATTGCTGAAGCTCTCCGAATCTTTTCTGAATTGATTTGGAGAGCTTCGACTCAATTCAGACCTTTTAAATGGTCCCTTGATTCAATTTGGATTCAGAGATTTGGCCACCAAATCAGGACAAATCTCCTCCAGATCGAATCAGCACCCGAAGCCTCACACAGCCCTCACTTGCACTCATTTGCCACACTGCTAATCTGCAGCGCAGCTGGTATTTTTGACACTGGGAGATCCTGGTGTCAAAAAAACCCACCATTAGAAAAAGTGGCACAGCACACTGTGACAGCCAGAACCAGAGGGATTAATAAGCAATAATGTGTGCTCCTTAGAGGCATTTGGTATTTTGCCTAAATAGGTAATATTAGTTAATATAAGCTTGTAAGTTTGCAAATGTAACTTGTCTGTCATAAGTTTAACCAAACTGATAAATTAACTGTTCATGGAACTGACTGGGCCCCAGAGGCAAAGCTGTAGCTGTGAGATCAGCTGGCCTAATGGTTTTTTGCTCAGGGTTCAGCCTTAGTGATAAAACCTAGATCTAACTGCTAGGCACACCCAAACACATTCCAGGAAGAGGTATCCCAAGAAAGCATATTCAACTGAAGCCTAAAAGGGGTTGGGATTTAGGCGGAGCGATGTCAATTTCAAACCTAAATGTGCTGCATCATAATTTGCTTATTGGATAAACCTGAGCCTGGGTAGTAAATTTTTGTGATGATTTTAACACCTTTCAATCCCATAGGGTAACAGCTATAGGGCAAGATTGTGAGTGGCCCTGAGGCCAACAGATTAGCATAAAACTAGGTATAAAAAACACATGCAACAGGTAACCAGCAGGAAGGAGGGAACAGAACGGTCATTTCTGTCCCACGCCTGGACCCTGGACTCCCGGTGTGAGTGAGGATCGGATCCTGAGCAAGGGCCCTTCCCCGGTAAGCCCTCTGACAGCGTCGATCTTCAGGGACGCCTGACTTCGCTGGAACCACTTGGCGCACACCTGGCATTGAGGGACTATCGATAAGTTGCCAACCCATGTCTGTCTATTTGTTGTTTTGAACAGCCCAGTGTGGCCAATACCCTCGCAGTGCCCAGTTGGCCTGTGACAGATTGATCTATCTATCTATCTGTTATTATTATCTGTTGTTATTATTTTACTATTAGCTCTTTTATATTGCCTTATCTGCTTATTGCATTTATCTTTCTGTTAACTGTTGTGTGTGTGTAAGCTATAATAAATTTGCCTTTATTCCACTCCCAACTTTGCCTCCTCGATCCAAAATTGATACACTCACAGTGCCCAGCTGGCCTGTGACACGCACAAAGAAGCAGTGCGCACAGCTAGAAACAGAGCCTGGCCAGCCAGAGCTCCTGCTAGACTTTAAGCAGCCAGCTCAGTGTCACTGCTTCCCTGGGAGTCCCTCAGACCCCAGGTAAGGCTGCTGGGATCAGCACAGGTGCTGGCTCTAGCCTCCCCTACCCCACATGGGTCAATTTGTCATGTGCCAGAGTATACCCTGGGACAAATAGCAGTGGCACAAATATGTGCTATTTGTACAACAGGAAATGTGTGCCCCAACACATGAGCTTGTCAGGATGTTCCCAATATTTGCAAATCCAATCACTGCACTACCCTGCTTTCTGGGCAGAATATTTACTAATTTCCCTTTCTGTTTGTCTGGAAATTCCTTGAGAAACTGTTGGGAATCATCTCTGATAAGTGCAGACTAATATTATGGAGAAGTGCAGAAGTTGGTTGTGGCCTTTATTACCTCAAAGACTTCTTTGACCCCTTTGCTACCAACAGATAGTGGGATTCATCTACCCTAGAACAGATGGGTCAGCTGACCTCACAGCAAGCTCTTTCCTTACTAATAATTCAGGAAGGTAGCCAAACTGGGGAAGCTATGCTCCCCTATACTTGTTAGATGCCCTTTTTTTCACATGACGTGCAATACTGTGTATGCAGATCTCGATTGCCATTGGGATGGAGGGGTTTCCGAAACAGGGTGGACAGTATAATTAATCATGGCGTTTTATCTTGGCCTACTAACTCCTTTTGTTTGGCCAAATGCAAGAAGAGAAACACCTTCCCTGCCACAACCCAAGAGATGGTGTTTCATCAACTCCCATACCTAATATTGCTGCAAATGCAGCTGCCCCTATTATAAGTGAAAGAGAGCCAAGATGATAAACTCAATTTCTTTCTTCAGCCCACTCTAAACTGAAACCTTGTTAAAAAATACTTCTGGATAAGCAGTGGACTTGGATAGGGATCACTATTAATGTCTGAACAAAATTCAGGCCCACTTTCCTACTCTTGTTGATGCTGATTTTTATACCACTGCTGAGTTGATCAGTTATAGTGATGGAGCGGGGACCTTTTCTCCTCTTACTTAAGGACATCTTCAATGGCTAATGCCCTGCCTGACTGAACATTCTTTGAACAGTAAGTTAGAAGCAAGAATTAGCTCCATGCCCCAGGGGACAGCCCTACAAAGGCCACTAGGAAGGCTGCGTGTTAATAGTCTATACCCCTTCCATACTGTCACTCCAGAGTGGACCTGCTTATCCTAAAACTGATACACCAAATAGTGATGGCCACTCATATAGAAAAACATTGCAGAAATATGATTTTTTTTTGCAATGACTCATTGTAAGCAATCCCTCTGACCACTTTTGGGCACATCTTGGAATTACCCATTGAAGACCAAACCACTTGCTGAATCCACGTGACCTGCAGGTCAGTGTTTAACCATCACTCTTCATAGTAAAACGTTACTACATTGTATTCTAACAATACAGAGTCTCTCTTATCTTCTTAGTCATTCTAGTACAGTGGTGAGGCCTACTGATGCCCACTGCGGCTACTGCTAGTTAGGTATTAAGCACATCACCAGGAACCATTAGTTTGCAAATAAAATTTAAATAAACATTGATATCCTGGTGTCTAAAACATACGTCAGACATACTTTTTAGACACTAGCACGATAGATAACAAATCTCACAGTTGCAGTAACTATTCCTTCTATACCCATGCACTTCTAATGGGACTCCCATTTTTTGTACATAGTCTGAAATTCATTCATCTGTCCCTGCTTTAAAAAAAAAAAGTCAGTGAGATAATAGGTAAAGTTCAGATTCCCTTATCCGTTGCCTATTGCAGTATTGTGGTAGTCTTCTGACAAGCTTTATGGGAGACTGAGCATCACATTGGCATAACTTTGTCAAAGTAAGAATGCCAATTGAATTTAAATCCCAGAAACATGAAGCAGAAAGATTCATCAACAACACTCTGAAAGCCAAGATTATATCGCTTTTGGCCATCTGGTGCTTTTTCACATATCCTTACTTTGGCTATGGAATCAAAGTAGGAACAGAAAGTGCAGGATCAATAACAACATTCATAAAGTTCCAATTTGAATAAGAAATAATGGAATAAATGAAATTTCACAAACTTTTCTTGGAACTACCATTTACCAGCAGTTAGTTTATGCTTCTTCCACTGGTAAATGGTCAAAAGATTATGACCATTATAAAGCCTCTTAGATTTTCCAGTAAATAATACTTGGAAAGTCCTGAGCAGTTTTCAACCATTAGCCAGGACTACAACACTCTCTTTTGTTTCAGATTTTTTAACCTATTTAAAAACACCTTCAAAATACAATTCCCATGTCTGGGATTTGGGTCCTCCAGAATCTGTAATCATTATAATCTGTAATAATTGATGGAACTATTTTCCATTGCAAGTGGGGGTACGGTCAATGTGTTAAATTCCTGCCATGCTGTACCATCATACTCAGTGTACTGTCATATTGGGGACAAGATAGAATTGTCAGCTAGATCTGGAAAATACCAATTGATTTCATGATGTTTTGAAGCTCTTAAACAGAATTGCTTATCATAATCCCTCCGTAACTTTCCCTCAAAAATAAACCAAACCCTGCGAATTGTTTCTTGATATTTATATATGGCTGTACTTCTGCATAAGGTTTAGTCACAATTTAGTGATAATAAAGTGCAAAATCCAATTGTTCAGCTCTCTAGGGAACTTTGTTTACTTGGACCCCTGTCATTAAGACCCTTCCCCCACATCCTTTGAGCTCGGGAGCATTTCCCTGATCAGCAGTTAAAAGGTTCTTCAAATTCCCATTCCAAATGCTTGATTTGGACGTTTAGAATAATTTGCTACCCAGAGGGTAGGCCAAATAAGGCTTCCTCACTCAGATGAACCCTGGTTGGTTAACAGAAAAGGTGGAAGCAACCCTCCATGGGTCGTCCTGTACTCAGAATCATGTGTTGTCACATTGGAGCCAAACCTGGTGCCCATAAGAATGAGGACCCTGTCCCTGAAGACCTGATGGTCCACAGTCCATACCTGGAGCTGGTACAAGGTCTGGTTAGCCTCTGCCCAGAAATACTACATACTCCATGGCAAAAACTTGAGGCCAAGGGCATGTGGAAGAACTGCTGGATTAAGAAACTCTTCCCCTCTCCACTTCCACTGCTGGACTCTGTCCAATTTGGAAAGTATAAGGAAGAGGGCTGCCTAAGGAGTTAATGCACCTCCTTACAAATCTGGGAAATCCAGATTAGATTTCTGTAGTGGGTAAGAGGAAGCCCAGTCACCCTAAGAGTGGGGCCAGCCCTTTGAGAGTATCTTCTAAGAGTTGCTTAAAATACCCTAACAGACCTAGCTGCAAAATATCTGGAGGGTAATGATACACAGCCAAGAAACTGTTCTAGTGACTACTGCTTCTGTGTTCAGCCCTTGAGAAAAAGAAATTGGAGAATTGCCCCTACATAAGAGTCACCAACCATATCAGGCTGTAAGGCAGCCTGGAAGGGGTTTAAAGTGGTATACATACTCCTGCCACTTTTGTGCTCCCGCTTTATATTCTCCAATCAGTGGGTGAGCATTCTGGAAGTACCAAGAGCCAAAATAATCAACGCTCAGTTCATTTCACTTGCATCTACACCTCAAGGTCAGAAAGGGCCTGGCATTTCCCTGAGCTAATTTCCACACCTCTTCTTTTTTTCAGATGTTTAAAAAAATGTCTTGGGATTCATGTGACCCATATAAAGGAGATTTCAGCCAGGATTTTTAAAGGCAGGCAGTGGTACAGGCAAATGTGTCATAAAAGTTAAACAAATAATTTAATTTTAAGGAATTTAAACATCTTTCATTTATGAAGGAATTTTTCATTTGTTTTAATGAACTGTTGAGATTTGCCCTTGGTTTATTTGTTCCATATTTTACAAATTTAACACCTTTAAAATACTTCCAGATGAAAGAAAAAAACAAAGAAAGAAAGAACAAAAGAAAGAAAGAATTATGGAAAACTGGAGTCGGTATTGAATAAATATTAGCGATTTAAAGCTAAAACATAATAGGGCTGTTGCAATCATTTCCAAATCAAGCAGTGTAAAGCAAATATAAGAATAAATATTAAAGAATTAAACATATTTTAAAGGTATGGAATGGCACAATTAAGGAACTCAGACAACCTTAACTTTCTCTGATGCCATGCAACAACCATATATTTATGATTAGTACAAACTAATGTTTTTATTCCCACAGAGGAAATTTTTTGTAATACTTCCCTGTCTGATGTTGTTATAGGGTGGGGTAAATGCTTTTTTATTATCTTAACTATACCTGCCCTTGGGAGCAGAATGGCTCCCACTGAGAATGGGAAAAGGGCTCTGCATTTTGAAGGAAAGGATCTTTGCTAAGGATGATTTTAATCTTACTGTCATTGAGAACAACAGAAGTTGACAGCCATTATCGAAGAAATGAATTCATAGAATTGTATGAAGGACAACATTATTTGTCCACCTTTGCTGAAGAAGTTATGAAGAGGAATTGAAAAAAATGGCCATTAGTTAATAGAAATTATTTAAATGTAGCTAATGCATAGGAGTTCAGTGAGCTTTAAGTACACAGGAAAAGATTCAGTTGTGTTGTTATTAAGATTATTTGGGACAAAAATACCCTAAATCACAGATGAAAATTTTCTTTGAGAACACGTTTTTCAAATTAATTTTAATTACCTAACTGATTTATTTCTAAAATCTCTGAAAGTGCTTTTGTATTCAAGAGTAAGTGTAGTTTATACTCTACAGCAAAATGCATGAAACCCTGCTTTAAGGTCAAAGCTCAGTTCAACTCCATCTTAACTATGGAACCACAATCATGATTTGAGACAAAATATTTGAGATAAAATAATTTAAAAGCTCTTAAAAAGAAATTCCTTTTACAATAACAATTTTGATTTTTTTTAAAATGACGCTAATTGAAGAAAATTAAAATCTGGTTAAATACCTCAATATTTCTACAATATTTTTCCAGAAAAAACCTATAATTTACTTCAACTTGTTCATGAAACTTTTGTGTTTAATTTTCACTGATATTTCAGTGAATTTGTTCAATGGCTAGGATGCATGTGGGAATGGATAATCTTAAACAAGCAACATTTTAAGCAAGCACTAATCCTGAAATCATGCATTGACAATAAGAACCTGATTTTAAGTATTATACTTATCCAGGTACTTATCAGGGAATACTATTAAACCACAGGGCAGATGAAAATTAACAAAGATCCAGTATTAGATTCTAAATACTTCAAAGGAAGTGTTTGCAAATAATCTAAAAAATATTAATAGAAACATAAATACTTTAGAATAAGAAATAGGTATGAAAAAAATCAGAAACTGCTAGTGAAGTCAAAAAAGGAAAATTAATTGAATAAGTTATTGGTCAAAAAATATTTGTACAATTTGCATAGGCAGAGAGAGAAAATAATATTTGGGGGGGGGGCTGAGCATGCCCCCTCCAGCAGGTAAGTCTATGGGGGGAAGGGGAGATCAAGGGGGAGGGGCAGATCAAGGACCCCACGGTGAAGGAGGGAGAGGGACACAGGCAGGAGCAGGGGCTGGGGGGGAGTGGGGCCCTCACTGGGCTGGGTTGCAGGTCAATCAGAACCTGGACAGCTTGTTCAGGAGTGTGGGGGGCTCCTACCGCTGTGCTCACCCCCGGGGAGGTCTGGGGGGCATGTGCCCCCCCAATCTGTGTGTGGGGCGAAGGTGGCTGCTGCTGCATTCTGGGATTTGCTCCCCGTTTAAGCGGCCCTAGGAGCAGTGCAATGCCATGTGTGTCTTGCTGCTGGGCAGGAAGCGGGTGTGGCTCAGCCCAGTAGTAGTAGGGATGTGCACAGAGGTGGGAGCCCCCAGCATCTCTAGATGAGTCACCTGGGCTCTGATTGTCCCATCATCCAGCCCAGCCGGGGCCCCACTCACCCCAGCCCCTGCCCTGGTCCCTACCTGTGCCCCACTCCCTCCCTCACTGCAGGGGCACTGAACTGCTTCCCTTGCCACCCCCTTCCCCTTCACAGAATCGACTGATACTTGCCTGCCGTGCTGGGCAGACAGTGATCCACATGCTGGGCTGTGATCCTGGCGCGAAGGTGGCTGCTGCTGCATTCTGGGATTTGCTCCCCGTTTAAGCGGCCCTAGGAGCAGTGCAATGCCATGTGTGTCTTGCTGCTGGGCAGGAAGCGGGTGTGGCTCAGCCCAGTAGTAGTAGGGATGTGCACAGAGGTGGGAGCCCCCAGCATCTCTAGATGAGTCACCTGGGCTCTGATTGTCCCATCATCCAGCCCAGCCGGGGCCCCACTCACCCCAGCCCCTGCCCTGGTCCCTACCTGTGCCCCACTCCCTCCCTCACTGCAGGGGCACTGAACTGCTTCCCTTGCCACCCCCTTCCCCTTCACAGAATCGACTGATACTTGCCTGCCGTGCTGGGCAGACAGTGATCCACATGCTGGGCTGTGATCCTGGCTACATGCGTGTCCCTCCCCACATCTGCTGCAGCCACCTGGAGCCCGTGGCCAGACTGCCCTGTGGCCCTATCCACTGCCCTGCATTTGTGGGGACTGAGCCCCATTAGCCCTGGCCTTCTGCCGCCTATGGCAATTTGACAAAATTAAGAAAATAGGAATGTTTGACTAATATTGCTTAGCTCAGAAAAAAATGAATACGCAAACAATCAGCTATCCAGGACTGAACAGACCCCCTCTATAATGTGTGTATAGTCAGAATTATTTGTGTACTTGATTGATTGATTTTTATTTGTATGGTCTGGGACTGATCTTTCATCAAATTAATGAGGTCACAGATAGTTACATCTGAAGCTTTGGCTCTTGGAAGAAAAAGATAGAGCCTAGCCTCAGCCTAGGCTTCTGAGTTGTACTACTTGGACATATTTACAAGGCAAATATAATTTAAGGAGTCTAGTCTCAGTCACTGACTACATTCTTTCTAGAATTGCATGGCAAATTGTTGTGATAATATAAAAATGATAAATGAGCATGTTATTACTGAAGGATACTTAATTTTCTCACATTCCAAAGCCATTATGCATTTATATGTTGTGTACTTAGCTCTACATGCTGAAGAGTAATTGGCACAGCTGGAGGATGGGCGCAAAATGCCATTGAGTTCCTATATTGTATATCTGTCTGGAGAGTGCCTACCACACTGCTAATGCTAAAGTTAATAAGGAATAATAACCATCGTAGTAAAAAGTAGATATAGAATACATTCAGGAATAGTTCCATGAGCTTTCATGTTTTGAGGGACAGCCAAAGAAATAGGGATGGAGAAGCAGAATGGAAAATATATTAAATAGAGCCCCTTTACCCATGCAGATAAAAGTGTGATAGGATCTAATGCCTGATCCACAAAATCACACCTCCTGCCATGCCACATGTACAAGGCAGGCGGTATGATTGTGAGATTGTGCATTAGATCCCACTGTGCCTTATTGTCAGTGCAGGGGGAGCCCGATACAAGGATCAGACTCCCCTTACATCAGTAAGAAGCAAGCTCCCAGGGCTGAGAGTCTCCTCAGTTGAGGGTCTCCCAGCTGCAGGGGAGCCCCATGCACCTCAGGGGGCTGGGAGATCACAGCTGCTGTGAACTCTCAGTCTCAGGGGTATGTGCAACTGCAGGGACTGGGGGTCATGGCTGCCATGATCTCCCAGCCTCAGAGATAGGTGAAACCACCAAAGCTTGGAGATCAGGGAAGCCACAGTCCCCCAGCCCTTGAGTTTTCACATGCCCCTGAGGCTGAGGGATCACAGCTGCTGTGATCTCCTAGCCACATGGGTTTCACACACTCCTGAAATATTGTGACAGCCATGATCCCCCAGCTTTGGGGGTTTTATGCACCCCTGAGGCTAGATCATGGAAGCTCCCAGCCCCAAGAGCTCTATGTGTCCCTGGGACTTGACACTGCAATTGCATCCCATGTCTACCAGGACCCAGCTGGCTTCCAGCACCAGAAGGCATACCAGTATCCACAGCTGCGGGACTCTGGGTCCTTAGCTCCCAGGACCCAGAGTCAGCAGTTGTTGGGGCTGAAAGGCTGCAGAGGAGACCCTGCTATACTTGCAAATCAAAGCTTGATAGCAACCAGCTATAAAATTAGCATATATTTTCAAGGTCTAACTTAATAGTTGGTTGGAGCTTTCTATTGTGTGATAGCTACTTTGCATGTATAGCTGGTCTCAAGGTAACTGTGCAATTAACCAGTTATTTGTGTGATACCTGTCATGTGTAGAGGGGATCTTAGAAAGCAGGAAAAGCAAGCAAGCATGGATTCTGATTTTGCTTTGAAGATTTGCACTGATATAACTGCATGGGCTTTAGTGGACTTTCATTCTCACTTACACTGGTTTCAATCAGAAGTAAGGGAATGGAATATAATCTTAGAACCTCTGTTTTTAAGGTTTAGAAGACGTACTAGTTTGAACATAATAATAGATTTTTATAACATTTGGTAAACACACTTTTTGTTCTCTTAGAAGAGTAATTTAGTGAGTAATCAATGCATCACAAAAACAATCATAAATACAATATCTGTTATAAACTACAGTATAAGGAGTTTATCAGTTTTTTTTTTCTGAACTATGACCAAATAATCAAGTACACATAGTTTTGGGAGACCATGAATCTCTTTGTGAAGTGAAGTGCTACATTTTTAGGTCCCACTGCAGAATAGCTTGTCCTGAATATTTTAAATTATACAAGCTAAAATTATACTGTGTTCTGAAAAACTGAGTGCAGCTCTAATATTGGTATTAAGTGATTCCATGGCTCTCAAACGGCTTCAGAAAATCCATGGTTATAAGGAAAAGATAAAACTTAATAATTGAGACAGTGCATGAATCAAACTAATATGCACACATAGCACTAGGATAATCTGTTTCTATCACCATTTTTTTCTATTTCATTTTATTTTTGGAGTAAGGGGGAGGAAGCTCATACCACTGTTTTTATCATATGCTGAAAAGGTTTAACTTCCCAAACTGCCCGACTTAAAATACATAGCATCAAACAACATGTATACTTTGAACAGAAATCTTTTCCTTCCTTTGAAACATTAGATACATATTATACATGTTTTTCTATGGATTGTTAAATGTGCGCTATAAATGTGATTGGCCTGACTTCTATCACAATGCAATAGATAATAAAAAGTAATAGTAGCAACAAACAAGTCACTTATACAACTTTCATACTTTTACAACACATATACAACTACAATCTTCATTACTGCCTTCTCAGTCAGATTTTGAACTGAGCATCAAACAGTAAAAGTTCTAGTTCAACCCACGATTCCTAAATAACTTTCTGAAACATTTATAATTAGTTGTTCTTTCTAACTTCATAAAGCCAAATTTTTCCCCTTGAAAAATATGGAATCGGAGTATGTTCTATCCAAGAAAAGTAACAAAAAACAGGTCAACAATATAAGTTAAATTTGGTTATTCACAATTGATCTGACCTGAGAAAGGGTACCTGATGCTTGAAAGTTTATCCAACAGCTGTTCTAACTATACTGCTGGTACACAGTGGGCTTGTCTATGTGTGCATTAAAGAGCTTTTCCTAACACACTTTAAATTTAGTACCTCCAATGTGAGGTACTAAACCAATGTGCATTAGGCTGCCTTAATGCATAGTAGTAACAAATGTGCATGTTAAGTGATGCTAAATGTGCAGTAGTCTATTATACTGCACATTAGCGTAATCACACTTTTTTTACGTGATGTTTTAGTGCACAGTAAAATAGACTACAGTGCATTAAAGCACATGTGTAGACATGCCCAGTATATCACTGCTCGTAAAAAGGTATCAGTACAAAGAGGTACTGTTGGTACAAAGATATCCCCAAAAACCTTGTCTCTTAATATTCAAGGCATTTTTAAAAATTAGAAGAAGTTATTTTACTTTTTTGGGTCCCAGACAAAAGCTGCCGAAATAATATAAATTAATGAATAAGTTTCTGTTCATTCCACCTCAGTTGTACCCCAGGAAAATTCTGATTACATTGTCTGCATACTGTATATATTTTGCAAGGTGGGATTTTGTACCTGCCATTCTAAGAAAAAATAAAGCAAGCTAGAATTTAGTCTACAGGTAATTAAAAACTCCCCCTGCTCATCAGAGTTAAACAAAATAGCAATGGAAAGGAAAGAACTGAAGCTAAATGTAATATTGGTTTACACTGACACTGTCCTGTTGACTTCAATGGGACTTCAGCAATAGGAAAGATTTTGTTCACTGCATACTATGCTTCTAGCTTTCACCTGCCCTCTTCAAGTTCAGAAAACAGCTTTTAGGATAAAATGTGTGAGAGAAGTAAGGTGGGAGAAAAGCCACTGAGACTGATTACTTTGTCTCATTTCAGGTTTCTGTTGGACAATCAGCAAAGGGAAATTTAACTTATACAAAACACATATATTGTCTATTTCATAAGTAGCTTCAATCTATCCTGTTATGCTTTCTAGCAGTGGATATGTAGAATGCTCAAAAAGCCCACTCCTCCTGGCCCTGTCCCCCACCCTGTGCAGCACCCACTGCCCATGGGATGGGCCCAGCTGGGCTGGGCAGCTGTGGCTGCAGAGAAAAAAAAAAGGAGGCTGAGCCTGTTCCTGTCTGCCTGGGCTGTCCAGGGGAGGGGAAAAAAGGGGAAAACCTTTTATTTTACATGAAGCATTGTTTTGTGGGGCCCTTTTTTCATGTTTTTCTCTGATTTTTGTGGAAAATGCCTGATTTTAAATTTTCCACAAAATTGTGAAATCATGATTTCGGTACCTCCCTAGCTATTATCTAAAGTCTAGGTTGCCCCCACTGTAACAAAGGAAACAAAACTTTAAAACCTCATGTTCCATTTGCTCATAACTGAGCATGCACTCAACTATCTGAAATAGTCACTTTTGAAATTTATTATGCTTGGCCTTTGTGCAAAGGTTTTCCATTCTCTTCCTGGGGGGGAGGTGTATGTTAATTCTAGAGAGCATGGTTTAATCCACCAGCAAAATCCAATTTTGTTAAAATTGTTTTAACAACAAGAACTTTTGTTTAATTTTCCCATACAGTCCACATGAATTTGCCCTATGTGTGATGAACAGTATTATTACAAATAAGAGGTTATGGATCAAATTCATCTGGCATATAGCTCCACTGTCTTTAATGGAATATTAAGGATGAGTATAGCCTAAAGTCTCCATTTTAAGCTGTTTCTAATGACCGATTAGACTATTTGGTGGACATAGGAAAACAGTTATTTGCCTTCCCATATAAGTTATTCCCTGAAAAACTCATTGTGAATTGCTTGGTGGCATGATAATGTTTAATGCTATTTTTCAGTACTAAGTAAACTCCGCTGGTAAAAAATATTTTACGATTTTTTTTTTTGATGTCCATTTGGAAAAATCATCCAGGCTAGCAAGATTACAGTGCCTCTAAGTAAACTGACTGATAGCTCTAATATGAAATATTCAAGAGAAGTTGAAATAAATAACCCTTTTAGTCTTTTACTGTATCATATTGGATTTTGAGATGCCAACGGGATGAATAACTAATACCTAGTTTTCTACTACAGAATTAGAATATGCTAGAGATTATAAAACATGTAGAAAGTATTAAATAAATACTATGAATATATTTGGCATAATCTTTAGTCTCAGATGATAACTGTAATGTCTAATTGACTATTCACTTCTGAATAATGCAAAAATCAATTAGCTTGTGTTTAAACATTGTAAGAAGGAAAGATGGAATGAAATACGATATATGCATGCAAAGAATTGTCATCACTACCTATATAAACAAACGTATATATCTTTAATTATATAAATGCTAAATTATCTATTACTGAATATTTAAGCCACCTAAACCTAAGCCTGGAAAGGTGCATGCAGGTGTTCACCACTGCCAGGAGCAGTATGGGCAGTCCCAGTGAAGTAACTCATGGCCAAGGGAGGGACTGTTGGGATCTGGGCAGATATTGCTGGTGGCCTTCAGGGGGGATTGTCCAGTCCAAGGGGAGGTAGTCAGGGGACAACAAAAAGCCCAGTCATGATTAGGGAGGTAGGAACAGTGAAGCTCTGGGGCTGTGGCAAGTGGCTGGGCTTTCGGAGCCCTGGGGCTGTGCTCCGAACATGTACAGGCATTCACTAGACTGAGTTAACTCATTTTAGACTGGATTAACCCAGGTTGAAAGTTAGTTCACCTTTGAGATCAGGTGTGCCAATTTTAGATCAGGTGTGCAATTTTTAGGGTGATTTAAGCTCTGTTAACATCTGCATGTTTTGCCATTTAGACAGCACTAACTTTACTTAGGTTGATCTAAATGTAATGCTTATATGTACCCTAAGTCTCCCCTCATGTAGTAATTAGCATAAGTTTTACATAAATTGGAAATATGTGCAACTAAAACCTCAATGCCACCTTGAAAATCGCAACTGTATATTTCTGTTGAATTAGAAAATTTATAGTATCTGGACATACTGCTTTTGCCATAATAGTGTAACTATACTAGCATTATCAATAGTAAAGTCACAGAATTGTAATGAAGAAAAAACCCCAAAATGATATTTTAGCCTGTTGATGAAAATGTAAACTTTAAATTTGTTCCAAGATGAGCCCTACATTGCTCGGAATACTTCCAGGTCTCTAGCACTATTTGGGAAATGCATTATATAATATTTTATATTGATAGCAACACAGGAACAGGGCCAAGAGATCTGTAATGAACCACTTGCCACCAACTAATTATGAGGCGGCATGCAAATACTACAAGAGCTATTCTAACATTAAAAAGCAGTAGCGATTCTTTCCCTTGTGACTCCTTCTCTGCTCTTCTACAATTTTTCAGCATGTAGTCAAGCTTCTGTGTACTGTAGAGATGATTTTCCTCAAGAGAATAGAGGAAAAAATTATAAATATGAGTAGGAAAAAGAGAAGCAGCAAATTACCCTAAGGACTCGTGCAAAGGCATGGGAATTATCAGAACTAAGAGTACCAAGACAGACTGCTGGCTGCCTCTCAGTGAACATGGAACCTTATACTGGTGCTCAGAAGCTAAGAGCAAGTACAGTATTGGATGGTGACATTAAATTACCAGCCTGGAAAATGTCTACTCTGGATCCTCTGAATCACATGCAGGTCAATTATCTCTCATGACGCATGAGATTAGATTTCTTACCTTCTTGGAATTCAGGCTATGTGACTTAGCTTTCATTGCAGCATGAAGAAACAGAATGTACACAACTTCCCAGAACATCATATGATATAAAAGAATTGAAGTGAAGCAGCAATGTCTCAGTGACGCCCACAGGAACAGTACCAATCACCAAACTGTCAGCATGCCTCGGCAATTCCAGAGCATGGATGAGCATATGGACAGTTTAGGCTTTATGCCATCAACTTAGAGTGGGGAAGCGCACAGTTCATGCAAATCCAAGCTGGATCTTTGCTCATGGAAAAATATTTTCATTGTGAATAGCCTAATGGATTCAGATAAAAAGGTAGCACAGTGTGAAGTTCTAGTAAAATTGCAATCCTCCACCAAAGATAACCACTATCTGATGCATCTTCAGTGCTTCCTGGTAATTAATGGCAGGGTTGCTGGTTGTAGCCATGTTGGTCTAAGGACCCAGACAGGCATGGTTCTTTGGGCAGATGCGATATCTTTTATTAGACCTACTAAATAGTTGGCAAAAAGTTATTTGCAAGCTTCTGGGCACAAACACCCTTCATCAGGCATAGGTGTTTTGTGTTCTCTAAGGTAGAAAAGAAGCTAATTTACAACATGCAAGCCTGTGAAAATGCAAGCTTCCATTCATTTGCATTTTCACAGACCTGCATGTCGTAAATTAGCTTCTTTTCTACCTTGGAGAACACATAACACCAGCAGTCAAAGGATATGACAAAGGGTGTTTTTCCCCGAAAGCTTGCAAAGAACTTTTCCCAACTATTTAGTTGGTCTAATAAAAGATATCACATCTACCCAAAGAACCTTGCCATCCTAGTAATTGTGGTATGTGATGAATGATCACACATCTGAAGTTATGAAAAAAGGTGTGAAACAGAAAGTCCTTGCCTTCTGTAGCCTGGATAAGACTGAAGGGGCTACAAAGTCTCTGCATACAGTTGACACTGGTGAGGCTTTTAATTTTGTCACAATTAATACAGGCTGTAAAAGTACTGATACAAGTACACTGCTTTTAACAACCTTTATAGGCTCTTAGTACAGATCTTGGTATAAGAAAGATATTACCCTGCATCTTGAATTGGAGCAGGCAGAATTGTTAGCAACACACTTCAAAGTTTCAATTTCCTTGGAAAAATATTAATCTCAAGCTCATATAAAATACATGTGGGGGGCAATGCCACATTGGATAAATGGTCTAAGCTTTGACTTTTCTAGAAATAAATTCAAATCCTGACACACTATTTATGTCAGAAAGTTATCATGCCATTTGATACAATGTTTTGTATTTGCTAGCAGATATTTTGAGGTCAGGTTTGTAGCATATTTACAGAGATATACATGGGAATTGATACTATCCAACATAACAGTTATCAGCAGTATAACTGGCTAACTTTTTCAACATAAAAAAATTCTAAAACAATATTAAGGAAGAAATTATAAAAGATTTTTTCCCTTTATACACCTGACCACAGTTATTTAATCTGTGATACATGATCCCAAATATTACTTGATTTTAGGAAGACTACTGTCTAGTTACCTACTGATATGTCAATGCCAATATTCTGCTTGTGGACTAATGGCAAATCCTGATCCATTTAATATGAGAAGCAGAGAATATAAAACGGTATAAAACAGTGGGGACTAACCCTTTTGCAGGTGTGCCACAAATTAGCTCTGCTCCTTCCCCGAGTGCCAATCCAGTCCCCATCCCCTGCTCCATCTGCTGCTCTGCTTTCTGTCCTTATGTTCCTTGCCTCATTGCCTGCTCTGTTTTCTGCTCCCTGTTCTATCTGCTGCTGTGCTCCTGTTCCCTCCCTGATCTGCTGCATGCCAAAAACAGAGGCTGCACATGCCACTTGTAGTATGTGTGCTACAGATTGGCCACTTCTATTATGAAGTTCATTACTTGCGGTTAGTGTAAGTAACACAGAACCTGGGGCTCCCTGTTACTTTAAGACAGGGGCGGGCAATTATTTTGGGTGGAGGGCTGCTTACTGAGTTTTGGCAAGTCATTGAGGGCCACATGACAGGCAGCCAGGGGCAAATAAATATTAATTTTCTATTTTTTTAGGGACCCCACAGGCCAGATAGAATGGCCTGGCGGGTCGCATCCAGCCTGTGGGCCGCATTTTACCCACTCCTGCTTTAAGGTAAAGGCAGCCCAGCCAGGGAGTTCTGCAGGCTGGGTACAGTGCAGCAGCTGCAGGTTGCTGAGGCAACAGACTACTGGGCAATTAGCAGGCACCTGCAGATGGTCAGCTGACCAGAGGTAGGCAGGGCCCTGGGAGTATAAACCCAAGGCTGGGGTGGGTTTAGGGAGTCTCTCCCTGGCAGCTGCAAGGGGAAGAGCTCCTACTCAGGCAAGCCACCTAGGGATGCTGGGCTGACCACTTTTCTGCCAACAAGAACAGTGGGGCTTAGGGAGTTCACAAGGAGCCAGGCTGGGAGGTATGCTGGCCTAAGGTTGAAAGAAGGTTTGCCCTCTTAAAGGGATAAGGAAGGAGCTGTTATTCCTTTATGTTATGTCGTAGCCCAGTGGCTTAAGTTTACACTGTGTTTAAACTAGAGGTTTGGGATGGGACTGTAAGGGGCAGTTAAGAAGATCTCATTAGTGCCTGAGAGGCATGCCATAGCCTTGAGCCCTGCCAGAGGCAGCTCAAGGCTTAAGCAGTTATTGAGCCCGGAGAGGGCACAGAATGCAAGGGGGCAGTGAGGCAGGGGCCAGAGTCCCAGTGCCAGAGGAACGCAGACACACAGGGGCCTGGGGCCTGGCAGACAGGCGCCAGGGGCCCCACAACCAGAAAGGACAAGCCAGAGATAGTGCTTCAAAGTCAGGTCCAATACAGTGAACCCAGAAGGCCTAGCTAGAGTAAAGGGGCAGAAGCCAAGGCCAACAGAGGGAACAAGGTTACAGTGCCATCTACG
>NW_005842377.1:332860-359936 GCF_000455745.1 Alligator sinensis
CATGGGGTGTGGGGTAGGGAAGGATTGGGAGCCACGCAATTAAACCTTAAGACTTTCAGTGCCCTGACAGGCACGGTTGACTATAGAGGCCCAGCGAGGGGCTGAGGATTAGTGAGGAATAGTAGGGTGGCAGGGACCCTAGTTGGGGTTCAGTGGAACCAGGGCTATGCAAATTTCTGGGGGCAGCTTCCCTATTTACCATTATTCCATCAAGGTGTAGCTGGTGAGACAAGAAGGGACACGGTCGCGTGGCCTGCAGGAGGCATCACGGCCACCCCTGGGACACCAACCATGTTACAGTGTACAGCCATGAAATCAGATTATATTCCATATTTTCCTATACATGGTTCCAATTCTCAAAACATTAACACGTGATCAAATTTACAAACCCAAGTCATCTAAAACAAATTAATGGGACTGCTTGTTTCAGAAAAGTTATGAAAATGCTTAACGTGTTTATCAGACTGGGGTCAAATTGTTCATAACTTCCCAGCAATAGAACCCAGTCATGGTAAGAATACATTTTTAGAGATTGCTTTCCATTTTTCAGCATATTAATTCACTTTTTGTTTGCATTGATTGACATATAACATGCAAGGAAGATTTGATCAAAAACTCTTTAAATATTAACAGTCAACTGGAGGTGTTCTGAAAAAGAATCTTGCCTGTTACAATGCAGATGCATACATATGTATTGCTTATTTTCTGCAGTTCTGCTAAAGTGAGCAGCACATTGGCTAAGTACAGACATTCAAAAAGTCAGAGCCTGAATTAATTCAATCTTTGCAGGTTAGTCTAACCTGCACAGATTGAACCAAGAAGCAAGTGAATAGACACTCATTTTTTATTCCAGAACTACAGCTACATGCCTGCAGTCGCTCATGGCAGAAGCTGGGGCATACTAGAGCAAACCCTCCTTTCCCTTTGGCAGTGGCTGGAAAACTGAAGAGAAGCTGAGCTGAGGGGGGGCTGTGGCCAGGCCCCACTGAGTATGATTAGGGAGGGGTTGAAATACCCACCCTGGCCTGCACAGTCCCCAGTCAGGGTGTGTGTGGAGGGGGAAGCAGCCTTTGCCAGGCTTGTCCCCAAGTGGTGAGGGGTATGGCTAGATGCTGGCCCCCCCAGGCAGCAGCATGAGGTGATGCGGGGTAGGGAGGGGGATTAATCCCCCTCCCCACTTTGCATAGACCCCAGCCAGGATCTGCCTGACTTCCCCTCCCACTTCAGTGGTCACAGGGGGCGTTGCCAGATGCTGGCCTGAGGCAAAGGGGGGAGAGGGGCCACGCCCCCCTCATATCCCTCTCCCACCAGCATGGGACCCCAGCCAGGGTCTGCCTGGCTTTTCCCCAGCTCAAGAGGCAGGGGGTGGGGCCAAATGCCAGCCTGAGATTAAGTGGGGGGGGAGGAGGATTGAATCATCCTTCCCTCTGCTCTCCCACCAGCACAGGACCCCATCCGGGGTCTGCCTGCCTTTCCCCTCCCCTCCCCACCCGCTTGAGCGGGGGAGGTGTGTGTGTGACTAACCCTCCCTCCTCCCACCAGCACGGGACTCAAGTTGGGGTCTGTCTGGCTTTCCTCCCTGCTTTAGTGGTGGGGGCCCTGGCCAGATGCCGACCTGTGGTGAAAGTGGGGAGGGAAAGGTATTAAATCCCCGCCTCCCTCCCCTCTCCAACTAGCACAGGACCCCAGTCGGTCTGCCTGGCTTTTTGCCCCACTCAAGTAGTGGAGGGCATGGCCACATGCTGGCCTGAGACAGCTTGATTGGGGGGAAAAGCCAGATAGACCCCAGCTGGGGTCCCATGCCAGTGGGAGAGGGGAGGCGGGGGCAGGGTTTAATCCCCCTCCCTCCCCTCTGTTCACCTCAGGCCAGCATCTGGCCTTGCCCCCCCCCCCGCCACTCAAGCAGGAAATCGGGGGAAAGCCAGGCAGACCCTGGCTGGGGTCCTGTGCCATTGGGAGGGGTGGGGGGGGGGAGGAGATTAAACCCCCCTCCCTCACCTCATCCTGCCATTCCTGGTTGGGGCATGGCTACACACCCTGATCTCTGCTGAAGCAGCGTCGGGGGCAGAAGTGTGGCAGAAGCTGGGGGTCTCATGGGCCATGGAGTGGGTTTAAACTCCTCTCCCTCCCCTCCACCTGAGCCTGCTGGCTGCCACTCTCTCTACTTACTTGGATGAAACATCTGGCAGGGGCTGCTGCACCCCCACCAGGCAGACCAGGCTGCATCCCCAGCCTGGTTTCCCACCCCCACCCCTTGTCAGCTAGCCATCACTGCTCTGGCTAGTCTGCAGAGCAGGGCGGCCAACCCTGCTGTGCTTGAGCAGACAGCACAGCCCACCTCAGGGCTACAAAGCATCCTTGGATGTTGGGGGACTGTGATTTAACTTGAACCAGGACGGGGTCTGGGACAGAAGTTCAATAAACCAGTTTGACCTAAATCAGTTAAATCTGATACTACATCCTACCAGATGCATCTTAAACCTGTTTTGGCAATTTTGGTTTATGTGCACTGAACTTCTGTTCTGTTACAGGTTTAAACCAGTTTCTGATCACTTACAATGGTTTACGTGCAACTTCTGTCCCTAGCCATTATCTGTAGTGACAGTATAAACCAACTACTATTTTTCATAACAAATTTGCTACCTTTTCAATAAATATAAAGAAATGCTCCTGAGGCAGAATGACTTTTAATCTCAGGTCATCTATGGAGCTATTTCTACAGACTTAAATGTCTGGCTGATCTGGTACAGATCAATGGGGCGTGTGTTTTTTTAATAATGGTGCACTTATTACTGTCGATGTTCCCATTACTGGTTTCACTACATCTTAGAAGCTTCTGACCAGTCTTCGTATCTGACTTATCTAAATGATTTCATTTGTGTTTCACATGTTTATTTTGAAATCTGAATGTAGAACATTAAGTGAAAATGAAAAGTAGAATTAAGCAATTTATCACTTTTTGCTATACTTGTCCTTAAATAACACTTGCCATATGCTTTCATTCAAGTAGGATTTATACAGAAGTGCCTACAGTTATTAAATGACCGTGCTATGTCATGAAGCAACATATTCCTGAAGATTAAAATTTTACCCTGATAACTGAATACACTTGAATTGCAGATACACTAAATAACTCTGTTAATTAAGATAAATATAAATCAAAACATGTTTCTTTTTTATCTATAGATCATGTTGATAATCCCACAGGATAAAATTTCAGATGCAAGAATCCAGTTGCTTACAAGCACGTACATCGTTGCTTATACAACCTCGTAATTTTCCACTGCTTTAAGGGAACAATGGACTTCATAAACTTGTCTTTATGTTTGTAATTGACCATACTGCTATGGATATATTTTGCATATTTTTGTTTGCCAATTCTTATATAGAATTATGGTCAATTATACACATAAAGACAAATTTATGGAGTCCATTGCTCCCTTAAAACAATGGAAAATTATGAGGTTGTATAAGAAATGATGTGTACGTGCTTGTAAGCAACTGGATTCTTGCATCTGAAATTTTTATAAACTTTTATACATTCAGTCATCTTAGGCCCCTGGCACACCTTACACTTAACACATGATTAACCCGTGATTACCTGGTTAATCACGTCTTAAGTTGTTAGACAGCCATATATTAATTAAATTAATAGCGTGATAAAACAAGGAATAAGCTACAAAGTTATTACCCAAAAGATTACTATCATGCCATTAACTGAATGCTCCCACAGCTTGGAGCCCTGTATGCTGATCGAGACTCCCAGCCACCAGAGTACACAGTGCACCCCTGTGGCCAGGAGCCCCATTAACTGACAATGCTCCCAGTCACAAGAGCTTGCTACTTGCTGGTACAGGGGGAGTCCAATATTACAATCCTGACCCCTTCTCCACTGGCAATAAGGCATGATGGCATATGATGCTGGATCTCACAATCATGCCTCTTGCCATGCATGTGCAGCATGGCAGGAAGCACAACTGTGGGAATCCCACATCAGATCCCTTTGCACCTGCAACTGCACATCTGCCACAGGCCTTAAAGACAGTCCATGCCTATGCTGACCTTATGAGCAGGCATTTGTTTTTAGCAGTGGAAATTTATGAGACATTTCTGGGGTGGTCCTGGTCTAGGGAAGATGTAGAGAGCACTGGCTGTTCCACTCCACCCAGCCTCTTGGGATGATGGGGGAGGGAGCAGGAGTGGCTACACCACTCTCCTCTTGAACTGGTCTGGGGAACGGGCGGGTTCGTTGCCCCTCTGCTCTACTCCCCTTCAGGCCAAGGAGGGGAGTAGAGCAGGATACAGGCATTTGTTCTTGCAAGAGAACAATCTGGAGGATCTTTCTCCTGAAAGGGGCATGCTTACTCTGGGGAGATCCTGAACAAATGCTTGTATGCTCCTAGTTTCTACAAGAAGAGCAGTGATTCTCCCAGTACAATTGCAATGTTTGTATGTGGCTTTTCAGTAACACATTCTTGTATTGCTCTGGCAGAGTTACTGGGCTTTAAAACAGAGGTCCCAGGGTTGCGATCACCGAGCGCGCAGCTTTCCACTTGCTGGTGCAGGGGGAGTCCAGGATCACAGTCCTGGGCTCCCCCTGAACCAGCAAATAGTAATGGCACAATTGGGATCTGATCTCTGATCCCTAAATTGCACACTCTGCCATGCACATGTGGCATGGCAGGAGGCCTGACTGTTTGGATTCAGGAACGAATCCCATCATGCTATGAACGTGTACCACAGAGTCATTATTTTTTTGAATATTCACTTATCTGGGAATTTTCAAAATGTTGGCTTTCTAAGGCTAAGATAACTCATCAGGGAATTTTGTACTCTGAAATAGAAGTTCCTCCCCCCCCGCTTTTTTTTTTAACTTATCAATGTGCAGCTGCTTTAGAATAATGCTGTAAAACTAAATCTCATTGTTAGGGATTAATTCAAGACCAACATAATTTTACTTGTAAAAAAGGAAGAAATGGATGAAACAAAGGCTCATTATTTTCATACTGATAGTGAAATAATTTATGCATAGTCACCATAATCTTTACAAAAAAATATGTTCAATTAAAAAATACAAATCCACCTACATTTAATGTGATAACCTCCTGTACTTGTTTTCTTTCCTAATATTTTCAGTGATCTTATTAAAATAGTTACATTTTGTACATGACATCTGTACTCTTTCAACTGACTTCAAATGATTTTAGCCTTGCCAAGCATATATATCCTACCTTTGAAATAACTGTTGTAGTGTGAATAATGCAAAACATTTTCTGCAAATATTTCATAATATTTTTAAACGCATTCATTGGATAGAATATCTTCTCTGTTCTGGGGTCTGACTATCTGAGCAATTGAGTTTTATTGACAAATTACAGAAACTCCATTTTAAAATTGCATGTGCAAGTATTCATGGAAACTGCATTTTAAATTGGCAGATGCTTGTCAGAACTGCCAAACTCAACAGAAGCTACACCAGGTGACATAAATTAACCAATCACTGCTAAGTGATACCATTCAAAATTCAAATGCTCACACCCATTCCATAAACATATTTAAAGATATATTTCCTGAATATGTTCTTATAATGAACATCAAATTGTTGTGGGATAACCTGTGAAATGAACACCACCTCACTATACCCCTAAGTGCTCAGTGCTAAATGTAATATCTTTATTTAGTCATTTGGGACCTTGAGTACCCGATAATGTAGACATTATGAACTGTCCCTCAGTCTAAGGATGAGGTAGTTTCCCAAATAACATTCTAGAGTAAGACAGAAAATACATTCTTTAGTTCTTTAATGGTTTCATCTTTCTGTCGACTTCAGTGGACTTTAGATTCATCCCTAGGCTTAAAAGCAAAGATTTTTCTATTAGGTCATTGACAATGTGGTCTTATGTACACTAGGGACTTGCTCAATACAAAGCTGTGGCACAGACAGGCAAAACTACTATTAGTACCAGTGGAGGTTACCTCAGAGTAAATCTGCAAATTGCAGCTTTGCCTGATGATGCTGGGTATTGTGGTGGTACAGCTAGAATTGTGGCTAAGAACTTCAGGCTGTAATTGGGGTTAGGCCCTTGCTTGCAGCACAATGATATGTATTTATTTTTAACATTCGTTTTAGTAACAATCCAGTTTTCAATTAGATCCAGCCCTGTTTATCTAGAATCATCTCTACACTTCCAACTCCCTTCACTGACTTGGGGTGTATGCAAAGCAGCCCCCTCATATGATGAGGCAGTGACAAAGGATGCAGGCCAGACTGAAAATCATGTATCAAGTTTTTCCCAAGCTGTTTTATATACATTTCCCCCACCCTCTCCTTCCTTTGTCTTAGCAAATATTGTCCAAAATATATATTAACAAATCTAACATAAACAGATTTTTCTATGAGTCAAACCACAGACTTCCCTAATAAGGAAGGTAAATTTCCTGTTAATGGGCAGCTAATGGGAGTGTGCCGCTAAAAGCTCACACTTAGAAGTGAGATTATGATCATAATAAAGTGTGCTAATCTTCCCGGGCACGCATTCTAACAAAACAACCTATATATGCAGTAAAAGCTCTGTTATCCAGCATCCCCCAGGAATGGGGGATGCCGGTTAATCAAATATCCCGGTTAATCAAACGTACACTGTCTGGTGCACTTGTCTGCGTCAGTGTGCCGGGGGACAGGGAGAGGGGCCCTGCACAGGCTACTTTGCCCTGGGTCGTGGGCCAAAGAAGTGGCAAAGAAAAACTCTGCTCGCGGTAGCGAAACCCGGAAGTAGTACTTCTGGTTTCGCTTTTGCCGCGTCCCTCGGATGCCGGTTAATAGAGTTTTCCAGCTCATAAAGTTACGGTTAACACAGCTTTTGCTGTATATATTAGTGTGTGAAATACAATACTGTTAAAGGCTATTTTTAAATGCTCTGCCCTGTCCACTCAACCAGCAAAGGCAAAAAAAATTAAGATGCCGAAAAATTTACATTGCTAGATCATAAGAACTTGTTAAGTGAAATGTGGATTTAATATTGCATGTCAACAGTTGAAATATACATAAAAATAATGACCTTTCAATATCTAAGATGACATAAAATATGAAGCAACAGAATTTTTCTCAGCCTTTTCCTGCTTTTGGAATGACATTTAATGTGACATTTAGGTGGAATGCACTGAATCAACTCTTTACCTTTGTAAAAAAAAATGCTGTAAGAAAGGAGATTCAATCTACCAATATCCTAAAATATTTACTTAATCACTACATATGTAAGTAGTATATATATATATATGGTTGCCATTCAGAATATAGTGTGGTTTATAGAAAACATTAGGCCCATGCGAAGCAGCTAGTATTCACTTTGGATTCAGATTTGGCCAACTCAGGGGACAGTGATTCAATTCGGAGATTCGAATCACTGTCCTGAATTGATTCAGCTGGTGCCAAATCAGCCAAATCTCTAAATCGAACAGGCCCCATGCCCTGCCCACTCTCCCAGCCCCATCAATGGCTGCCCTGCTCTGCCCTGCCCCAGTGTTCTGGTACTTTCCAAAAAAAAAAAAAAAGCCCTGTTTTCCCCCCCTCTTCCCGGGCCCGGGGGGGGGGGGGGGAAGGGGCTCTGCCTCACTGCACTGTATGAGGGGGGCTCTGTCATGAACTCCCAGAGGCCCCACTGGTCGCTGCAGCAGCCGGTGAGTGCGGGCCTTGTTTTTTTTGTGTTTGTTTAAAGTGCCAGGATGCTGGGGCCGGGCAGGGCAGCCATTGATGGGGCTGGAGAGTGGGCAGGGGTCAGGGTGTGCTCTCAGGGGCTGGGGGAGCAGGCAGGGGATGGGGCCTGGTGGGGGTCCCTCCATGGTCCCCTGCCCCCTCCTTCACACCTCCCCCCACTTACCAGCATGAAGTGTGGGTCCAGGTCCCTGTGGTAGCGAATGGGGACTGCCCGAATCTCTGAATCTTTTCCGAATCGATTTGGAGGCTTTGAATTGATTTGGACCTTTTTATTGGTCTCCCAATTCAATTTGAATTCAAAATTTGGCCACCAAATCAGGCCGAGTATCCTCTGAATTGAATCAGCAACTGAAGTTTCGCACAGCCCTAGAAATGATCCTTGCTGGTTATGTCATTGTATCATTTGAATTGTATCAAGGAATGTAGAGGCTGCCGGAAAATGCAATCTCACCCCAGAAATGTTCACTATCTGCAATCACAGCGCATGAAAAATGGTTTTCATGGGGTCAACTCTCTGTATAAAACTAAGGGCCCAAGTCTGCAAAGGGCCAATGCAGGTGAACTCTCCTGGCTGCACAGTCCCATTGAAGTCCATGGCTTAAACCAGAAGAGCCAACAAGCATGAAACTATCATTATGAAGGATTTCATGCTTCAGCTCTAAGTTCTGTAAGGCTAACATGCATTTCAGCTAAAAAAAACAAAAAACATGGTATGTACAAACCAATGTTAAACTTCGATGGATAAAACCTGATAAAGTCTTTCTATTTTTAAACTGAAATCAGCAACATATATGCTCCTAGTCTTTGAGATAACTTTAATTTTTTTTAAAATTTTCTCCCAGGAGCACAGCTACCAACAAGCTTAGGCTATAAAATAGAGCACAGGGTAAAAAATCCAAAGTATACACTTAGACAGAGCCATGTGAGACATTAAAATCTGAAAAGTAACACAAGTAGATTATGACATGATTCACAGCTGTGGCAGAGCAGCATAGAGAGAGATTATTGGCACCAGCACTGCCAAAGGTAAAACCTTGATACACAATCAGCTCCAATTTAAGAATATATAAAAAGGGAGAAGTAGTGAACAGTGACAGATGATAACAGAAGGTTGCTGAATTTCTCAGTTACTAGAAGAGTATTTATCAGAACTTCAAGAAGAATTTCAGGTCCTCATCTGTGCTTCATTTATATACTTCTAAAATTAAAGGAACACCATTGAATTCAGATAGCTAGAAGGATAGGTTCATGGTCACTGAAGCACGTAAGGTTATTTTATCAGATCCTGCAAGAGTGGCTAATAAAAAAAGAGACCATTGGGTATGTCATAGAATATGAGCTAAGTATATAGGGGCGATATAAACATATGTATAACTAGATAACATTTTAGAAATTTTTCAAAGGCATCATGTGTTATATTTTAAGGGATATATTGTAGTAACCTAAATTAATAATATTTTCTAAAATTGTAATCATCAGAATACAAAACTAGACTGAGATTCAATTAAGTGTATGGTAGGTTTTATCTCAATATTTTTTCAGAGCTGCCATTTGGGATTCTTTATCTTTTTTCTAAGCATTAACACCTGTTCATAAATAAAGGTTATTTAAACTTTTAGTGTGGTGATTGGAAATCTGTGTTTGTAGGAGAAATAAAGCCCCCTGTAGTGCAAACTTTGTTGTTGTTTGTAATAGTGCTTAAAGTAATACCCCAAGGCAGTACAAACTTCATATTTATTTATATGTTCAGAAAAAAAAATCCCAGGATTAAAATCAAAACTGTGGAGCACGCATATAAACAAATGGCTTGACTTTTTTTCTTTCTAACACCAGTTAACAGGCCTGGTCCAAAGCCCAATGAATCAACTGAGTCAGGAACTAATTTCAGTAAGTCCATGCAGTGAGATTACATTAGAGTAAAACTGATGCAAGTGAGAGAGAATCGGGCCATTTGCTTATACATAATTGTAGAATCCATCTGGAACTATTTAAAAAAGACTCAAATGGTCAATCAAGCACAGTTCTAATATTAGGGTGGTAAAAGCTTTGCATTTAGCAAAATTAAAGGTGTATTATAGGTGATGCTACTAGTCTTACCTAATATTAAGGTTGCTAAATACTTCCCATTATAGCACTTCCCACTATAAGCTCTCACAGTTACTTATAACTCCTCCACGTTAAGTATTTGCCTTGTACACTTCCACATTTTTGCCTCAGTCAAAATATTTTGGGGAAAATTTCAGTTAAATTAGTACAACTAACACAGAGAATAGAATTATGTTGTTTTCCTACTTTCTAAAAAATCTGGTGATCATTTCCTTGAAAAGCTTGAAGTGTGATGAAAGCTTCCATTCTTTCAAGTTGAGACTCAAGATATAGCAGGGCAATGAAAAGGTGGCCCTTGGCTCAAGGCATATGCCCTTTTCCATTCTTGTAAAATCTGCCCAATTTTAAGCCTTGAAAATAATCACAGTTTACACACACACTCAGTACAGACATCTTAGATTTTAGTTGCTACATGTCCTTCCTGAGGCTGAGAAGAACGTTGAGCTGTTGTGGGCTATGCCAAATCTGGTTCTCTAAACTAGGAGAAGTGAGACTGTTTCTTCCAGGTTCTTAGTAGTCCCTCTGCTAGTCTCAGGCAGCCTGGAATAGAAGGTGAACATGGAGGGAACCATACCTCCCTGGTGGGTACCTGAGAAATAGACTGGACAAGGATCCTTGGAAGAAAACCTGGACGCTGCCAGAGGTAAAGGGGGAAAAACTGGGACTTGGAATTGAGATGGGGAAAGGAGGGAAGGGAATATCAATAGGGAAGAGAAAACACTGAAATGGAAGAGAAGACACAAAGAAGGAGCTGGGGCGTGGAGAGAGAGAGAGAGAACTAAGAATGCTGGGGAAAGGGGTTGGGCTGAGTATTGTGGACAGGGAGGAAGGGGACAGTACCATAGCAAGGAAGTTTGGCACCCAGGGCAAACCCGCAACAGCAGCCTGCCCTTGCCCCATGCACAGATCTAGAGGGCACAAGCCCCCTCATGCTTGCCTGGGAGTGCATGCAGAGGTGGAAGCCACCCTTCTCCCGACCCTGCACTCCCCAAATGAGCCACTCATGGCTCTGTCCCACAGCCTGCCTCCCCTCACCAACTGGGCAGCGCCTATTGGTGCCCCTTTGCTTTGGTACCCAGGGCGGTCACCTCCCCCCCCAGCTATGGTACTGGACAGGAACACTGCTATGAACAAGAAACCAAAGAAGTGAGTTTGGAATTGGGAGCCAGAGGACTGGGGAAAGTAAAGAGATGTGAGGGTGACTGAAGGATAGCTGGGAGAAAGAAACAGATCCTGTGATGTGACACAGTCTTTAATTATACAATCAGATGCTGTTCTTTTTTCCACAAGACCCTGCACATTCAGTGTACAGGACAGACCTATGCTTGGAATGAATTGGACTTGTATATCACTACATTCGCTGGTAAGTTTGTAGTGAATAAGGGAGGCTGTTACAGGGATCTAGAGGCTCCTGTTACTTCACAGGGAAAGTGTAGCAGGCCACCCTTGCTGTGTAGGTAGGCAACTGAGTCAAAGCTAGCTGCACTGCAATAAGCTTGATGGGTGGGGCAGATTTCCAGGCAGCCTGAGAATAAAGGCTGCAAGCAGCTGGATTAAGCAGGGGAAGGATGGCCATTAGGCACAAACGGACACCTCTGTGCTTGATGAGGGAGTCACCTGACCAAAGCGTGGTGCTCCAGAGCATATAAACCCAGCACCTGATGCAAGACAGGTTGTCTGGCACTGGTGCTGCAGGGAGTGGAGCTCCTGGGAGAGAGATGTGAGAGCTCAAAGGAAGGCTTGCAGGATGCCATTGCCCAGAGTGGGGGAAATTTTTTGTTTGGAAGTGGTGCTTGTATTTGCACTGCTGTTACGTTTAACATGAAATGACTGGATTTGTGACTGTAGGGGAGGATCAGAGGCCACATACCAGGCTGCCTGAGCACTTGGGGTTTCAGGCCCTTCAGAGAGGTGAGGGAGAGGGAGCAACAGTGGTGGGTGAGAGCTGAGAGTCAGGGCCCACGCCCTGAGAGTGAGGGAGACTGGGACTGAGGCACGAGGCCCAGCACACGTGGGCTTAGCCTTAGAAGCCCACAGCTAGAGCAACCAGTGGGCCAAAGCCAAGAGGGCTGAAGCCTGTACAGGCTGGTATATGGATCAGGAGTAACATCTGTGAGGCACAAGAGTGGTTACAGGGACAAAGGGAGGTCACAAATATAACCCATAAGGTGACTACTGCTGTGGACACTGATAGGGCCAAGAGGGCCAGAACTTAGTGCCCTATGGGTAAGACTGGGGCTGCTGAGCAAAAGGAAGACCAGCCAGATGAGGAACTGAGGCTCACTTATGAACCCTGGGGGCAGCCTCCTTATATACTTCCAGAAACACCAACGCGTGGCAGGAAAAGGGTGGGTACCCTGAGGAGTCCAAGTGGGGCAGGGGCTGTGTGGCCACCAGGGGCATTGTGGCCACCACTGGGGGCTGGGACCTGTCACAGAGGGCACTGCATGAAGAGAAAGGATCATTAAGGAAGCTGACTATTGTCCCAGAGGATTGGATACCATCCCTGCTTTTTTCTACAAACATCATGGCTGATGCTAAGCACAGCATTTACCCAGACTTCACAGGTGTTCACAGAGTGAATGTTTACTTGTTGCATAGGTTTCTATTTTGTGACCTCGAGTCCTGAGCTGCAAAACTCTAACCACTCATGGCTGCAAATGTAGGCAATAAGGGTTATGATTTTAAAACATAGGGTATTTTAAAATACTTTATTATGATGAAATCAACATATTGGTTAAATAATAATTTACAGTTTTGAAGTAATATATAGAAAATGAGAAAAAATGAATGAAAAACTTCATTAAAATAGTCCTATCTTAATGGAAGTAGGAATACTAAGTATGTAACTGTATAACAGCTTCTGAGAAACATTTTGGAACTAGTCATGCCTGACAATTCTGTAAATATTTCAGGGTATCTATTAAAAGTTAGTGATGTGAAGAGAAACTAAAATGGATATGATACAAGTGACAGCTGGCAGAGCCAACCCAGGCAGGGTGTGGGGTCTGCGACAAATCAGCCCACGAGGGGCCCTGCCCCTGCTCCAATCCCACGTCCAGTCCCAGAATCGCTGTGACTGCTCTGCCCAGCTCTGTGGGGCCCCTCAAAGTGCGGGGCCTGGGGCGGTCGCCCCAATTCACCCTCCCTTCCCACCAGGTATTGCCCTGCAGCTGGGCATCGTGCCAATACTTAAACTACAGTATTTTGAAAGATCAAGTGATAAAATACTTTCTTATTTGGTTGAAACTTCTTCATCTTTCTGTATATGGTCAAAATATATGACCTTGATCATGACAGCACAATAGTAAAAGCCGATTATTACAATACAAGAAGTAGCATACGGTGGTTCCTACTTTGTTTTACCTGACAAGAAGAAAGCTACCCCTCACTCCCATTTGAAGCATTCCACTTGATTAACTACAAGGAAAATGATAAATTTTAGTTGGTGCCTAAACTGATTTAATAATTTAATACAGCAGATGCCTCTTGCCTCTTGAAACTGAGGAATATAAAAGCCAAATGAAAGTTTCTAAGGAATTTTGGCATGCTCCATCACAGATTGAATCAAGAAAAAGATCTCTCAGCTACAGCTGATATGCAAATGGTAAGTGTTAGACTTTGAAAAAAAGTGTGCTTTACTGAGTGTGGAGCAGTAAGAATACAGCTGAAAGTTTAAAAAAAGGGTTTCACAGAACGGAAGAAGTTTGTATTTACTGGTACCTCTTATCCAAACCTCTGGGCATCTTGCATGGATAGATACCAATTATAAATCAATAGAAGATAACAAGCCTCTTCATTAAAAATCTCATCCCTCCACCAATTCTTTGATTTGCAAATAAGTCCTATGTTATGTCCTGAAAGCTGCCAAAATTGGGCTCTGGTGAATCAGTTTCTAGAGGCATCATTCCTGTATTTAGTGTTCTGCTTTGTGGTTGCAGGATGTTGAAAAGGAGAGAGTAAGAGTGATGCAGAAGATTTTAATTTCCATGGAGAAGCAAAAAGGGCTAGAGGAGATCCCTCATTTGGGGACCACTTAGAACATAAAAAGAGCTCACTGGCCACGTCCAGACATGCGTGCACATTTGCTTCCCTGGAGACAACTAATGGTGGTGCACCTTGTGCCACTGCTAGTTGTCCCTGGGGAATGCCTGTGCCACGTGCGCTCTGTGCACAGTAGGTTACCCTAGGTGGAGTAGGGGAGGTTGGGGCCAGCATTGGGCTGGCCCCAGAAGCCTTACCTGGGGTTCTGAGGGTCTCCCAGGACTGCAGCAGCAACAATCCTGCCACACAGAACCTGACTGGCAGTGAAGCATGGCTCCAGCTGGGCAGGCTCCAGCTTTGGGTGGCACATGCTGCCACCATGTGCACCACTCAGTTTTTTTTTTCCCCACAGGTTTTTAAATGGGATTGGATATCCAGGGGTCAAAAAACCCTCTGTGCTGCTCCTTTGCAGTGAGGAGAGCAACTGAACATGCACATACCACACAGCTGCGCTTCTTTGGAAGCAGCCATGATGTAACCTGTGCAGGTCATAGAGCACTTGAGTTATAATGACTTGCCCCACTTAAAATGTGAGCTGATGTGTTACACCAATAACTTAAGTCCTTTTCAAGGGTAGCTTCAAGTAGCAATATTACAAGCTAAAGGTTACAAAGATATGAATTCTCTGAAACTTAATTCCTTCACAGAGGAATGGTCTTAGCTTCTGACCAACCATTAACAGAAAAAAAAAATACAATATACAATAGCTCATGTGGGAATCCTGAAGCACTGATAGATCCAAAATGGACAATCAGTTGGGCCTGGCTCCGATTCAAGATGCATGGGTGAAAGCCTGTCACGCTCCTGTGAGTACAGGACCCCAATGGACCCCAACCCTGGTCCCTAGTGCACAGCCAGGAGGTAAATGGGACCTGCAGTGGATGGGCACTAGTTAGGAGCAGAAGGCAGCTAAGCGGAGCTGAGGAGGGTCATATCACTCCCCCTACCAGCTCCTACTTAGCCCAGCCCTCCAGGGAGCCATGTGACTACAGCCATACAAACAGGCATGCTCTGGGCCCAGTTCAAGAGTTAAGACAGGAAGGCGAACAGGAGGGGCACAAGGTTCTAGGCGGTGAGCCTGAAAACAAGGGTCGGCACAGCAGTAGGCCGGACTACTACCTGTGCAATGGTGATGATGCGCCAATCCCTGAAGATCCACCTCGCAGCTGGAGCGCCGCCACCCCCCGTCCCCGCTTAACACTGAGGCCTCCACCAAGACGGAGCCCCTGGTTCTCGGCTGTGGGGGCTGCCTGGCATGAATGCAGGCACCTGGGATCAGGAGCAAAGATACCTCCCCTTGTGGGGTATGTTCCACATTAGAGTCTCTTGGGTCCCAGATAGGGGAGCTCCAGGCTGTGGTGCAGAGGTTGCATACCATCAGGGATGGTGAAGAGGAGATTGACGCCTACTGCCAGGCTCTTCACCAGAATAATGAAGAGGGAAGAATGAGGGTGGACAAGAGCTACTGTGAAGTCCAGTCAGGGGTTGTGTGGACAAAGGTCATATCCAACCCCAAGGCATGCTGTGCCAGGATCACCACCCCCCTGGAACTTCACAACAGATATGAACTGCTCACAGCACCAGCAGAGCCAGCAGCTCCAGCACTTGTGGAAGGAAGGCATTCAGCAACCAACCCTAAGAAGAGACATAGAGTGGTCACTGTGTGAGAGTCCCTTTTGAGGGGGACAGATGGAGTGATCTGTTGCCCTGACCCCTTTGCCCATGAGGTCTGCTGCCTCCCAGGAGCCTGTATCTGGGATGTAGCTGAGAGGATCCCTAAACTTGTCCAGCCCTATGACCACTACCACTCCTCATCATTGTGGGCACAAATGACACAGCTCAGAGCAATTCCGGCTGGGTAATGAGTGATGACAGGGGTCTGGGGGCTGGGCTCAGAGGGTTGGGGGCGTAGGTAGTTTTCTTCTCAATCCTCCCAATTACAGGTCCCAGGTACAGGAAAGAGAGAACCTACCATATGAAACTCATGCCAGGGACTAAGAAAGTAAAAAAGAAGTGTTCATTGCTATTCTGAAGAACTTCAGAGTGGGAGGGATGAGTCTTCTGAATGCTTTTCCCATTCATTTCCACAAGACTGATGTGAGTGAACAAAACCATATGGTCACTAGCATCAAAGATGCCAGGTAGCTGGCATTCTGCATTCATCAAGAGAAGCATTTACTTCAGTCGTGGTTATTCATTAACCCCAAACCTACTTGCTACCACTTACCAGCCTCAAGGAGCCCAGATCAACCATGTAGTTTTCAGACACAAATGAACCAAAAACAATATGAAACAATGACAGAAAGAAATCACATGTATAAACTCCTGGCCTGACTTCTGTTTGATTGTTTTCACTTCCACTCTCTACTTATTCAACTGCCTGTTTTCACTCTCTCTTTTAAAACCTCCAGCACACTTTCATTCTCAGAAACATTATCTGTTTCAGAAATTCTCAAATTAGATGGACATGAGATCCTAATGAAATTATTAGTGATAATCTTTGTGACGTAAATTTAATAATTTTTTTCTAAGAACTATAAATCTCTTGTTTTTCTGTCTACAAGAAAAAGTAATTTATGACCATATTAATTGACATTGGTATCCTGGATCTAAATCCTATTTTATCTCCAATATGCGTAAAAGATGCCTTAGTGCAGGAGTAGGCAACTTCTGCCTGTGGGCCAGAATGACAGTGCATTCTGTGCCATTGGAAGTGAATAGAATGGCACTAGGACCCTGCTGCTGCCACCTTCTTCAAATCCTGTTCATATTCTATAAAGAAAGGAAGTTTGCATTTATAAAAATATTGCTTATTCATTTACTACTTTGTTTTAGTGGTGGACCATGAAGAATCAACATAACCTAGTAATGGATGCATCTTTCCCTGTCCCTAGGATCTTTGCAATAACACTACTACTTGCAAAGCACATGCACTAGAAGCTGCTTGCCCATGGTAACAGTACTGAAGACAGGTGTGCTATGACCAAAAATGTGCAGTATTTTCTTCCTTCATGTGTGTAAATGAATAACTTGTAAATTATGCTGATCAATTCATTAAAAAGGGAGTTGAACTCCCATTGCAATTGTTCTCCTTTTAATCCTGTCTTGTCTCTCAGCAATTCCCACATAATAACAAGTTATGCTCTGTTAAAAATGTTGTTATTCTCATTTCTTAGCCATTACACTGATGTGCCATGAGCTGAGAATTGCTCCAATTACTCATGGTGAAAATTATTAATACGGGCTTGATAAATATGACGCCAACACTTGCACTAGTATTTTCTCAAATTTGCTTCAGCTAGGCTTGTGTTCCTAATGTTTTCACTTTTTCACAAGAATTGGAGTGAATTTTCTCACAAGGTAATAAAAACAGTTTAAGTACAAATATTTGTGGATGGCATTTTAAAAATAATATGGACACGTTCTAGTTTAAGTACATATAACTATATTTTATATGGGATGTGAAGGCAACAATTTTCCCAAATCTCTATCTAAACCTACAAAAAGGAATGAACCTTTGTGATTTTTGGAGAAATTGTTCCAAATTTATAAATGAAAATATAAAGCCAAATGGAAAACTTCTGCACTATTCATCTCAGGGTTTGTTCTTGGCTCTGTCAATAACCATGACTCATATTAGAAACTAGATCATCAGGTAGGTATTTCATTAGGTGTCATACCTTACTGCATGCATACTTTTATGAAGAAATGATAGTGTTCTGGAAAATTCTCTTTGGTAATGGATTAGAAACTGGATATATTTAGTAGAAATACAGTGCTGGATTTAATCCCCTCTAATTTCACCAGTACTAAATGATTACTGTGGCAGGCTTTGAGGGATGAGAGAGATTTTAAAAATCATAATAAGTTAAGCTGTGAGAATCTTCTCAGTCATAATACATACTGCAGTGCACAACACGGCAATCTGGGCATACATCAGCAGCAGCAAAACACATCATATTTTTAAGGTTATACTTACCTGACAATCTACTGTCCAGTTACAGCCAAAGTTCTTGAAATAACCAAATATAACCATTGAGAGGAATTATTCAGAAGTGTTTAATATGTCTTTACTTTTGTTTTTAAATAAACACTGTCATCCATATGGCTGCACATCTTCTTGGCCTTCACTCTGCCTCATCTGGCCAGATCCAGCCAAAAACTCTTTGCAGCACCACAAACTGCATGTTGCATACCTAGTATTGCTAATTAGCAGTGCTGGGGCAAAATTTGCTACTGGGATTTCCTGGTAGCAAATAAAACCCCTGGAAAAAAGTGGCACAAGGCATGCCAAAGTGCCATGTGCCTGGTACAGGGTGCTTCAGCGCAGAGGCTCCACATGCTGCAGCATGCTGAGACACAGAGACAGGGGAGCAGCCAGTCAGCTGGAGTCTGGCACTGTTCAGCCCCAGTGGCCCCAGCTCTCAGATAGCACGCAGTACCCTGCCAAGCCGTGCTGCACCTGCGCCATGGGGCAGTTGCCACGCGGGTGCTGGGGGAGGGGGGAATCCCTGCTCCCCCACACTGTCCCACACTGAGTGAGGGGGCTCTGCCATGAGCCCCCAGAGGCCCCAATTGCCACTGCACAACTGGTGAGTGTGATGCTTTTTTTTTTAAGCCCCGCACTCACTGGCTGCAACAGCAGTGATCAGGGTCTCTGAGGGCTTGTGGCAGAGCCCCCCCGTGCAGTGTGGAGCAGCGGAAGGCAGCAGGGATCACTCCCCCCTAACACTTTAAAAGGAAGGTTGCAGGGCTGCGCCAGACTATTCCCAGGGGGGCTCCTCCAAAACATTTCCGAAACGTTTCGGATGGTTTCGTTTAATTTCGGAGATGTTTTGGAGCCTTCCGTTTAATTTCGGATTTGGTGTTTTGGGCACTGAAATGGGCCAAAACTCATCCAAAATGAAATGGCTGCTGAAATTTCACACAGCCCTAATATTAAGCAACCTGCAGTCACATTCCTTGGACCAGTAATCTCAGATGAGCAGACTCCTGTTTATGAATCCATTGAACTGCTCTGTGCTCATCAAATCAAGTTCAGAAGAATCTCCTTCAAACTTCTGACAATGCTATCACCACATTGCTTCTGCTACCCGGTTTTATTACATGTCCTCTTGTCCTCTTTGCACCAGTGATGCTAGGACCTTACTGAATCCTGGGTTTCCTTCTCTTGTTCTCTTCTTCATATTAGTCCCTTGTCTTGAAACAACTGCCTTATCCCAGTTTTCTAGAAGAATACTCCTTTTTCCCCCCCTAATCTCTCTTGAAAACTCATTCATACTTCTAAGCATATCCACAAATGCTAGCCCATCTGGACTGTGATCAAATGACCATTCCAGCCTACATTGTCTGGGTTTTTTTTTACTATTATTTCCAAGCTAGATACTGTTTTTGTGATGTCAGTTATCTAAAATCAACACTTGGTTACTATAGAACACATTATATGAAAAATTTCACCAACACTGTTCATGGAATATCCACAAACAGATTGTGATCCTCGTAAATCTATTCAACTATATGAAGGCACTTGACAGCGTTTTTCATGAAGGTAGCTAATTTGGCACCTTGCTGTTAAAAAATTATGTGGCTCATTTCTGACATTGTTCCTTTTCCTTCCCATACTAGAATTCTGTAACACTTATACCCTGGATTCTAGAACAAATGGTTCATGAAAAACAAGCATGTGTTGGCAGAGAGACTCAAAGGCAGGCAGAAAATCTGAAAATAATTTTTTTTCAAATCATTTAGATTTTAAATAGCCCTTTAAGTCTTTTATTTTGTTGCCAGCAATATTTTGTAAAACTACCAATGGGCACTGCTGTTTTTTGGGTATGATTTCCGAGTTAATTCTTTTTTTTTTTCCAAAGAAAAAAAAGATTTTTATTTGCTTGCCTCTGAGAAATCACAATAGGAAGGGTGAGATGATAGAGATAATTAGACCAAATGGGGGTATACATCACAATGGGAAAAAATATCTTTTATGAAAACCACCTGTCTACTCAGTTTTTTAGCCCAAATGATGTTGTGTTTTGTTCATGGAAACAACTTCACTTTATAAAATACAAAACACAGATGGTACCAGCTAGAAAAAATAGCATAAGATTTTGTTGCAGAGCATCTGAAGTCATCTAAGCTTTGATTGGAAGAAGGAAAAAAATGCATTTCCTCATCAAAGTTGTTCCTTCCAAAATTCTGCTTTCTGAGAGTTCTCAATTGAAGCAACGATTCTAATTTGGAAAGTTTGGAAAAATACTTCCTTTCAAGTTATTCTAAGTTCTTTTTCATGCTTATTCTTATCATGCAGTTTTCATTAGTTTACTGAGAACATTCAAAATGTTTGGATCTACAGTATTTACATAAGTTGGTGATATGGCTGTTATTTAAGGCCTTAACCTGAAGATATTGCCACAGTAGCAGATTAGAAAGGACTTTTTCAGCTCATAAATTAATGTTTGTGTAACACTCCCACACACACTGGGTTGCATATTGTGAGTTTTTTTGTGTTTTGATATGGGCAAGATGGCCCCTGTTGTTCTGGCCATGTGCTTAGCACATGGCAAACTGGGGCCTGTATCTGGGCACACTATGTAAAACCCTCTGGCTTCATTGGGCAGAGGAAGCAGGGGACGCTTCAGGCAGATTGGTGGGGAGAAAGACTAAAATGTGGCCCTCCCTAATTGGACAAGGCTTGGGTGATGTGACACCAGGTATATAAGAACTGCTCACTAAGATTCTCTCTTTTTCTCCAGGGGCTGCTGAGAGCGGACACATGATGACACAGGTTTACTAGGTTTGCTGAGTGATAGCATCAGCCTAATTTAAGTTCCTTAAACAGATTTATTTAAAGTTGGTTTTTAAACTGGGTGGATAAAACATGGAATCTGGATGTTGCGTAAAGAGTAAGTACCAAACTAAGCTCTTTCCTACAATCAGGATTATTTTAAGAAACCATTTGATTACAGAAGTAGAAACATTTTAGACCTGATCACCTCCCTGCAATGCATAAAGGGAGGTATGCCTCATTCTCACCCTTTGCTCATGAAGGCGGGCTAACCATTTACCAGTCACCAAGCTGTGTAAGATAAGTGATCTATTATTAGAAAGAGGCTGGGAAAACCTGAGGATACGCTACTGCGGAGAGAATGAACTGAAGGCATTTGCAAAACAACCTATATGCACCTTATTCAATGTGTCATAGAATCATAGAAAAGTAGGGCTGGAAGGGATCTCACAAGGTAATATAGTCTAACCACTTGCTCAAGGAAGGATCATCCCTGATGAAACCATCCCTGACAAGTGTCTGTCTAACCTGCACTTAAAGATGTCCAAGGATTGCACTTTCCCAACCTAGGTAGCATACTCCAATGCTTAACTACCCTTACAATGAGAGAACTTTTCCCAATATCCAAATTATATTTCCTTTGTTGCAATTTAAGACCACTGATTGTTGTCTTATCCCCTGTGGCCACACAGAGTAGTTGATTTCCAACCTCCAAATAACCATTCTTCAGCTATTTGAAGACTGTTATCAACACCTACCTTCCTCAGTCTCCCCTGCCTTCCCCCTTCCCTTCTCTTCTCTAGAATAAATGCTCCTAGTCCTTTCAGACTTTCCTCATTCTTATTTCCTCTTTCTAATTTGTCCACATCTTTCTTGAAGTGAGGGACACAAAACTGGACACACTACCCCAGGTAAGGCCTCACTAGTGATAAATACATCAGGACAATCACTTCCCTTGAATTTCAAATGATTCTCTTATTAATACAGTCCAGTATGCTATTGGCCTTTTTATAAGCAAAAGCACATTGTTGGCTCATATTTAGGTTATATTCCACTGTAATATGGAGAACCTTTTCTGGAGTACTGCAGCCTAACCATTATTGGATCCTTGTTTAACAGATTTTAGGTAATTAGATTGCTCAAAATTCTAGCCACAATACTATATAATACAATTATTTGGATTATTAAAAAAGGATGTACAGGATTCCCTTGCTTTATGCAGTAGATGCGTTCCTAAAAAATGGTGCATAACAAATAGGGATATGTTTCAAGACCTCAATTACATTGGCAGGAGGTAAGTCTGCTGGGGCTGGGACAGTGCCGGGCTCTTCCCAGCAGGGGGCTGGGCCAGGCTGTGCTTGGGCCAGGTGGCAGTGGCACTGGAAGGGAGGTAATGGGGGGGCTGCAGCCACCCCAAAATTTGCTGTAGCCACCCCAACACCCTTCCCAGCACTGCTGCCACCTGCCCTAAGCACAACGCGGCCCAACCCCCCAGTCAGGAAGAGCAAGGCCCCAGGGGCTGGGGTGAGTGGGACCTCGATCTGCCCCTCCCACCAGTGGTGAAGGAGGGAGTGGGGCTGGGTCAGTGAATTTACCTCGCATATAACGAATTTTGGGTATAAAAAGGGTCATTGCATAAGAGCAAATTTGCATATATAGAACCTACATAAAGCGAAGGAAACCTGTAAAATATACTGAAAACTGACTGAGTAGTAAAGGCTCAAAGCCATGGAGATATCAAACTTATATTCATACAGGTTAGGAGTCTGCCAGATTGCAATTCACTGTTCAATAGTAATAAACCACTACTGAAGCACAAAATGAGCACCATTTTCCATTATTTTAAAATTTAATTTCTTGTACCTTAATATTAAAAAAAACCCAAAGCAAGACTGCCCAACTTTTAAGTGGCTGTTGGCACAACCCTTTGGGCTGCACCAGAGGGGGCCACAAGCCCCCAGGCCACATGGATGTCCACTCCTGCACCATGTGCATGCAGTGGTACCCCCAACCGTGGCACCACAGACCCATGACTCTCCTTTCCCGCATGGCTGCAATGGGATCACCCTCAACCCCTCACACCATACTACATTGTAGCATCTCACCACCTGGGCTGAGCACCAAAAGCAGAAGCCCAAGAAAGAGAGTGTATGTTTGTTCACTCTATAGGGCTGGGGAGCCCCCACCTTCCCAGGATGCAGCAGGGCTGTGCTGTTGGAATTATGTCTAGGAACACTGCGGTCCATTTCACACAGATGGAATGGTCTCTCCTGCCATGTCGTGATGTTATCATGTAGATTTATGGGAACTGTAGGTAGTGGACTGATGATAATTCCAAGAGCTGTAGGCCAGTCTTCTTATGGGGCTCCAACAGCCCTTCACCACACCCTTACCACATCACTGTATTTCAGCATAAATTTCCCAGCTCTTGTACCTCCCTCCACCTTCTTCTGTCACATGAAGGATATTGTGCCTAGGCAGTGAAGACAAAGGCACAGACCTGATTCTAACCTGAGTCCACTGGGTCCCAGTACTGTGCCAGTTCTCCAAGAGCAGGACAATGGATACTGTGCTTGTCAGTTCTTTTGAGCCAATGTTCACAAAGCACACAATTCCTGACCGGGACTGTAGAATTAACTGGTTCACATATAAACATTAACAACAAAAGAAAAACAGTCCTCGGCTCTCCACCACTCTGAAGTCCCACATGGGCTTTACTATATTATTTCTGGGAGTCTTCATTGCAACGCTGCCCCTTCTTGGGTTACTCACCCCAGCAGGTGTCTCAAGTCAAGTCCCTAGTCCAGGCAAAAAAGGGTAACTTTTCCTGGCGGCACAAAACAAACATTAACGGAGAAAATAAATAAAATGCAGTCTTATCTCACTGTCATAGGACTCGCCCACCTGTAGTGAGGCTGGTCACTGCACCTGTCCAGATTAGTCTAATCCTGGGTCTCACAGGGTTCAAATCTCCCCAGGATTGTCTAAAGAGCCATCTCCTCTTCCTTGGGATGGCTCCTCAGCATTAATTGGCAGCCCTCCAGCCGCCACCTGCTTGCAGACTCCTTGGCTCATGCCTCCTGGAGGACTTTCACTTCTGGCTGCTCTAGAAGTGTGTTCAGACCTCAGTCCGGTGCTGTCCTCCCCACACAGCCCCTTTCTGGAGCTTGAAATAGCTGTGTTGGAGCCCCTCCCTTCAATCCAGAGTGAGAGGCTGGTTTGAAAACACCATGGCTCTGGCATGGCACAGCTCATTGGCTCCAAGACTCGGTAGGGTGGGGTTACTCTATCACCATTTCTGGTTCCTCCCTTTGATGTCCCATGACCCATTCACAGAGAGGTTGCTCAGAGAATTTGGCTGCTATTACAGCTGGAACAATCAGTAGAGAGGTTCTGGGAGGGAGCCTGGGGACTGCACCTTAATACCTCATGGGTTGCCTGTGGCCTGAGGGCCAGCAGTTGGGCAGTCCTGCTATAAGGCATGATTCACATTTATATTAAGGTCCCACCATGCTGCTCACACTGTACAAGCATTTTAGGGCTTCTGTATACCACCAAAATTGCATAATAGGGTCTCAGTGTCCAAGAGAATCAAGCCTTAGAGACTTTAGAACTATGCATACTGTTATCCATTGGTCTAAGCTATTAACCAATATTTGAGACCTTGCCAAGTTTTTTCCTGTTAGGAAAAGAAATTATTTATGCAAATGAGGTATTTCATTAGGGTAATCCTGTTTATTCACAAAGAATACAAGTTAGTGCAGGGCAGTACCTCAGAAATTAACTCCTTCAGAAAGGCATTATAAAAAATACATGACTGTGTGCACTCCATCTTACTTTCATTAATACCAAAGGCCATGAAATTAAAAAATCATTATACTTTAGTTAGAGAGGCAAACAATAGAAACTGCTTTCATGTTTTATGAATGCATAAAACTGGCCATAATAATTTTACATTTAAATATCTTCAACATTTTATTTTGCTGGGTGGACAGATATGTATTTTTGATAATAAGACATTTGTAAGCATCTCAGACTAAATTAGTAATAGGCACACTGACTATTCTTATATGTGGCTGAATTAATTTCTCAAATGTAAAACGGGTGTTTCTTGGTCTCTGTAAATATAAGAGAAGTACAAAATGCCCATGGTTATGGTACTCTGGTGTGGATTTATCATTAAGTTTGGGAAGTCTGATTTATTCTTGTTCATGAACAACAAAACCACGAGTGAGATTTGTTCATCCCAAACTTCTGAGGACAAATTCCATAACCCACTAAGGCAGCACCTGTACGGCATATGAAATATATTGTACATAAGAGAAACATTTTCATATATTATGGCATTAACATTTTTTGTATTGGGGCTCAGCCTTTGGGCACCTTCACCTGTAATGCATTAATGTTAAATTCAGCTCTCCGGGACTGGGATAGATAGAAAAAAAAAAGTAAATAGGATTTTTCAAACCTCCTAAAATTTTAAAACTTTGAAGTCTGACATGTCAAGAGATTCTAGATATCATAACCAGCACTTCTGAAGTTGTATTTTTTCACCTTGGCACTGACATGCAGCTATTACTAGTGCTGATGATCAGCAGGGATCCTAATTTTCTCTTTTTAAAAATCACAAATTCTCTGATAAAAAGTTGTAAATTCTCTGATTAAGAACCCAAAAATCCACGTTTTACCACTATTAAAATGAAACTAGTGAAACCACTATATATATATTAAACACAATGTTTTATTGGCATATTTACCATTTTAAAGCAATTTGGAAAGCCACCAGTGCCTCAATAGTTATAGTAAAATTAATTCTAAATACCTATAAATTTTGGCATTTCATTTTGGGTTTTTTATCATGGAAAATAAGAGCTCCCCCCTGTCCCCTTTGCTCATGAGGACATGGGTCCAGATGCAGCTGCTCCCTCCCGCCCCAGCTTTGTGGTTCTCAGCAGCCCTGATATGCCAGTACCCTGCCCCTACTGTTGCTCCTCACTCCAAACCCACAGCCTCCTGGCCCTGCCAGTGCCCCTCACTCCAAACCTGCAGCCCTCTGGCCCTGCCAGTGTCCCTCACTCCCGACCCACAGGCCCCTGGCCCTGCCAGTGCCCCTCCCTCTCTAACAACAGCTCCACTGCCCTGCTGGTGCCCCTCCATCCTGACCCACAGTCTCCCAGCCCTGCTGGTGCCCCTCACTCCAAACCCAAAGCCCCCATGGGCCTGTTGGTGCCCCGAACTCCCAACCTGCTCTCCCCTGCCCCAGCTTCCCAGTGCATGAGGAAAGGAGTGGCTGTGTGGGGAAGGTGGAGGGGGGGACATAGGAAACGCAGCAGGAGGGCACATGCCCCCTGAGAATTCTGCACTGACAGCAGGACATGGGGCTGCACCTGGGCCAGACCAGCTCTGGGCAGGAGTCACGTCTGCAGTCCACTAGGCAGGGCCTGGGGCTGGAGAAGCACTGCATCATCATGGTAAGGTGCACCAGTGGCATTGGCCGTGGCAGAGAATTGTGTTCCCATTGCTGTCAAGCGGGCAGGGGGTGCCACCCCTTGGTGGCTATGGTGGCATGGCACTCCCTCCTCACATGCCAGGTCCTGCACACTAGGCCATGCAGGTGGCTCTGCAGCAGGTGGCCTTGCTGCAGCCTGGTGGGTGCAGAAATTTTGAGGGGGCACATGCACCCTGCCCCCAACAGGTCATATGTGTAACACCTGCCCCCATGGCCTCTGCCACCTCCCCCTTTGCATGGCCTGTGAGCCTTGCCCCTGCTTCATGTGGCCTATGTCCCCTCCCCCCACCCAACATATGGCCTGTGTTCCTTCCCTACCTGACCCCATAGACATGCTTGGAAGGAGTGGCTTTCCATTGCTGCCTGGCTGCCACATGTGCATACACACATGCACGTGGTGCCCCGTATCCCACTCCTTGCAGCCCCAAACTCTCCTTTGCAAGCTGGAACTCTTGCAAGCTGGAACTGCGACTTTAGTCAGGCCGCAGTTGGAGTACTGCATCCAGTACTGGGCGCTGCACTTCAAAAGGGATGTGGCCAGCCTGGAGAGGGTTCAGAGGAGGGCCATTCACTTGGTGAGAGGGCAGCAGGACAGGCCCTACGAGGAGAGACTGAAGGACCTGAACCTGTTCAGCCTCAGCAAGAGGAGGCTGAGGGGGGGGGACCTGGTAGCTGCCTACAAGCTCATCGGGGGGATCAACAGCAAATAGGCAGAGCCCTTTTCTCCCCAGCACCACCTGTGGTGACGAGGAACAATGGTCATAAGCTGATGGAGAAAAGGTTTAGGTTGGAGATCAGAAGGCAATATTTTACAGTTAGGGTGGCCAAAATCTGGAACCAACTTCCCAGGGAGGTGGTCCTTGCCCCTACCTTGGGCAAATTCAAGAGGAAGTTGGACGATCACCTGTCTGGGGTCTTGTGA
>NW_005842377.1:359946-361189 GCF_000455745.1 Alligator sinensis
GTGTTGGTGACCCCAGCATTCGTCCCGGCCTGTGGCAGGGGGTCAGGCTAGATGATATGGTCAGGTCCCTCCTGACCCTAGCTACTATGAAACTATGAAACTCTGCCAGGCTGCAAGGGGAACCCACAGTTTCCCCATGTTTTTCTCCTTCCAAGGGGAAAATCCATGATTTTCTCCTTTAAAAGAGAAAATCCGCATTTTTCTGCAGCTAATGGCAAACACAGATCCCTGCTGATAAACCGCAAAATATTGGACATTAAATCTGGACTGTGTATTTCCTATTCTGGATTTTGGAACATGGTAAATTTGGGGAGGAAATTCCAGTATAAGGGGAAGGAAAAACTTTTTGTTAACAAGTAAAAGAAAAAAAATGGCAGATGTCTGAAGATGTTCAGATCTTTGGAAGCTGGAATTAGTCCAGGTAGAGCAGGATTAGTACACAGAGCAAAGGTTTGTGATTATCACATGCTTATAACTGGATGCATTTTATTGTACATGACAGTATATTTTACATTCCAGTGTCCCCTTTTTTAGACAAGAGTGTTAGCTAAGTTACCTGCCATTGTTACGTGCAATGCAACAAAACAATGGCATGTAACTTTCCCTTTCCACAGGACTAATTGCTCCTGGTGTTCCTACAGCAGGATTGCTTAGCCCACAGGCTATCTCCAGACAGCTATTCCACCATATTCTGATTCTACCTCTGTCCTATTTGGGTGGGAGCCTCCTGCCTCCTGAGCCAATAGAGCCAACTTACTCCCCTTCAGCCCAGGTCAACACCTGCTAAGAGGGTGGTATGTTTTAAGTAATTTTTGCTAGTCTATAACAAATATACTACAGTACTGCTTTATGTTTCTATTCTGGTACTTATTAAACAGAAGAAAAATCTTTCTTACAAAATGTTATTTTCAGGCTCTGACATGAAAAGTTAAAAGCACAAGTAAAATCCCTTGTTGTGTGCTCTTTTAAATTGTCAGAGTTCTCCCAATTCATTACAAGTGATACAATACTGGATGCTTAATTTTACAAATTATAAGGAAAGGAAAAAATGCAAATGAGTTGAAGCATGGGAAAATATGTCACTGCAAGCATGGTAAGAATCAAACACTAGAAACATAACCAGGGTTTGAAGTATGGGGGAGCTCAACCCCTCAGAAGAAACAAGAACCCCCTGAGGGCCAGTCAGTCCCCATCCCGTCCCACGCCTTTCTAAGCAGCCCAGGTGGCAGTGGCGGCTCCTTCA
>NW_005842377.1:361417-367294 GCF_000455745.1 Alligator sinensis
AAATAGAGAAGGCTGCATCAGCATTTTAAATAACTTGTAAAGAAACCCTTTGTGGCTACAAATAAATAACAGGTGATGCTCTTCTGAAAAGAGAAACATTAAGTGCTCTAAAAGCACAGCACAATAAAGGGAGCTTGGGCTAAGAAGTGAAAAGAAGCTAGAATTTCACATGAAAAGAAAGTGCTATTCTGTTTAAATTTATAAAATTGCTATGATCACCAGATTTCAGTGCCACTTCTGAGCTAAAGAAACTTTTGATACATTTTAAAGTGCAACTCACAGTTCATGAAAGAGCAGACTGGTGGGGGAGAAGTCCAGTGTTTAGCTTATAGGCTCTAATAATTTTTTTTACAGTTGCATTAGTCAGGATGCCTCTGCATATCTGAAATTCTAAGTGACTTAATGCAGGAATGGAAAGGATTTTATTGAAATCCAGACAGCATATTTCATGTCTATAGTTTAAATGCAATCACAGCATTTAGCAGTTATCCTTTTTGAATTCAGGCTATAATTCCTCCTTTGAGAGGTAAGAGGAAAGAGACTGCAGATAGTGCTCTGCTTAGTCACATACTAAAGTCCTGAGACACATGGATCACATGGTAAATGGCAGTGGGGTGATGTTCTAGCTGTGATGGTCCAGGAAGAATGGCAGAGGCAAGGATTTCTGTGGGTGATAACTTTTATTTGACTAATTGTACAGTTGGGAGGGACCCTTGTCTGTCACACAATACATTTAATTTTTGCTTTCAACTGCTCTCTAGCTTCATTCCTTTTACATAGTTTCAATATTCCTAAACAAAAAAGGATTTTTTAATGTTCATAATAAAGGTGCTATCAGAAGACCCTTAGGTTAACAGACTAGTAGAGACATCCCCTACTTGGACAGGTAATATTTTGCCTGCTTTCAAGTGTCTGAGCTGTCAAGACTCCATTTACAGTGGAGTTATTAAACTGCCTCTAGCATGGTGACCTGTATTGAGACAGATGTGGATGACTCAAGCAAGGCATGCATTTGTGAAAGACAGGAAGTATGCAACACAATTCTCCAGCTCTTAAACTGTACCTGCTCTGTTCCTATTGAGTGAACTTTATGGTTTTTGACTAAAATATGCTTTGCTTTCTTTTCTGGACATGAAACTGCAAGAAAAACCTGAGAAGTGTCTGAGCCTACTTGGACTGAAGCCAGGGAAAATAAGTCCAAAGTCCCACATGATGAGAGTCACTGAATTTCATGCAGCTTGTCATGTAGTACCACCCTTGCCATCGTTTAGTGAACACTGTGTTCAGGTCCATTTGAACATCTTCTCGTGATATGTTTCTAACTGCTTACCCTTGGAGGCTATTTCAGTGCCTAATAGAGCTTGTAATAAAATGGAGTTTTGGATAATCAAAGCTGAAGTGTATTTCCAGTTAGGTACAGGTAGTACATTTCTGGTAAAACTTGTTGCTCACATTGAACAAATTGTACAACAAGCTCTGAGACTTTCTTTTTATTTTACCCTACGATTCTGTCCACACACAAGTTTGCTTCACCTGCGGCCTAGTTAGCAAGGTGCAAATCTAGCCTGCCTTCTAGTAAACAAATACAGGCTCAATATTAAGGTTTTCACACATACAACTCAGTTGATTCCGCTTATATTAACAGCAGGACTTCCATTGAATTTAGTGACAGAAGGATTTCACTCTGTATAAAACAGGGTGAACAAGGACAGCAAACAGGGCAGTTTGCAAGCAGTTTACTGGGAACAAGAGGAGGAAGATGAAGAGGAGCCAGGCATCAGGCACCAGATGCTTCTCCTGGAAGGTAAGTGAGCCAAGGCCGTTTGGCTTGGTGAGCATTTGTTTGGCTGGCTCTGTGTTGGGGAGTGTGCTCTGAGCAGCTGGGAGTGCTGTCAGCTGAGTGATTGCTGCCTGTGTCTGACAAAACCTCAAACAAGGGGGTGGAGCCAGGCCATGCCCAGGAGAATATAAAAGGAAATTCCCTGAGCAACCAAGGACAGTAAACATGACAGTTTGCAAGCAGTTCACAGGTCACTTTGCTGCCCCCCACCTCATTGAACAGGAGCCTTTAAAGTAAGTTATTTCTTTAATGAAGAGTAACTAACATAGATATTTAGCGTAAGTAGCTATAACTCACCAGTTAGATCAATACTTAAGTTGCTTGTTTAATTAGAAGCCAGAGTGAGTGGGGAGTTTGCTATGCAGTTTATCTGGAAATTCTCTCTCTCACCTTCACTCTCACTGTAAGGTTGGTGAGAGGAAGCAGGTTATCAGGGAAAAGGGAACCTTTCAGTATGACTGTGTGAATAGGGAAATATTGGATACGGATTTGGATTTGGCTGATTCAGAGGACAGTGATTCGAGTCGGAGACTTGTATCACTGTCCTGAATCGATTTGGCTGAATCAGCTTTGGAAGATTTAGTGCTGATTTGGAGAGACTCGATGATTTGGATCAGCTGGGGAGAGGCAAGCACAGCTGGAGGGCTGCAGGTTCTCCCTTCTGGCTGTCCCCGCCTCTCCGGGCGGGGGGAACCCCCATGGCTGCCTGGCTTGGCCCATCCCCAGCCTAGTCCTGGGACATTATTATTATTATTTCATTATTATATTATTTTTTTATTATTATAATAATATTTGTATTTTATTATAATAATATTATTATGATAGCATTACTGTTATAATTATAATAAAAAAATAAAAATAAAGCTCTGCACTCTCTGGCTGCAGGAGTGGTGGTTGGGGCCTCTGGGCACTCATGGTAGAGCACCCCCGCAGAGCACAGGATAGTGGGATCACACCCCCCCCCACCGCTTTGCCTGGCACCTATGTGGCAGATGCCCTATGGCATAGGCGCAGTGCAGTTGAGCCACACGCTGTCTGGGAGCTGGGGCTGCTGGGCTCTGGCTGACACGTGGAGCCACCTCAGCTCTCAGGCGAATCGAACCGGGGGCTGAGGGAGTGTTCAGATCCCTGAACATTTCCTCCAGTTCCTGGTTCAATTTCCCAGCTTCCTTAACTTTCTCCTAGCTCTCTGACACATGGAGCTACCCAATTGCTGCTCATGCAGTCGGTGAGTGTGGGGACTTTTAAAAAAAAAAAAAAAAAAAAAAAAAAAGTGCAGGGAGGCTGGGACTGGGAGGGGATGGCCCCAGGCAGTGCAGTCATGGGGGCTTTTCTCGTGGCTCCTCTGGCTGTGTGTGTTTCTGACCTGGCTGGAGGAGCTGCAGGGGCTCTGCCCTGCTGCCGCTTGCCCAGCCAGTGTGGGGAGACATGGGATGCAAGTGTGGCAGCGCTTGGAGCAGGGTCTGTGCCCTGCTGCCACTTGCCCCCCTCTGCCTGGAGTGAGCCCTGGCCCTGGCTGGGCAGCTTGCCCCAGCCCCAATCTCTCCCTCCCTCCTCCCCTACAAACTTACCAGCTGGAGGCAGCTACCACATACAGTCTATGGCCGAATCTCCAAATTGGTCAAGCTTTTCCAAAACTTTCCTGAATTGATTAAGATGCTTCAAATTGATTCAGAGCTTTTACTTGGTCTCCCAATTTTGATTCAGAGATTTGGTCCCCAAATTGGGCCGAATCTCTTCTGAATCAAATCAGCTACTGAAGCTTTGCACAGCCCTACCTCTTAGGACTGAGAAGCAGCAAGCAGTCCAGCTTACAGGGGAGTTTGCTAGGGAAAGTTTACTTGGAGAGAAGGGCAGGAAGAAGTAGGTGGTGGATTTAAGGGACCCAGAGAGATGGCTGGAGGACATTGCAATGCAAGAGCCACTGCCAGTTCTTCCTCTGCTTGCACCTGTGAGGTGTCTGTCCACCAGGCAAAACTGCTCACTATCAAGGCTTTCACCCAAGTGTTGGTTGGTTAGGTGCTGTGGGGACTGCAGCTTCCAGGTTCTTTCCAGGGACAGCCAGGTGGGGGAGTGCCTGAGATGAGTGGTGCCTCCTAGTAGGTGTCCCTCAGGGACCAGGTAAGAGAGCTTCAGGAAGAGGTGGCAAGGCTCCCACGCATCCTCAGCCAATCCATCAATTCAATGATAAAGGAGATCTCTAGGACTGTACAAGGACTGCCAGAGGTGGCACTGGTAAAGGAAAAGGACACAGACTTCTAGAAAAGTAGAAGTTTGTGACCTCTGGCAGCAAGCAGAAGTCTTCATGCCTATCTGCAGCGGGTTGGCTGGAGAACAGTTATGAAAACCTAGCAACAGAGGAGCACTTTCTGTCAGTGGAAGAGTCCAGGCCAGGCATCTCCAATGATCAAGACTACTGCCACCAAAAGGAAGTGATGTGGTGGTGGTAGATGACTCCCTTTTGTCGGGGGCAGAAGTAGCCATATGCCGACCTAACCTGTTGTCTCAGGAGGTCTGCTGCTTGCCTGAGATGTCATGGAAGGATTTCCAAGACTCATCTGACCCTCTGACTATTACCCCATGCTGCTCATTCATGTTGGCACCCATGGTGCCAGCCAGGGGGGAACCTGAGCAGATCAAATGTAACTAGAGGGCTCTGGGTGCAAGGGTGAAGGAGATGGGTTCAGGTGGTTGTTCTTCTTGATCCTTCCAGTCAAAGAGAGAGGCCTGGGCAGGAGTGGGTGCATCCTGCAGATCAATGCATGGCTGCACAGATGGTGTCACCTGCAGAGCTTTACTTTCCTTGACTACAGGAAGTTGTTCCAAGGTGAAGGATTACTAAGAAGAGATGGGATCCACCTGACAGAGGGAAGAGCATCTTCATAGACAGGCTCATTAACCTAGTGAGGATGGCTTTAAATTAGGTTTGCCAGAGAATGGGGTTGGTCTTGGTCCCGTTTTTTTTCCAATATCTTCCTCAGTGACCTGTGAGTGCACCCTCAGCAAATTTGTAGATGACACCAATCTGGGGAGAGTAGTAGATATACTGGAGAGTTGAGCTAGGATTCAGAATTACCTAGACACAATTTTTGGTCCAATCCTCCAGAAATCGGGGATTGGGTGCCAAAAAAGTTCAATAAGGACAGGTGCAAAAATCTGCATGTAGGACAGAACAATCCCATGCACTTGTACAGACTGAGGACTGACTAGATAAGCAGCAGCTCTGCAGATAAGAACCAAGGGGTTACAGTGGACAACAAGCAGAATGAGTCAAAAGTGTACCCTTCTTGTGAAGAAGGTTAACAGCATACTAGGCTGCATTAATGCAGTAGGAATGCTGCCAGCAGATCAAAGGAAGTGATTATTCTGCTCCATTTGGCACTGGTGTGGCCACATCTGGAGTACTATGTTCAGTTTTGGGTCCCCACTACAGGTAGAATGCAGACAAATTGGAGAGAGTCTAGTAGAGGGAAACAGGAATGGTTAGAAGGCTAGGGAACATGACTTCTGAATAGAGGCTGAGGGAACTAGGTTTATTTAGTCTGGAGAGGAGAAGACTAAGCAGGAATTTAATAACTGCTTTCAATATGAAGGGTAGTTACAAAGAAGATGAAGCTAGACTACTCACAGATGTGGCAGATAACAGAACAAGGAGGAAGGGTCTTTGGCTGCTGCAAGAGAAATTTAGGTTGGATATCAGGGAGAACTTTCTCAGTAGGAGGGTAGTAAAACACTGGAACAGGTTACCCAGAGAAGTTACAGAATCTCTAAGCTTATACGTTTTTAAGACCAGGCTAGACAAAGCCTTGCCTCAGATGATCTAGTTTAGGATGGTCCTGCTTTGAGCAGGGGGTTGGACTAGATAACCTGCTGAGGTCTTTTCCAACCCTAATTTTCTATGATTCTATATATATATATATATTCAGTATTTTAATTTCCCTGCATATAGAGGTTTTATTCAAAAGGCAGAAGTCTAATTTTTCAGTGTTTTATAGAAAAAGTTCCAAGCTTTCCTTAGAATTCTATCCACACTCTTT